>NC_142491.1:25488197-25818822 GCF_965113065.1 Corylus avellana | reverse complement strand
CCCTCCTTGGAAACTCGAACCTCAGAAAGCTCCTCCGTGATTTTTGCATTTTCTCTAACCAATCAGGCAGCTGTGGACTCTGCCTCCACAACACGCTCAGCCAACTCCTAGCCGTCCCAGTCGGCAACGTCTAGGCGCATCTAAATATGGGCATTGGCCAACTTTGAGTCATTGAGCCTTAGTTTGATCTTAAAGAGCTCGTTCTCCTTCTCTGCCAATAGATGATGGAGACTCTCCACCTCAGAATTAGGGTCCTGAGAACCAGAGGCCTCTTGCCGCTTGCTTAGCTTCTGAACTAAATCCCGAAGGTCAGCTCTCTCATCAGTATACTCCCACTGGCCTTCCTAAAACTCTTTATACCAACTCGCGATGAGAGTTGAGCACTACGTGAAAGGAAATCACGTCAGAAACAACAAAGGTACTCGAAAAAAGGAACCAAGAAGGAAATGTAAACAACTTACCGAATAGTGACAATGGATCAACTTGTCCATAAACATCTCTGGAGTAAGCCAACCCTCTCCTCGGGTATAGTCAGCTGGAAGTAACCTGGTGACGGCCAATAAAGGATTTCCCACCAAACCCGAGGCCAGAGATCTAATGATCGGTGAACTCCTCCCGAAATGCCTCCTAAGTGATTGTCCTTGGTATATAGGAGCCTGGTCAGATGGTTCAACCGGGGGGTCTACAAGCCTATCCTCAGAAGGAGATGTAGTAGGGGTCTCACGACGAGTGGCCATTGGCTCTCCCAGCTCCCGAGGTTGCGCATCCAAAGGTACTATGTGGAGAGGAGCAACTTCGACAACAAGAACAGGCTCTAAAGCCTCATTTGATCCACGAGGAGGACCGAAAGTTATCGGTATGGAATCAAACCGAATAGCAGACAACACATCCAGGAGATCCCTCGATTTTTCCACACGCCCTTTCTTCCAAAACAGTTCTAGGGGCGCTTTGCCTCTATCAGCGTTCCTCTTGGACACCGGCGGGTCTGTCACGGATACCAGAGCTGATGAAACATGGCCTTGAATATGGGGATTGGTGGCTTAAAAGCCAAATATGAATCCCTTGAAGCAGACACGGTTACAGCTAGCTTGCCCGAAGAAGAGACATTCTTGTGCACTCGACTCTTCTTGCTTGGGGGCCGAGCAGGCGACTTCGAAATCATCTTGTCATTGGTTGGATTTGGTCTCTTGAGGTTCCCTTGACGATCCCAGACAACCTTGTCCTCCAGAATCTGGTACCATAGACACTCATGAAGAGTGGAATCAATAATGATGTTACCAAAAAGCATCCGATCTGCATTCTCAGGAAGTTGAGAATACTCCAGGATGTAGTCAACTCAGCCTTGCTGCTTCGGGTTCAGTGTAGGGCATTCCTTCCCTACAAAGGAAAGGGAAATAAGGACGCGTAAAGCTGAATAAAGAAGAAGAGAGGAAGAACCAAAAATACTTACAGCTTTCTCGGGAGACTCCCCATTCTTGGGGAACAGAATGTTGCAAGGGGAGAACCTCGGACGCCAACGCCTCCCAAGCTCCAGATATGTAAAAGAACTACTCTGTCCAATTCTTTTTGTTGGAGAATGTCTTCCCGAGCTCGATAAATTGGTTCTTCCCACGAACCATAAAGGTGACCATCTCGGAAGTAGGGTAAAAATGGGGCCCAAATATGTTTAAAAATTTGGAGATCGAAAGGATTTTCCCCAGAAATACAAAGGGCCATAGCAGAAGTGTGGCCATGAAATAACGCCAACCGTTTGGCATAAGTTGTACAGGGGCTACCCCCAAGAAAGATAACATTTCCCTCACTATGGGGGAGAAGGGTAGGCGAACTCCTGCCATGAACATACGTTCATGAACACAGATTTCTCCAGGACCGCCAACCATTCCGGTAGAGCCATCCGGAAAATATAGCGAAACCGATGAGGGTATGTCGTAGTTGTGGCGGAGCACCCTCTCATCCTTCACTGAGAAATAGGATCTTTGCCAACGCCGGAAGTCTAGGCGCAAGGATGAAGGAGACACTTCACCAACCAGACGCATTTTGGCTGAAGAGCCGCCTGAGCGTCGAGTCAGAGGAGTCTCCGATGATTGCTCATCGACGATCTCGTCAACCTGAACTGGAAGTTTCTAAGAAGACATGACCACTGGAAAAATCAAATGCACTAAGATCTAATAAATGGATGGGAATCTAGAAGGCTTAAGCAATAAAGGTCGACGGCGAAATCTTTATAGAATGGGAAACCTTGGACAAGGCGCAAGGCATTTAAGGTAAGGACATCATGAGCCCGCAGTCGCGCCTGAACCGAAGAGACTCAAGCCAACTTTTCCTTCAAAAAATGTAACCAAAGGCACCGTTCACACATTGATATTTGTTTCGTCAGTTTTCGAACCACAACCAGAAGAACATATGGACAACAACGGCACATTTACGTGGATAGAGACAAAAGATTTGAAAATCACAACATTGCAACATATCTCAGAATATCCGGGACATGCGGATGTCAGGTTCCATAAATGACTAAGATGCCAAGAAAAACGGCTATAGGGAACCGAGCAAGGAAAGACACTTGAACGGTCTACCCTCGAGAAAAGAACACCACTAGAAGATTGAGAGTTTGAATTCTCTCCTCCTGAAGTCTCGGCAGAAGGAATTTGGGGGGTAACTGTTACACATAAACCCATCTCCCGAGCCCGCGAGTCAAAGGCCTGTGGGCCCAAGAAAGCCCCGTGCATCCAAATGGGCTTACCAAACGTGCACAGCACAAAGCAATGGATACGACGTCGTCCCTTATACTCTTAGACGGCCAAAGGTCCAGAGATTGGGCCACGATGAACCTCCCTCACTTAACATCCAGATGCATCTACCGTATCAGGAAAAAGGCTCAGCTACATAGACGGCTCGCACATAGCAAGATCACCGGGATGGTTACGATCTTGCTCTTAAAGACGCCTACAGATACATGCCATTTAAATGAAAAAATTGAAATATTGCAATCTAATTTCCATCTATGGTACTTTAATTATTGACCAAGATAGGTTTTAGATACATTAGGAAAGAACATAATGAAGAATCTTTTTTTATATTTTTTAAAATAACCTAATAGTGATCTTCAAAAATTTTGCTGTTCAGATTCGGATTGCTCCTAAAAGAGAACCCGCAAAGAGAGGTAGTGATTGTTTATTATTGACCAAGATATGTTTCTAGATACATTAGGAATGACCCAAATGGAGATTTTCTAGATTTTTTAGAGTAACCCTCAATTGTTAATCCTCACAAAATTTAGAGAGTTATATTGGATGGTATCTTGAGAAACATAGACATAAACACAATATAATCATAGTTCCTATTGTAGAAGGAAGATATTTCAAAAGTAATTCACATATTTAAAATGTGGCAAAAATGGCATAACTCACATTCCTCACAAAAGATGAAAACTCTCTTAAATTATTAAAGGCATTTTCCATAAACATGTTACCAATCTAAACCATCAGGGAAGGGTTTGAGTGTATATACCTTCCCATTAACATAAAATTTCACAACTTTCATTCTCAGAAGCTTATGGGGGTGATAATTTACATGAACAAGTATCGGTTTGAACTTGCTCAGGTTATCATCTTTCCTCTCACTCTTGAAGAGGACTTCGCGAAATTTGGTTTATAATTAACAAGTTAGATAATATCATAAGATTCACATAAAATTGGTTTGATGACATGCCACAATAACACATCGCCATTGAGTGACGTGTCAATGTGACACGTCACCAAAGTGGTGACGTGTCACTTTCACATGTCACCACTTGGTGACGTGTACTAGTGCCACATCACCAATTGGTGATGTGGGACTATGGCACATCACCAATTGGTGACGTGTGATTGTGCACACGTCACCAAAGTTTAAAACAACACGTCAACATTTATTTTATTTCCAATTTTTTTTTTCCTTTCCGAAATATTTTTTCATTTTTCTTTTTGAATTGGTGACGTGTCAAAGTTGAGATGTCACTAATTAGTGACATGTCAACTTCGACACGTCACCAAAAACAATGGTGACGTGTGAGAAGTTGACACGTCACCAATTGGTGACATGTCAAAAACACATGCACTGTAGACACGTCACTAATTCCATGGTTTTTTGTAGTGAGTAGAATAGGCAACTTAGCTTCTTTTTCTTGGGTCAAATACCTTATACTCCCTTAGGGTTTAAACATTTTATTTTTTTTCCCCTTAGGGTTTGATTTTTATCACATGAGGTACCTATGGTTTTCATAAAGACGGAAACGGTACCTCCATCCATGTGCCGTTAAAAAACTTAACGGAAATCCACGTCACTAACATGTGGACCAATAAAATATCTAATAACATATAGAATCCAAAACTAATCTTAATGCTCCACATGCTATTCGAGACAACCTTTATTTTGAGAATCACAGCCTGTATCAATACCCACTCAGCAAATGGAAACCAAAGCCAGCATTCAATACACTTTCAAACTACCACTTTGGCCATCGGAGATGGCGGGTTTCTTCAGGTTGGGTTCGTCGGAGATTTGGCTGTGGGGAGGAAGCTTCATCGCCGGATAGTGGGTTTCGGCACCGGAGAGTGGGGTTGGGTTGGGTTGGGTTGGGTTTCATCGCCGGAGCTAGGGTTTGGGTTGGAATGGGATCATCATCTTTTGTTGAAGGAATTCGAGCTTCACTGAGGTTGATTTATTCTAATTCAAGGGTTGGATTTTTTTAATTCAATGGGTTGGCTGCTGCAAATCAAATGGGTTGTTTTAAATTTTAATGCCTATTCAAAAAAATAAAACTCAATATTTTTAATTTGTTATCTGTCTTTTTTTTAATTTTTGGGATAATAACTTTTTTGGTACCTCAGTTTTCACTTTTTTATTTTTTTCCCCCTAAGTCTTAAAACAGGACAAATCTAGTACCTAACCTATGGGAAAAGACAGAATCACTACCTCCGTTAGCTTCCATCAGTCCCAACTAACGGACATCCACGTCATTGCCAGTTATATCGCGACATGTGACCACCATTAAAGAAAAAATAAAAAATAAAGTACATCCACATCGTTTAGATAATTAAGCAAAAAAGTAAAAAAAATTTCGACGTTTCCCCCCTTTTTCCCATTCTTCCCGTTCGTCGTCAGCCTAGGCTTCATAAGAACCATATTTTCCCCAAATTTTTCTTCTAGGGTTTCCATTTAGGTGGGTCGATTCTTGATTGCGATTGTGATTTGGCTTACGATTGGAAATATTATCGGTGACAGTTTGAGTGTTTGAGTTTGAGTTTGGGTGTGGGCTGGTAGTTTGGGTTGGAGTTTGGTGGAGTATCGTGGCAGGATTGGGTCGATTTTGGAAAGGAAATCGACCTTGCGGCGTGGTCGGACCTGATTTGAGCACTTTTGCGGAGAACTTGTACACGGGAGGAGCAAAATGGGATGACCTCGAAGAGGTGAAGGTATGTACTTTTGCAAAAAAGTTAGAGAATAAAATAGGGGATACTTTTCTTTTGTTGAACTAAATCCCCCACCAGTGGGGTGTTTTTTTAATATTATTTAGCATATGGGTTTGAGACGTTGCAATCACTTTAGGCTGCCTATTTTTTTAGTTGTCCCTTAGTGTAGTACTTTTTGTCTGTTTCGAAGCCAAGTAGAAAGTTCTCACCTTTTTCACATTGGAAACTTTAATATATGGTTGTTGTGTTGGTTGTCAGTGGGCTATTGAAGACTTCAATATATGCTTTTGAAGACTTCTTTATTGTTGCTGCTGTAAAGTCGGATTGTTTGGTGGGTGTGGGGGGCTAATGTGCATGATAGATTGAGTTGGTACGTAGGTCTATATGTGTCTCATATGTCCATTATTTTGTTGGTGCAGGATCTCCACTTACAAGATCCATTGATCTCGTTATTCACCATCATAGTTCATTTTGTAGACCACGTATAGAGTATGTAGAGGGGGAAGTGATGACTTTTCCTGATTTAGATATTTCTGTGTTAGGCTACTCAATATTACAAACATAGTGGAAGTGTACCTTGGTTATCAGTATGGAAAGGTGCCAACTCTCTATTACAAGGTTGATGATTATGAAGAAATTTGTGGACTTACAAGGAGAAATCATGTTCGACAGATGTTTAGGGTGTTTGGCTGTAAGTCCAAAAACTTCCATGTGTTTGTAGATCTTGGAGATACAGAAGTTGGTGAAAAAGAAGGTGGAGTTGTAGAAGAAGTTGGAGTTCTAGTTGGTGAAAAGGATGGAGTTGGAGAAGTTGAAGAAAAAATAGATATGGTCAATGTAGAAGAAGATGGAGTTCGAGTTGGCAAATATAATTGGGCTATTGTTGAACTTCCAGATGTTTTTATAAATAGTTATCCACCAGTGGGGTATGGAGATGAGTTTGTGGATCATGAGGATAATCATGGATATGAAGAGGTGCTTATGAAGGAGATCAAAAAAGAGAAGGTTGAGCAAAATGTCAAAGAGATAGAAAAACAAATGAAGCAGCAAAAGAAGGTTGAGCAAACTTCTTCCAGGAAGAAGAAAAAGGGGAAGATGCAGTCCACGGCCAGACAGTCCACACGCATGCAGCCTCCATGTCATGGATATAACAAAGATAACCAGGATGAAGCGGATATTCAACCTCTTCTATTAATTGATTTTGAAGATACTAATGGAAGGGAGGATGACATTTATATCCATCCCAAAAATGAAGAAGTTTTACGGGCAGCAAGGGCGGCTGCAATGAAGTGGTTCAAGCCATTGGGTGAAGCATTATCATCAGCTCCTAAGGAGGTTGACACTGGAAAGTGCAAACTCAAACAACCGAATGAAGAGGGTGTGGAATGTCCTGAACTGCTCAGCCTAGAAAGTGAAGATGATGATGAGGATGTTGAAGGTACAACCAAAATAAAAAGAAAAAGGAGAAAGTATCTGGAATGGCATGGACTGCATGATCTGCTAGAGAAGGTTGAAATACATGTGGGACAATTATTTGCAAACCTATCTGAGTTTAAAGAGGCACTACAGCTGTATGGAGTACATAATTGCTTCGATCACATATACATGCACAACGAGAAAAAGTGTGTTTTAGCCTATTGTAAGAAAAAATGTGGATGGAGAGTATATGCGTCATGGAAGAGTAATACAAAAATACTTTCAAATAAAGACATTAGAAAAAAGTTCATAATTGTGGAAGTCATTACTTTAATAAAAGAGTGTCAATCAAGTGGGTAGCACACCGATACATCAACAGTTTCAGAGATCAACCAAATTGGAAGGATAGTGCTTTGAAAGAGGCAGTTCGAATGGGTTACAATGTGGAGCTAACTTTGCTTGCTTGCCATTATGCCAAACGAATGGCATTGAAGTTATTAAATGAATCAAATGATGAGTAGTACAAACTTACAAGAGCATATTGTAATGCAATACGTAAGTAAAATCCCGGTAGCTCAACTTACATACAAAGAAATGGGATTTTCTTCAAAAGGATGTACGTTTCCTTAGATGCTTGTAAGTGGGGTTTCTTGGCTGGATGTTGGCCGATGATATGTGTGGATGCCTGCTTTATGAAAGGTCAGCATGGTGGGCAGCTACATGCTGCCATTGCACGGGATGGGAATGACGACATCTTCCCAATAGCATATGCTATATACGAGACTGAAAGTAGAGGCACATGGACATGGTTTTTGAACACTTTGTTGGAGGATATTGGGAATCCAAGGGAGCACACATGGTCATTTATAACCGACAAACAAAAGGTAACAACCTAACATCCT
This sequence comes from Corylus avellana, assembly GCF_965113065.1. NCBI lineage: Eukaryota > Viridiplantae > Streptophyta > Magnoliopsida > Fagales > Betulaceae > Corylus > Corylus avellana. The sequence goes on along the minus strand of NC_142491.1, from coordinate 25,811,051 downwards.
AATTGAATGAATACTTGATTAAATTGTGCTAATAACATGTGTTAATTAAATTATGATCTTCTTACACAGGGACTGATGGAAGCCATGGAGTACCTGATGCTTGATGTGGAACACAGGTTGTGTTCGACATTTGCATGCAAACTTCAAGAACAAGGGTTACAAGGGCAAAGTGTACAAGGATGCATTGGGGTGCAGCTCGAGCAGCAAATGAAAATCAATTCAAGTGCTACATGTCAGTGATAAAAGGAATGGATACTACAGCCCATGAATACATCGCCAAGGTGAACCCAAAGATGTGGTCAAGGCATGCTTTTAGGGAGACCACTTGCAGTGACATACTTCTGAACAATACAACTGAGACTTTCAACGCATGGGTACTTGAAGCTAGAGATCAGCCCATTCTTACTGGCATGGAGATGATAAGGCGGCAACTAATGAATTGGATTAGCCAAAAAAGAAATGGTGCAACAACATCAACCAATATTATTTGCCCTAAGATTGTGAAAAAAGTTAGATAGGAACAAGTCAGATGCTACGAATTACATCTCCCACTAGAGTAATGACTTGACATTTGAGGTTGACCACAGTCATGAAGCTAGGAGGGTTGTCAATTTGAAATCGGGAACTTGTGGATGTGGTAGGTGGCAAAAGAATGGGATTCTGTGCGCTCATGCTTGCTGTGCAATTTACCAAAATAGGGAAACTTCAGAAAAGTATGTAAGTGACTAGTACTTAATGGATACGTACAAAGTCATATGCATATAGCATTGAGCCGATGCATGACCCTAAAGATTGGGCTATTGACAATGATGAGAAAGTCACACTGCCACCTTTACCCAAAAAACAACGAGGTAGGCCGAAGAAGGTGATAAGAAGAGGAGCTGATGAAAGTGTTAAGGTGAGTCGAAAAGGGTATGATGTACGGTGTGAAAACTGCAACCAGTTGGACCACAATGCTAGGAGTTGCACCCGACCACAGAATCCAAATAGGAAGATATACCCAAAGAAGGTTAAGAAGCCACAACCGAACACTGACATTGAGGTACATTTCTACATAATACTAAGGTAGTTTGACATTTAATATTTTAAATGTTTTCCATATTTATGTTTTTTTATTATATGGTATGATAGGGAGGTACCTCACAAACAATGCATCCAACTGACATACCCCGACCAACTGCCACCCCAAGTGGACAAAGTAGGAGTTCCATCAAGATGGTAGGTAGAAGGTCGGCTAGGCTACAAACAATGGTGAGTTCAACAGTTTTGTTTCTTGTGTAGTAAGGCTAATTTGTGTGCATAGTGTTAATTGTATTGCCTATGTTGATGCAGGCTAAGCCATCACAGCCAGTGGGGCAACACCAATCTCATCCACAATCAACACAATTCAGGGCAACACAATCGAGAATGTAGTTGGAATGTGACATGGAGATGTAATTTTTTGAGCTCTTTTGGATGTGGGTTAATGGAAGTTTGTGGCATAATTGTATTGATAATGTGGCATGTTTTTTGTGAATGTGGCATATAGGAATTACGGTTTTTTTTGTGTTTTTTGTAACAATGTGGGTTAGTGGAAGTTTGTGACTTATTTGTTTATTTGGAATTTATGGCATATTTGGATGTTTTAGTTGGAATGTACATGATGTGGTCCAGATTGTGAAAGTACTTTTTTAGTTGGAATGTTTATGATATGGTCCGGATTGGGTTAATGGACAATGTGGAAGGACTTGCTTACTTGGAATTTATGGCATATTTGGGTGTGGTCCAAATTAGACCAATATGCATTGTTTGAGTATGGTCCAAATTAGACCAATATGCAGTGTACATTCTAAATAGTCCAAATTGGTCATATTTGGAATATACATGGTATGCTCAAATTATGGTCAATATTTGGAATGTCAATAATTTGGTCAAATTAAGTTGTACAGTATTGACAAAACATTTAGTTAATTAGTGCAATAACACACAAGTCTATAACTAATCACTTGCATAAATACAACATTACAAAACATTTAGTTATTTAATGCAATAACACAAGAGTCTATTACTAATCAATTGCATAAATACATACATTACAAAATGCTCATTTACTTAGTGCACTAATGCTAACCAACATTATTATCAACCATGACAACAATAAACCAAACATGAGAAATTTCTCTCTTGCCCTATACACATCCTTCTCCTTTCACCATTGCCAAATATTGACAATTTTCATTCTCCAACTCTTTCACCTTATCCAACAACGCAGGAATAACTTTTATACCCCTTTCACAAATTGGTTTGTCCATCCATTTGAAAATTTGGCATGCTGCTTTTCTCTAAATATACATAAAATATCAAAATATCAATCAAACCATCACACTCACTTCATGTAGGAATAACTTTCAAACCAATATGCATTGTGCAATAAAACTACTCACGTTAGAATCATAGGTAGCACAACCCCAAAATCTCCTTCCAGGGTTTTTTGGAGTCCAGGATGTCTTCAAAGGTGCAGGTAACGAGCAATAACAAACCCAGGGCGTCCGATACAGTCCACCGAAGAAGACCCAGATGCAGATGATGACTTCATCAGCTCCTAAGGAAAATAGCGTGTACCCTAGCTTAATTTGGGTACAGTATTCACCAAAAAAAACCAAAGCTAAAATTTGGGTATAGTATCCACCGAAAAAACTAAAGCTCATGAATGGTTTGAGTCGATACCTTATCTAGGCCGAGAGAAGATTCTTTTCCTTTGGATTCCCGTAATCGACTTGATGGCATTTTTTTCTCTGCGCTTTCCAGTATAGTTCTCAAGGTCGATGGATGGAAGGCAGTTCGATATCCCTTAGATGTGCGTCTACAAACCAAATTGAAGCTCGATCTGGGGACAATCAATTTAAGCTGGATTCTAGGGTTTAGGTCATTTGGAGATAACTAGGTATGTAGCTCTGGGTTAAAGAAGAAGAAGAAGGAAGGTAACAGAAGGAAAGGGAGCTCGACCTTACTGTACCTACCCGTGAGACTAATCTAAGCTCAATTCGAGTAGCAAGAGAACGGATTGTGGAGCTCGTGGTCTAGGGTTCATGATCTCGTACTTGCACCCTATACTATCTTTTGGATCTCGTGCACTTGTGAGCAAAACGTACCAAATATTTGCCCATTAATTTAGGTTGGTATTTGGCACAACAGTCCTCACCTTTAGCAGATTCCATCTATGTATATTTATATATGAGAAAACCTTTTATCAGGTCCTGCTGTAAAACACCAATTTTACAGCATCGAATAGAGTACTAACACGTTAGCAATACCACCTAATAGAATAGTAACAAAAACACTGGATTTTTTTCGCCTAAATCGACAAAAACCCCTTTCCCTCTTTCTCACCCAACGTCCCTTCACAGTGCCCACGTATAGAGACCATATTCCTCGGCCACTAGACACCACCGCCGGCCACTAGACACCACCACCGGCCACTGCCCAAAACTATTGGCCACTACCCAATGTCGCCAGCCACTACCCAGTGTCATTGTCCACTGCCCAACGTTGCAGGCCACTGCCCAAATTCTAGCCATTGCCCATATTCGCCGGCCACTGCCCAAATTCTGGTCATTGCCCATATTCGCCGACCACTTCCCATATTTGCCAGCCATTGCCCAATGTCAGTTTTTGCAAAAAAAATTTTTTTTCCACTAATCTGTAATTATTCCACTGCCCAAGCTCTGTTTTTGCAATTTTTGCTGATTCATTATTGCTTGGACTTGCTTCTAATTGATGTTGATAGAGTTGTTTGTAATTTTGCAAATAACTCTGATTGATTGTATTTAGATAGAATTGTTGTTTGTTTGGTAGTTCAGATTCGTTATGATCTTTAGTGTTTTGATGAATTTGGTGGCAATAGCTTGTTCATGCATATGGGCTTTTGGTTGTTGTACTTTTAAGCTTTGATGTGCTTGTTTGCCAAGTAGTTGTTGCTTTAGTTGGATTCAGATGACACCAAATTGGGAAATTATATTGGAATATGTGTGTAATTGTTCTGTTATCGGTAATTTTGCACTTTTTAGTAACTTTTTACTTATCAGAAAAGCAATCAAAAGTTTGATATGCACCTTAGATGAATAAGAGATTTGTTGTTTGGATTATCAGCTGATTACTTTTACTAAGGAATTCTGTGGAGGATTAGAGAACAAGAATCCATCCTATCATCCCTGAAAAAACCAAAATCTGCCTTTTATACATTGGCAATCTGCACCAATAACTTGGGAACATGTTCTGGTTACAAAGGTAACTTGCATCCCAGGATGGTTTCTGGCAATATCTTAGAAAGAAATCTAATTGGTTTCTACGTGCATTTGTATAAACTGGTTCAGTTGTGTTTTTTCCAAGAGCTCTTTTTGTATTCTAGCTTTAAGGCACGTTAAACAAGAAGGCATGCCAAATGAAATTTTGAGGAAAGTCCTTGGGTTTGCTCATTTTCATTGTTATTCAAATTGTATATATATTGATTGGTGCTATATTTGAATCAGGCTTGTATAAAAATTTGATGGAAGTCTTTGGGTTTGTTGAAATTTGAAGAATGGATGTAGAAGACTTACATGTTAATGATGAGATGATAAAAGATCACAATGATATAAACATGCTTGGAAATGATTTCAAGTAGCCTACTTCCAGTTTTTCTTCATATAATGGTCATTTGGAACCATGCCTTGGTTTGGAATTCGATGAGGTTGAAGATGCTCGTACATGTTATAATGCTTATGCAAGGAAAACAGGTTTTAGCATTAGAAAAAATCATACTCGACTGTCGAAGGAAGATAAGTCATTGATTGTTGTAGATTATGTTTGCTCAAGGGAAGGATTTCACCGTACGATTTATCAAAACAAAATGCATATAAATCCAAAGCCGGAAGAAACAAGGGTAGGATGTAAAGCAATGATGGGTTTAAAGAAAGCAGGGTTAAGATGGAATATAAGTAAGTTTGTAGTTAAACATAATCAGGAGCTCCTTAGTCCTAAAAGTACACGTTTTCTTCTTGGACATAGAGTGGTAACACCTGCCCAAAGAAGTCTTACAAATACACTCAATGAGTCCTGTGTACCTCCAAGGAAGATAGTGTCGGTGTTGAGTAAAGAATCTGGTGGTGACTATAATATTGGGTGTATTGCTAAAGATGTTGAAAATTATTTAGGCAATAGAAGAAGAGTTCTTACTGGAAAGGGAGATGCACAAAGAATGTATAATTATTTTCTCGAAAGCCAAAGCAAAAACCCAAGTTTTTTTTTTCTCAATCGAAGTTGATGAAAATGGATGTATGGCAAATTGCTTTTGGGCAGATGCTAGATCATGAGTTGCATACCAGTATTTTGGAGATGTTACTTTTGATGCTACTTACTTGACAAATCGCTATAGGATGCCTTTTGTTCTTTTTACTGGAGTTAACCATCATCATCAATCTGTGATGTTTGGATGTGCTTTGCTCGTAAATGAAATGGCTAAATCTTATACATGGTTGTTGGAAACATGGCTTAAGGCAATGCTTGGACATGCTCCTTCTACAATTATCACAGATGATGAGGTACTACCCACTATTCATAGATTGTGTTTGTCGCATATTTTACAAAAAGTTCCCGAACAATTGGCTTATATATATATATATATAATAAATATCCACCTTTCCAATTGGACCTTAACCATTGTATTCATAACATGCTCACAATTGAAGAGTTTGAGATGGAATGGAGTGAACTTGTAGGCAAGTATGAGTAGGGAGAAAATGATTGGTTGAAAAAACTCTATATGCGGCATGAAAAGTGGGTGCCAGCCTACTTGCGAATTTGATTTTGTGCCGACATGTCTACAACTCAACAGAGTGAGAGTAGTAATAAGTTTTTTAAAGATTATGTTCGTTCGAGCACAATGGTGAGTGACTTTGTCCATCAATATGATAAAGCCTTGAATGCATGTTACCTTAAAGAGAAAGAAAAAGATGTTAAGACAAAAACTTCTACACCAATTTTGAAAACATACTACAAGATGGAAGTTGAGGTGGCAAATGTTTACACAAGAAAGTCATTTTTGATGTTTCAAGAAGAGCTATTTAACAGTCAAAAATACAATTCATCTAAACATCAGGAAGAAGGAGGTACGAAAACATATAGGGTGACCCATCATGGGAGAGAAACTCCATTTTATGAAGTTGCACTTGAATTTCTTGAAAAGAAAGCGACTCGTACATGTCACATGTTCGAATTTGTTGGAATACAATGTAGGCACATTCTTCACGTTTTTTTGAAGAAATATTTGGCATTGCCTTACAAAAGCTTCGTCATGAGTTTTTGATAATGGATGATGATTGTGATAAAGATATAGAGGATGATGATGTACGAAGTGTCAAGGGTCCTGTATTAAATAGCCAAGTATTGTCAAACATTACATTCACATTGCAAGATCCTATACATGTTCCTTCTAGAGGATGACCCAAATCTTTGAGACAAAAACGTCCAAAAGAAAAACAAGGAACCACCACAAGGACTTGTAGCATTTGCAAAAAAATAGGGCATGTGAAAAGCAATTGTCCTTCACATAGACAAGCAAGGTATTCTTATAATTTTTTGATTTACAATACTTTACATCAAATTTATATTTTGACTTAATATGTTTTCAAAATGTTATTTTTCAATAGGGATATTGTGAATACAAATTTGTTGCCACCAAGCTTGGGGTTGATTAACCAATAAAGTTTAGCAAAGGTAAATTTTCATTATAACATATCCTCCACCAATGTAATATGTGATTATTTGATTAATAATGAAGATGTCTATTCTTTAAGTTTTGTTTATTTGTGAATAATTACAGTGTTCTTTGCCAACTATGTCGTATGACTCACACTTGTCATGTCTCAAGATTTTGTATCTTCATCGACTACAGTTGATATTGGTATAGATAGGATCAACACATATGGAGCTCCCAGAAGTTGCTATGATTATTTCTAATTGTGTTTAATGCCTATGGAGCTCCCTGACGTTTATGATTATTTCTAGTTGTGTTTGACTATGGAGTTTTTCCTTTGAAGTTGTTGTCAAATATTGTGATCATTTTTAGTTGTTATGACTATTTCTAGTTGTATTTGACTTTGAAGTTTGCCTGCGTGCTATTGTGCATGATGAAATAGGAATCTTGTGAGTTTGGAGTTAGACGACTTTAATGTTGTATTGCCTTTTTTTGGTAGTTGTTTAAATTTGTGATATGAGCCAATTATTATAGTTGGTTTCAGTAATGGTTGATAAAAAAAAATGGTTGGCTTGAATTCCATGTGATGGTTAGAATGATGGTTGATAGAAGCAGATTGGGAAAATCGTATATCCACAGTTGGAGCAACCAAGGAAGGTATACCAAAAAATTCCTACAGGGGAAAGGCAAAATGAATTACTCTCTTTTATCTAGCCCTCCACATACATGTTAACGCAATATTAGCCCTTTGAATGGTTCCAGACCGATGAAACATGATGGGAAATTGCTAGCTCAGAAAATCTAAAATGCAAGGACCCTCTATAAAGAGAAAAAACAAAAGTCTCAACTATAAAAAATTTGATTGATTTTCTAAGGACCGTACACATCACTCTAACCAACTTAAAACACAGAGGAAAGGGGGGAGAAGAGGTCACTATTCAGAAGATTTTACTACTGGATACTGCTCCTCATGTTTAAGAAAAGTAGAAAACCAAAACAAAATCCCTCAACAAAGAAGTGAGTAAATATCTGTAACTTAGACATTCATATTGAACAGAATAACAGGAAAATTAATAAAGAATAATAGGCAAATTAACAAAAACTCAATGTCGTCGGCCACTGCCCAGCCACGCTGGAATCCATGGTCTGGCCGTGACCCACGAAATCCACCATGGGTCATGGCCTGACCCACGCTGGGTCGCAGCCTGACCTAGACGAGGGTTACGCCGTGACCCAGTGGCTGGGTTAGGGGACCCATGCCCCGACCCACATCCACGTGGCCTGACCTTGCCATGGGTCTAGCCGTGACCCAGGGTCATAGCCAGAGACCCACCCTGGGTTCCCTGACCCAGGCGCTCGGTCACGGCCTAACCCACGGCTAGGTCGAGCCGCGACCCAACGTGGGTCAAGCAGTGACCCAATGGCTAGGTCAGGCCATGACCCACAGCGGATTCCATGGGTCACGGCCTGACCATGGATTTCGGAGACGTTGGGCGGTGGCTCTCTCTCAGGTGGATTCCGAAGTAGCTAGATTAAGGATGGATTTGGTATTTTACTCTTGGGGATGTAATAAGGTGTTTTAATCTTTGTGTATTTTGGTGTTTAGGAAACCAACAACGTAGATATACTCTTACCTTACACCTCTTGAAGAATACAGGTGAATCTGGGTCGCAGGCTCACTTGCTACTCCTTCTCCAATAAGGCTATACAATATGCTCAGACAGTCAGTACTAAGAATATAAACACAAGCATTTTAACTTAATACAGATAGAGTGGGAGGTATTGAAGAACCTTCCAAAAGCGTGTCCTCGGAGGGGTTCCTGTGTCCGTAGATGCAAAACACGGATGAGGATGTACATGCTTGTGAGGAGATTGCGGGATGAAGGGGATAAAATAGCCGCTACGTGATTCTTCAGACCAACATCTTTCACGTTCAATATGATACTGCATCTAATAAGGGTGTATTCTGAATGGGTCTTATACCAAGGGTGAGAACTATTCCCCTATCATTTCAAACGTAGAGTACTTCGGTAGAAAATTGTGTGAGTATTGATGGGGTTAGCAGATGCTCGAGGCTCGATGAGGAAGGACACTCAAGCATACAACCTAATGGTGAAGATAAGGCCTGCATGTCTCACGCGTGTTCTAGATTTGTTAGGGCCGTTAATCAGGAAACCTGATGCAAAAGGGACATTGGGCTTACAGTGGTCTATTGCAGCATTGGATATATACCAATCACATTTACTACAAATCAATGGTGGAGATCACAACACGATGCTACCCTCTAGAACGTTGCACGATGAGATTTACTTACACTAAATGGGGTTTTTTATTCTGATAAAATCTAGTGCGATTGGGTTAAAGTTGAAGCTTTGGTCGAGGCATAGGGAAGCAGTTTGATTTGAAACGCCACTGACGAAGACGTTGGTAACATGCAGCGTACTGTAGTAACAACAATGCACGTGAATCAATCCTGGGCGTTGAGTACTGAATTGCACATTCACGAATGAGGTGGCAAGAGTTAATTTGGCAATATCGGAGTGTATAGTACCAATATGATGCACGCAATTACATCTCATAACCATCTTTATATTAATCCCATGGTCCAGGACAAGCGGATGCAAATCGAATGGTCCACAAATCGCGATCAATTACATCAAAATGACTGTTGCGTTTTACGAGGTCAGCTTTGGTTAAAGTGGAAATATGCAAAAGTAGTTGTTTGAATATCTTCATAAGCATGCCATCGCAGTATTTTGTTCGCCATACCACCTTCTAGCAGCACAAGACCCAATTGCGTGCAGGCTCAGCAAATCCTTGTAAAACATGGATCTGACACGTGTTAGCCCCAAGGTAAAAGTCATGTAAATGGAAGGCCAAGATTTGTTAACACAATGACTACAACATGCAGATATCCAAGTGGAATGGTAGAGCGCACTTTAACAACACACTGTATCCAAACTCAACTCTGACATTAGCAATAAGTGGGACGAATTCCTATGCATGAAAGTAATGCCAACTCACCAATTACCAACGCCTAACGTTAAATGCATGGGCCGGTGGGTGCATTCAATAGCCAACTAAGTTGGTAACGGTTATTCCATTAATGTGCATGGGGGTCAACAAACATGTGGACTGTCCGTTGGAATTAGACCCAATTATTTCTACCGTTGGATTTTAGATACCAAGACAAGAAATTAGTGCCATATGAAAATTTTTAAGGGAAACAATCTCAGTCCACAGTTTCTTTTTGGGTTTCGGACTAAACGGCCCAAACAAGAAACTCACACGGGTTTTAACAAAAGACCCAAAACAAAAACAAATTATGCCCAACCAAACAAGGCCACAATCTTCACCCCGACACTTGGGGAAGAATGGGAAATTACAACCAAATGTTTTGATCATTAAATAAAGCCAAACTAAACCTAACAATCTCCCATTTTGGCCATTTAATGACAAAACCCAAAACACCTCCAATTTTTATCCCGATACATGGGAAAGAAATGAGAAAATACAAACACATATTTTGATCATTGAATAAGGCTAAATACAACCTAACAATCTCCCACTTTGGCCATTCAATGACAAAACCCAAAACCATCAGAGATAACAGCAATTACAAGTAAATAACAATTTACAACCCCAACCCCAACCTAACAAACCACTACTAGACTTTGGTTGATGGAATATGTTAATGTACATGTTCTCTCAAAATAATAACAAACGAATTACAAGCATAGCATTAAAACATAAAGTGGGAGACACCTCCAACACTATTATCTAAAAACCTACTCACATGAGTTTGTATCAAGAAAAACATATAACCCATATTATATGTAAACCCAAAATGTCACAATAGAAGAAGCATATAAACTATGTTATATGTAACTCACAAAAACAAGAGAACATGTAATCCATATTATATGTACCTCACATAGCAGTACATGAACATTATAAAAGGCATACAATACATATTATATGCAAGTCATAAAGAGAAGCACATATACACTATGTTATATGTACACCACACAAGAGTTTATGAACAATATAAAAGACATATAACGCATATTATATGTAAATTATAAAGTCACGAGTCAAAACAACTACAAACAAGTTTCCCCTTCACAATACTTCTCCCCCTTTTATCTGAATAGTCAAAGGGATTCAGAACAGAACACATTCTCCCCAAATTAACAATTCATATGATAAAACAAGAGGAAAGATAATAAACAACAATAAGAAAGACACATGTGAAAGGATTTAAACAAAGAACCATATATAAACAAGCATGTGTCAATATATCTCATATAATATGTCAAAGAATACAAGATATATGAAAGATACCACAAAAACAGAACAGCTCTAATGTTAACTTTCCCTTAACATGAGCAACCTCTCCCTAACAAGTGTCTCCACAAACCACATTCTCTCCACTTCTGTCATAACAGACAAATGAAGAAACTCAAGTGGCATTATTTGTATCCTCGGAAGGTATAAACAAGGAAGTACAAAAGACTAAGGAAAGAACATAGAAGGCTCATGTCAAAACATTCATTATGAGCACAAAACATCTAAAAACAAAAGACACATGCACAATTCTCTATAGATGCTGAAGAAACAAATGAAGATCCCAAAAATTGAAAGTGAATAACCATAGGTTCATCCAAATTTCAACATAATCAAAGCAATAACAAGCATGCAATAGGCAAGGAGGATAAAAACTAGAGGCATGCAAAGACACAACACAATGCAATCACAAAATAATTCAATCACCTAAGCAAAAGTGATGCACAAACCACAAGAGTGCATGTGTGTGAACAACAAAAATTAAGGTCAAGACAACCTTTACCCCTTTTCTAGATTGAGCTTCTTGGAAAGGAACGTAGCTTGGTCACTACCAATCACACATCTCTTTGCAAATGCAACTTCAACTTCAGAAGGAGCCATAGGAGGTGTAGGACCAACATCCACTTTTGCTCTTTGGAAGGAAAGAAAAGACGACATTCCTGCAAAGAACTAAGATAATACAATCCAAACAACCTAAGTGCAACCAGATTTAAAAAGCACAACTCAACCAAGCACAGGAAGGTGAGGGACACAACCAACAACCACCTTCAAGAAGGGATAACCAAAACAAAGAAGAATGCACACTTGGATTCTTGAAGGCATAAGAGAGATTCAAGACATAATCAAGACTCTAAATGCAAGCACACACAATCAACAAAAAGGTTTTGAAACAAAAACAGAAATTTTGTTGAAAGATAAACCAAGATCGAGGAAATTCACATTTCAACCATGTTTTGAAAAACAACTTGCTTTTCAAGAAAACACATACCCCTTTCAAATAAACACAAGACCATACTTGTGATAATCATATGAAAGAGAGCACAAATTGTGGTCACAGTGTGTATCAAATTGCACAAGAGGCATAGAAGACATGCACCTTCAAGAAAAACCAAACGACATATCAAAGACTACACACAAAAAGTGCAATGGTCATAATAGGCTAAAAGTGTGTTAAGAGAACAAAAACATTCAAGAATTTATTTTCAAAACATGAAATCCTATAACCCCAAAATAAACTCAAGTTTTCAAAACTTTAAAAACTAAACAAACCCCAACAACCTCTTGAATTTGAAAACAAAACAAAACTTCATAATCATTCAATGCCAATCAATGAAGCATAAACCCAACCACATGGGAGATACATGAGCAAGCATTTAGAGAGATTAAGAACAATAAAAATCCGTTCAAGCAATGAAGGTCTAAAAGCCAAATAAGGAGAAATCCAAATTTCAACTCAACAGGGAAGGAAGAGAAGAGGCACAAACCTGATTGAGGATGATTTAGAATGAAAAGCTTCTCAAGAACACTTGGAAACAAGAGAGACAATGCCAAAAATTCCTTTGGGAGAGAGCATGAGTGAAACAACCAAAGATTTTGAAAATAAAGAGACTGTCAGGTGTCGTGACTATTTACCTTCCATATCCCATTTTAACGCAAATAATTCATGTTATGACAGGAATAATAAAATAGCACAAAACGCATAGTAATCCCGTTTTGATGGAAAAGAAATCCCGTTAAAACAGAACACTAAACACATTCCCGTTAAGACAGGAGAACATTCATCTCCACCTTTTTTAAATAAAACAAACGAACTCAAATACTCTCACCCAATCAACGTGGGCACTTACAACAAACACTTATTAAAAACATGAGAGAAACCATCTCATCAACAACTAACATGTACTTCAGTTTATTCCAAGTATGAATAAACATGATTGTTTATAAAGAACATGAGTATGACAATGATGCAAATGAACATGCTAAACGTGTCATAGTGATGTGTGTGAACCATTTCACAAGAGATGGCACAAGTCACATAGGCATGGAGCAATCACATCTCATTAGAAAAATGGCAACTCTTAATGCAAAAGTCGAACCCTTTTTACTCAACTTTAATAAAAGGTCATACATCCATTCCTTTTTAATTGTTCAAGAGAATTTATACAAATTAAATCCCATGGGTGTTTCACCTTTTTCCTCAATGATTATGACACCGGCTCTTTCTATAAGGATTTCAAAAGCAAATTTCTAAGTATATGTTTAGTCACAATTTTGATAAACATTTGATCTTTGATCATATTTTGCTTGTCATTGAAAGAGGTAATGCTTTGAACAATTAAGTTTTAAGGTTGACTTGCGAGGTCAATTTGCACAGGGAAAACCACAAAATACTCATAAGAGTTTTTGCCCAAACTAGCAGATGTGAAAACCCTCAAAACTTGTAAAATAGTATGCATAAATAAGACATGGCTTAGAATGAATCATTAAGCATCAAAGCACACACATAAACTCTCAAACCATCATATAAGACAACTTCAACAACCAAAATAGTACATGTTAGTAATATTGAGAGATTCACAAATAGCACAATAAGTGTATGAAGAAAGCACTCAACTATGATCTAGGGAGAGAGCACTCCCAAGGAAAGGCACTCAACAAAAATGAGCCTACAAACTCAACACATAAAAACCTATAAAGAAAACAGGGCGCAAAAGAAAACATAACGAAAATACCAAAAACATGAGCTAGAATGCAATAAGATATGCAACAAAACCTCTAGCCATGCCAAAAAAAATGGACAAACGAACCTCTTAAACATGGCACTTAGTCGAACCTTCGAAAGTGCAAAATCACTTCCAATGAAAATGGAAGCAGCACTTGGAACAGAGGTAGATCATTCCAAAACAATGGGGGTCATTGAACACACTCAAGACATGAGTCAAAACCGAGCGAACCCGCTCTGATACCAATTAAAAAAACACATGGATCATGTTCTAGCCCAAATCAAATGCATAAGCGATTTATATAACCAAAATAAATGCATAAGCAGTTTATATAAGGAAAATAAATAGATATGCTTAAGATTAAACCAACACAATAATAAAAAGCATTCACACAACCACAACACAAGATTTGTTGACGAAGTAGAAAACCCTTTGAACCAATTAAAGGGAAAACCCACTCTGGGCAGCCAAACTCGAGAAATCACTATATGAAGATTCAGAGTTACAGACTAGATGATAGTCACTCCCTAGAGGACCTCTAGACTTACTAAGAACTACAAGCTTCCCAGCTTGTCTCTATCCTGACCATTTTCACGAAATGCATCTCCTTACCGACCCTTCGGTAGACTTCTTTGTGATTGAGTGATGTGTATGGCATGGTTTGAAATTAGAATAAAAACCCCAAGTAAGCGAGAAAGTATAAAGCTTTTTAGGCAACCTTACTTGGTACAAACAATGGTGAAGGGTATCACTTCAGCCCCGTCACATGCCCGTTCTAACGCCCCATCTGTAGTGACCCAAATAATTAACTAAGTTCAGGTAGCTTAGTTATGGGGTTAATTTGGGTTTCGGTTCACTAAGGACACTAGAAGGGTAATTTGGACTTTTGGACCGGACGTACGCTAGGGTTAGCGGACATACGCTTATGTTTGTAGTGCTAACGTACGCGAGAGGGACCACCATACGTATGCTCTGCAAATAGTACACGAACGTACGAGGGACATGTAACGACCCCAATGGGCAAATCAATTAACTAGTAATTGATCCCATGGTTTGTCTCCCAACCCTATCTCTCGCGGGATAAGACTCAGGGATTTCAACCTTTCTCGTCGAAACGAGAAAATCTCAGCGAAAGACTTTTGAAAGCTATAGGAAATAGAGAGCAAAAAATTTAACATCCACACAATATGCACCAGAGTAAATATAAAACATCATGATGTATTGATAACCATCAAATGTACCGGTCATCAGACCGTCATCAAAATAGGATTACCAAACCATAACATAAAGTCATAACATTGTTCCAACAAAAGATCAATAGATCAAATCCTAGATCTAAGCTTAAGTAAGGCTAACGAGATTAAAATCTCAATCATATCATCACAGGCAGTTCCTCCATCCTTCCACATAGACTTCAACCAAACCGGGTCCATGACCTAAAAAATGACCCGAATCAAGTCCTATGCTATTACCCAAGTCGACTCCGACAGCATCCACTTCTAGGATAGCTAAACTACGCAGATATTCCTAATGATAGGGGAAAACATAAACAAAAAGGGGGGGGGGGGGGGGGTAAGACTAAGACCTAGTGAATGTTAACGCAAATAAAGCCCATGCCAGTTTAGTAATGAACTCCATTTTCATAAAGCAAGAAACAGTTCCATATGACAATTTTTATCACGAATGTGGTATAGATATATGATACATGCATATGATATAGAGTGACAGTCATAGTTCAACAATATGGTCTACCCGAGATATTACCCTTTCTCAACAGGGTTGGTGCTATTCCGAGGGACCTGTAATACAATGCTGGTGTCCCAGCCATTGTACGCTATTGTACATAACACTAGTGACACGACCGAGTCTAACCTCAAGTGGCCTTGTAGTAACCTAGCCATTTGGGAATGGTTATACCAGGTCACAAAACCATTGGATCCAAAGCCCACATAACACTCATACATTTGACCATAAAGCTAAAATGTATAGTAAGCCCATGTCCATTATACCGCACATACTGGTGTACCATGTCATACGATGCGAATTACCTCGTCTATATTTTACATGCATGCTTTTACAAGTCTCACTTTCTTAACATATTTAGCACAACATTTTTCTCAAAATGATAGAGTTCATGTACAATAAGTGTAAATCATGAGAGTTGCAAATATGCATGTTTTTGGTACACAAAATAGTCGTGCAGTGCATGGAAAATAACAATGAGCATTATGTGAGTTAAAACTCACCTGGTTCGTATAACGTCTCCAAGTATTCCAAATGATCCGGGTTCTCCAAATCTCTGGAAATCCTTCTATTAGTCCTATTTCTATTAAAACAACTTTAAAACAAGAAAATATGAGCTATCATACGGCTAGTTAAAATAAAGTCCCCTGCACACTCCGGGTCGTACGTCCGAGATCAGGACCATACGTCATCTGTGATATCTCATAGGTTTTTAGGGAGAACCTCATTTTGTCCACTCGTCCTCCTATTCTTTAGAACCAAATTCTAAGGCTATCAAAGGGCTTCCTAAGGTCTCCTAACTCAAAACAATGTCTTCAAGCAAACGAAATCATGCTAAGTCAAGAAAACGCTATTCTAACAAGATTTAAAGCATAACTAAAGCTAAAGCTAAACTAACAACACAAACAACAATTGAGACAACGTTTAAGCAACATAACGATGTAAAAATGAGATAGGCTTAAGAGCATTACCTCCTTCAAGTGAAATTTCAAGAGCTTCCCTTCCATTAGCACCAAATGCTCACAATCTCACAAAACACTCACAAAAGGGTTTCTGGCAGCCTGGGGACGAGAGAGAGGTGTGAAAAATTGAAGCGGGTAGGGGGTATTTATACCCTAAACCCTAGCGTATGTCTGGTACTATTTCCACAGCGGTCCATAGGCTACCTCATACATCCAGGTATTATCCAAAGGGTATTCCAAAAAGTAGCGTATGTCCATGTACTATTTGCAAAGCGTACATATGGTGGTTCCCCTGCGTACGTCTGAACTACAAACAGAAGCGTACGTCAACCAACCTAGCGTACGTCCAGTCCAAAAGTCCAAATCACCCTTCTAGTGTCCTTAGTGACCCAAAGCGCAATTTAACCCCCTAACTAAGCTACCTAAGCTTAGTTAATTATTAGGGTTACTACATCCTCCCCTCATAAAAATTTCGTCCTCGAAATTTCTAGACACAATACCAAAAGATCATCACTTAAAAGAGGAGTAGAATGTTACCTTTCGTCCGTAGAGTCATTAGTATTGTGCTCAGTAGGTTCTTGGGCTATCTCCTCCCATCCATTAACTGGCACTACGTCATCCTTAAACAACTGCGAAAAATCAGCTCGTAAATCATCAAGCGCGCCATACTCAATGTTGCCAATGCTATACCAATCCTCATCAATCTCAACTCCTAAGTCCATTAGCACACATAAGGAGTAATTCCACATGCAGTCTAGGTCGATTGGTATAAGTGCCATAATCCTGTAGAGAAAAGCAACTCTTTCTTAGTCAACTATTTCACTATCCAAAACGGAAATAGGCATACTGCCCAAGTGTACTCTTTGAAGAAAAGAGTCATACACAATTGTTAAGTGTCAAAATATTCATATTTTATCCCTTAAACTGATAGGTGTTAATCCCTTAAGTATTGTTAATTTGTGTTGTTTTAGTTCCTTTATGTGTTTTTCATGCTTTTGTACGCTTTTAAAGGAAAAGGAAGTAAATCCGGAAGATTTGAGCTTAAAGACAGAAAATGGGAAAAGTTGGAGCCACTGACAGTGAGATTGATCGCAGGTTCCCTGCGATTGAGCGCACTACCAAAGAAGACAAAGCATGAAGCGGCCATGCGCGATTGAGCGCACAACAGGAGAGGCTCGATCGCAGAAGTGCGATCAAGTGCACACAGGTTGCGATTGATCGCACCCGTGCGCAGGAGACACATCAAGAGGCGGCCAGACTGTTAGTATTTCCATATTAGGGTTTTCCAACTCCCACTTGTAATAGAAATAAAACCCTACGAATTTCCTAGGTTTACTAGTGTAAAAAGGACTTCTAAAAGCTTATAAATAGACCTCTAAACCCTGAGAATAATAATCCTAGAACAGGCACAACTTTGGGGAGAGGAATTGGAAGCTACCTTTCGATTCTTTCTTTCCCTTTTCTTTTTAGTTTTATTTTAATTATGTATAACTAACTCTTAAGGAGGGCTAGATTGAAGCCCTAATTATGTTTATTTCATATTTCAATATTAGCGCCTTAGTGATAATCATATTGTGTTGCTTAACTTGATTAATTGTTGTTTTCTTGAATTCCTCATATGTATGTGATTGGCCATTATATGCATGTGGTATGGACTAGTTAATTAAATCAATTTGGATGATCGAGTCATGGGTTTAATAAAAGTAACAAAAGAAATCCACACTGGGTTCTTGGGTTAATCAACATGGGGAACCGGGAGTAGATACCCATGCCCTAGGCCTCATGTGTTTGTCGATTTTCATAGATTTATGCTTTCTTAAAGAACAACTTAGTAGACATCCATGTTGAATCCTTTAAGAAAGAAAAGAATTAGAGTAGACATGCATGCCTAATTCGTTGCTTTGGAAAATCAATAGCTTAAGGAGTAGACACCCATACCCTTAGGTTGGCAAACATTAGATATACATAACATGATCAAAACATTGGCATATTGATATATTATCTAAATAGAATTAGTGGTGGATATCAAAGCCCTACCTTTTTATTATTATCAACTCAAAACCAATCTTTGTTTTATTTTACTTTTGGAATTTATTTTAGACAAAATTCAGTAATCCTCGTGGAAATGACCCCGTACTTGCATCATTTACTACTATGTTGACCCCGTGCTCTTGCAGGTAAAATATACAATTATTTGCCTATTAATTTAGGTAGATATTTGTAACAACAAGTTTTTTGCGCTGTTGCCGGAGATTGTTTGATTTTGTTTGGAATTTTTTTTCTTTTAATTTATTTTTGTTTTAAATTTTTGTTTTTTTTTTTTCTAGTTTTTTCCGTAGTTCCTGTTCTACCTCTGGAGGTGCGCTCGAGCGCCCAACCAGGGCGATCGAGCGCACCTCATGATGCGTTCGATCGCACATCCAGAAAGCAGCACAGTTACTGCACTAACTATAGATCTAAGTTTTTTTTTTTTTCTTTTGTTTCATGCAGGGTCATTCGAGTCTGCATAGTAGTAAGTTTTTATTTTTAATTTTGTTTTTATTTCCCTTTTAATTTTAACATCTTTTTGTTATTTTATTTTTGTTTTCACACATGTGGGGCGGCATTCCGACACCCCGTAGGCCATGTTCATGTTGCCATAACCCTTATCACCATGTTAGAGAATGTCCTACAATGAGACAAACTTCTAACCAATCTTATGGGTACATGAACACATCATTCACTAGACCGGGGAACGACCGCTATTTTGATTCCTGTTACCCATCATGAAGCCAAGAGTCCAATCTCTCATGACATTCTATGGTCAATCCTATCGTTGTCTTAGTCCCAGTCTGAGGCAATCCATTTTCAAGATAGTAGCTCATGAAGCGGAACCATCAACCATATATGATAATTTATATCAACAATACCAAGAAGAACCACCTCCTCCAAAAAGGTCTGTCTTAGAAGAAGTGAGTCCTACCTTAGAAGAAGCGCATGCCAGCTTAGAAGAAATAATCTCAGCTTATCTTAGCCAATTGGAGGAAAGAAATCGATCATTTGAAAGGAGGGAGAACTCCCTCATGCAATCATTTGAAAGGATGGAGGCTCATCTCAAGCAAATATTAGACATCCTTAAACAAGAAGAGTGTCAAATTCAGTTGGTGGCCAATCCTAATGAGCACTACAGAAATGAAGAGTGCACCTACTATCATGAGCAAACTGTCACATTGAGAAGTGAAGAGGTGGCTGAAAATCAAGTGGAAGAGGGGCAGGAGGTGCAGGAGGAGCAAAACGAAGTTCCACAGGAGCCACATCAGGAAAGAGAAGAAAGCAGTAAGATTTTTTCACCATTAGCTCTTATTCCTGAAACACCAAGAGGCTAAGAGAGAAGTCTGTTAGAGCTACCACATGAGCAAATTGAGGACATCAAGATAAAGAAGCTCCCTAAGTTTTCTTCCTACTTTATTCCAGTTCATGATTCCCCACCGGATGAGAAACTGTTTGAGAAAACTTAAAGTGGTCTTCCCCGATCTATAGACATTCGGAATCACCTTACAACAGAAAAGATCCATTCCCTTTGGTGCAAGAGACGGAAAGATCGGTGCTTCAAGTTTAAAGTGCCACAATCAAGCTGAAGACGTTAAACTTAGCGCTCATGGTAGGCATCACATAGTTTATCTTGTTATTTTATTTTTTGTGTGTTTCAATTCATCTTTATTTTTGTTTCCTTTTTACTTCTATTTGTGTTTTCTTATTTTGCAGGGACGAGTGTGCTTCGATTCAAGTTTGGGGGAGTGGTATGAGCCATGCCTTCCAAGACAGTGTTGTCCATCTCCCAAGTAAATTCTTTCCTTGCTTCAGACATATTGAGGACAATGTGTCATTTAAGTTTGGGGGTATGGGAACACATGCTATCTACACACACTTTGTCCCAGTTTCATGTTATTTGTTTCGTTTGTTTGAAAAAATAATAATAATTAAAAAATTAAAAATTAAAAAATATATTTTTTATGCATGTTCATGTTTGCCCTAAAATTTTAATTTAATCTAAAAGAATTGTGGTTTGATTTCATCAATGAGCTTAAAATTTTGAACACATGATCTGATGAGAGAATTTGTTAGTTTGGTTACTTGCTTAGGACAGTTGAAAAATCACATGTTGGATCTGATCACACAAGCACATTAGCACATAATTTGTGAGGTATGACATGAAGTCTAATGTGTGTGTTTTTATGTCTTGGGTGGAATTGGATGACTTATTAGATGGATACTTTGGTATATATATATTTGTGATAAAAAATAAAATAAAATAAAATAAAAAAATTATAAATAAATGATCATTGATAAGCTTTTCACTAAGTAACTGGACCTTTTGCCTCAAAGCATTAAGTGTTCACGTCAAAAGGTGAAAAATTTTGATTTGATTAATGTCATGGTTAGTTTGGTTTTGTAGCCTTTTTGACTCAAGTTAGTAAGTCCTAAGGGTGTCTCTACACCTAATGCCCTAAAACCATTTGGTTTGGGAGTCATTGACTTAACACTCGTTACATGAGTCAATTAGAAAGCTTAAGGAAACCAAACATTGCACAACTTGACCAAAAAAAAAAAAAAAAAAAAGAAATATGCCATTGTTGTTCATTCTAATAGGGATTTCAGTGAACTTTGAGATGTGGAGACATTGCACATTGGAAATACTTGGAAGCTTCATAATTTTGTGCTAATTCACTTTACACTATTTTCAAACTTGTGATGTTTTAGCATATCCTTTGTAAGTAATTGAACTTTGAGATTTCAATTCATTGTGAAGATAGAGTTTATCTTTTTAAGCTTACTAATGAATGAAAATCATAACCTTGAAGTGATACTTTAATTTTTGGAATAACATGAACTATGCATAATGTTTGTAGGTAACATTTCTGGAAAACTCTCACGAGACTTCACTCGTCCTCTAGGGAATTCCTAGGGGTTTAAAAGGCTTGTTGCATATGCTAAATGCAATCATACATCCCACGAAAGATGGATTTATCTTTTTGCTTTTCTGTTTTTCACTTTGTTTTTAGTTTTGTATTGCTAAGGAAATAGCAATATGTAAGTTTGGGGGTGGGTTAGGTGCCAAAATATTCATATTTTAGCCCTTAAACTTATAGGTGTTAATCCCTTAAGTATTGTTAATTTGTACTGTTTTAGTTCCTTTATGTGTTTTCCATGCTTTTGTAGGCTTTTAAACGAAAATGAAGTAAATCTGGAAGATTTGGGCTCAAAGACAGAAAATGGGAAAAGTTTGAGCCCCTGACAGTGCGATCGATCGAAGGTTCCCTGTGATCGAGCACACTACCAGAGAAGACAAAGCATGAAGCAGCCATGCGCGATCGAGCGCACAACAGAAGAGGCTTGATCGCAGACGTGCGATTAATCGTACCACAGGTTGTGATCGATCACACCCGTGCGCAGGAGACACATCAAGAGGCGGCTAGATTGTTAGTATTTCCATATTAGAGTTTTCCAACTCCCACTTGTAATAGGAATAAAACCCTACGAATTTCTTAGGTTTACTAGTGTAACAAGGACTTCAAAAAGCTTATAAATAAACCTCTAAACCCTGAGAATAATAATCCTAGAACAGGCACAACTTTGGGGAGAGGAATTGGAGGCTACATTTCGGTTCTTTCTTTCCCTTTTCTTTTTAGTTTTATTTTAATTATGTATAACTAACTCTTAAGGAGGGCTAGATTGAAGCCCTAATTATGTTTATTTAATATTTCAATATTGGCACATTTGTGATAATCATATTGTGTTGCTTAACTTGATTAATTCCTGTTTTCTTGAATTCTTCATATGTATGTGATTGGTCATTATATGCATGTGGTATGGACTAGTTAATTAAATCAATTTGGATGATCGAGTCCTGGGTTTAATAAAAGTAACAAAAGAAATCCACACCGGGTTCTTGAGTTAATCAACATGGGGAACCGAGAGTAGACACCCATGCCCTATGCCTCATGTGTTTGTTGATTTTCATAGATTTATGCTTTCTTAAAGAACAACTTAGTAGACACCCATGCTAAATCCTCTAAGAAAGAAAAGAATTAGAGTAGACACCTGATAAGTGACAAATATTGCATATTTGGACCCCTTTATTTTCATTAGTTAATCCTTTAGCTGTGTCACTAGTTAATATTTTGTGTTAGTTTTGGGTTTTTAGTGTTTTGTAGGTCATTAAAAAAAAAACTACAGCTTTAAAGGGAAAAATGTAAAGTTTGGAAGAAAGCATACTTTGAGAAGACCTAAATGATGTGGTTAAGTCTAACCAAATCCAAAAAAAGGTTAAATCGGATTAAAGATCAGATTGGATTAAAGTTCAGATTGAATAAAATTTCGGATTAGATTTAAATCTAATTCTTTACACGTATCAGTATTTTGACCATAACGTTCCGTTCAAATATTGGATTGAAGTGATTCAAGCAGCATTGGAAAGCTAACTCAAAATACAACAATTCGTTGTGAAATAGTATATTCCTAATTCGGACGGTTACTAAGCCAAAATCGCCTCGCAATTAAGGGACATAAATCTGGACGAATCCTATTCCGATTTCAGGCTTCTATTTTGACTGAAAGACAGACCTCCGAATTATCTAGGTTTAATAGGGCTTCTCGGACTTTCCTAAGCCTAAGTAGACTACTTTTGGGATACAATTTTGGAGACAGAATGTAATCCACAGCTTTTCTCTTTAGTTTAGTTTTTCTTTAGGTTTAGGTTTAGGTTTAGACTTTATTTTTATGTGGAGCTAAATTCCCAACTAAGGTTGGGGATAAAGCCCCACCGATGAAGAACAACATCACTTTTATGTAAGTCTTTATTTATCCGATTTTATTGAGTTTTATATTTTAATTGTTTTACTTCTAATCAATGTGTGGAGTGATTCTTGCATATCTCTTGTGATTCAAGGATACGTGTGATGATTTGAGATAATTTCATATGATTGATTGCTTGGTTTTTAAATCATAAAAATTGGATATCCCTTGTGATTTGGTCAATGAATGGATACATGGGATGGTTATGATTAATTCTTTGAAGTATAGTAAAACATACATAAGATTTAAATTATGAGAACTTCGGATAAATATTGATGAACATGGAGTATGTTGTTATGATTCGGTGAGTGTGGATTCATAAACCTTAGTCTTTACCTTTTGTTTTATTTTATTTAGTTTATGTTTATCCTTTAATTTTCAAAACTCAAAATTCAATCTTTTTTTTTTGAACTAGGTTAGGATTTAATTAGTTTAGATTTAAATTGCTCTTTCAAAAATACAATTCTATGTGGGTTCGACCTCGCACTTGCAATTCATTATATTGCAAACGATTTGTGTACTTGCGAGTATTAAAATTTGCACAATAAGTTTTTGACGTCGTTGCCGGGGAATTGTTCAATTTTTTAAACCAATTTATTTCTAAATTAGTTTTATTCGTCTACTAGTTATAATTAGGATTTTATTTTTTTGCAATTTGTTTTGTTTTATTCGTGTTACTAATAAAAAATAAAAATAAAAATAAAAAGATTATTCTTGTTGTTTTTTGTTTTGTTTGGCTTGTTTTATAGTTCTGCTGTAGCACCTTCCGCACATCAACGCGATCGAGCTTACTCACAGCAAAGGCAACAACTGTAGTAGTTCCGAAGATTTAAGCCAAAAATTTATTTTGGTCCTTTTTGTAAGTTTTTCAGTTTTGATTTTGATTTTTTTTTTTTAATAATGTTAGTCATTTTTTTTATTATTTAAAAAATAAAATAACAAATGGTTAATGTTTTATGTGGGATATTTGCAAGTTAAAAAGTGAAGGGGAAGCATGAATTTTCATTTTAATGATTTTAGTGCCTCTCCTAGTTATAGGAAACTAGCACCTACCAACTACCATAAAAAATTTTACCCACATAAACCATGTTTATATTGTTTCAATCCTTATCATGAGGAAAACAATTGTCCAGATCTGCGAGCTGAGCTCAATGACTTATAGGACAAATTAGACCAAATCAGAGCAGCTAGATCTAACTTTTCATATGAACAAATGAACACCAGTTTCTCCAGCCTGGGGTTTGATTCAAATTTCAATTGTTATAACCCAGACTGGAGCAACTAATCTGATTTCTTAGGATCAGCTCAGGCTACAGGAACCTATGCTCACCAATTTGATGAATTGCACCATTCAGAATATCCGCAGGTCGATCATCAAGCTCAACTTCTTGTTTATCAGTCTACCACTCAAATGCCACAGCCTGCACCACAGTCATCACTAGAAGACATGATGAAAGCATTCATGCAATCAATGGATAAGAACATACAAGATATGAAGAATACTACCATGAGAAATTCCTAAGATATACAAGAGCTAAAAGGCTTCACCAATTAAGATGTACAGGAGATGAGGAATTCCAACATGGCTAACAACAGAGACATACAAGAACTTAAGCAGGCCATGACCAAGATAGAAGGACAAATCGGTCACCTAGTTGCTGACTTAAACTGAATAGAGGAAGAAGAGCTTCAAAGTCAGCTGATGGTTGAAAGGCACTACATGATTAATGAGGATGATTCCGAAAATTCTTATCATGAGCATGCCCAAGTCACCATCACTCTTGAGAGTGAGGAAATTGTGGATAACAAAGAAGAGGAGGAGAAAGAGGAGCAAGTTGAGCACCATGAGAACAATGAGCCCCCAACAGATCCTAATCTGCCTAGTGACATGGAAGTGAGTACTGAAGCGCATGCCTGCATCACTGTCCCTCTTGAGACACATCAAGAACCCAAAGCTTCATCGCCTGAATGTCTCAAAGAGCCATCTTATGTCAAGATACTCAAGGACTTGTGCACACAAGCACACAAATCTAGGAACCACTTTCCTAAAAAGATCCTTCGAAGTAAGAAATTCTACATAAGATGGCGAAATATCCTTCCAGGGGGGTATGAAGTTTTGAAGAAGAATGGGTGGAAGGGATTGGTTGGACATCCGTATGATAGGGGAAAGCGTTGCAAAGTTTTCTCCTCTAGTTTATTATCTGCACTTCACTCCACAAATTCTTTCTTTCCTTTTTCATTATATTGCATTTCTTTTTATTTGTTTTTGTTTCTAACAGCAATTAATATTTTAATGTTTGTTTCATAAAAACAAAAAAAACAAAATACCGCTGTTAGTTTTTGTTGGCAGGTGTTTTGGTGTTTAAGTTTGGGGGATGCTCTGGTCTTGTTCACACTCAGATTTCCTTACTTCTGGTAATGTATTTCTATACTGCACATTGAGGGCAATGTGTAATTAAAGTTTAGGGGTATGGAAAAACACTTTGTCTGTTTATTTTTGTTCTTATTTGTTTATTTTTATTTGTCTTTTTGTGTTAAAAAATTTTGAAAAAAAAAAAAAAAATTGTGCTATGTTGTTGTCAAGTTTGAATTAAACTATGACTGTGGTTTGCATTTCATTGAATTGCTTAAAGGATTGAATACATCATTATGTCACATCATTATGTCAATAGGAGTCTGAGTCCTTTGACTTATTTTTGGATAAAAGAGATTTTACTTGTTTTGAGATAAATTTTTATGAGCACATTAGCATGTTTTCTGTGAGGTATGATGTTTGTGCTTAAGCTTGTTCTCTATGAGATTTGTTGGATGACCTATTGATGAATAACCATTGGCTTGCAAGATATAAAATAAATAAAAGAAGGAAAAATAAAAGAAAGATCATGTTGAGTTTTCGCTGAGTAACCGGACCTCTTGCCTCATTAAAGCATTGAGTGTTCACGTCAAAAGGTGTGAAGTTCTGGGTTGATTTATGATATGGCTAGTCTGGCTTCATAGCAATTTTGACTTAACTTAATAAACCCTTAGGGATGTTTTACATCTAGTACCCTAAAGCCACCTGGCTTGGGAGTCATTGGCCTAACACTTGTTACATGGGCTAATTAGAAAGCTTAAGGGAGTTAGACATTACAGAGCCTGTAAAAAAAAATAAAAAATAAAAAATTTCATATCTTGACTTTGTTGTTTCATTTGATAGAGATTTTTACAAATTTTATGGAACTTGTCTTAAGTTTAAGCTGAAAGCTTCATGATTGTATGCTAATTACACTTTACACCTTTCAGAACATATGAGGCCTTAATTGTCCAATTATGAGTGATTAGATTCTGGATTTCCTTTTGACTGTGATGATGGTGTTTGTCTATTTACGCTTGCTCATGAATAAGAAGCATGGTTTGTGTGAAACTTCTTTCTTGTTAACAACATAGTGCTACAATGTTTGTGGGTATAATTCCTGTTAAGCCCTCACGAGACTTCACTCGTCCACTAGTGATGCCTAGGGGTTTAAAAGGCTTGTTGCGTATGCTACATGCAATTGTCTCTCCCACGAAAGAGGATTTATGTTTCTTGCTTTCATTTTGTTTTGCTAAGGGACTAGCAAAATGTAAGTTTGGGGGTATTTGATAAGTGCCAAATATTGCATATTTGAACCCCTTTATTTACATTAGTTAATCCTTTAGCTGTGTCATTATTTAATATTTTGTGTTAGTTTTGTGTTTTTAGTGTTTTGTACGTCATTAAAGAAAAACTACAGCTTCAAAGAGAAAAATGCAAAGTTTGAAAGAAAGCATACTTTGAGAAGACCTAGATAATGTGGTTAAGTCTAACCAAATCCAAGAAAAGGTTAAATCGGATTAAAGATCAGATTGGATTAAAGTTCAAATTGGATAAAATTTCGGATTGGATTCAAATTTAAATTATGCACACGTCTTAGTATTTTGACCGTAACTTTCCGTTCAAATATCGGATTGAAGTGATTTAGGCAGCATTGGAAAGCTAACTCAAAATTCTATAATTCTTTGTGAAATAGGTTTTCCTAATTCGGACGGTCACTATGCCAAAATTGCCCCGTAATTAAGGGACACAAATCTGGAAAAATCCTATTCCGATTTCAGACTTCTATTTTGACTGGGAGACAGACCTCTGAATTATCTAGGTTTAATAGGGCTTCTAGGACTTTCCTAAGCCTATAAGTAGACTTCTTTGCATTCAAGAAACGATACACAATTCCAGAGACTTGTTTTGGGTTACAATTTTGGAGACAGAATGTAATCCGCAGCTTTTCTCTTTAGATTAATTTTTCTTTAAGTTTAGGTTTAGGTTTAGGTTTTATTTTTATGTGGAGCTAAATTCCCAACTAATGTTGGGGATGAAGCCCCACCGATGAAGAACGACATCACTTTTATGTAAGTCTTTATTTATCCGATTTTATTGAGTTTTATATTTTAATTGTTTTACTTCTAATCAATGTGTGGAGTGATTCTTGGATATCTCTTGTGATTCAATGATACATGTGATGATTTGAGAAAATTTCATATGATTGATTGCTTAGTTTTTAACTCATAAAAATTGGATATCCCTTGTGATTTGGTCAATGAATGGATACATGGGATGGTTTTGATTAATTCTTTGAAGCATAGTAAAACATACATAAGATTTAAATTGTAAATACTTCGGATAAATATTGATGAACATGGAGTATGTTGTTATGATTTTTTGAGTGTGGATTCCTAAACCTTAGTCTTTACCTTTTGTTTTATTTTACTTAGTTTATGTTTATCCTTTAATTTTCAAAACTCAAAATTCAATCTTTTTTTTTGGAACAAGGTTAGGATTTAATTAGTTTAGATTTAAATTGCTCTTTCAAAAATACAATTCTATGTGGGTTCGACCTCGCACTTGCAATCCATTATATTGCAAACGATTCGTGCACTTGTGATTATTAAAATTTGCACAACAACACCCATGCCTAATTCGTTGCTTAGGAAAATCAATAGCTTAAGGAGTAGACACCCATACCCTTAGGTTGGCAAACATTAAGTATTCATAATATGATTGGATCATTGGCATATTGTTGTATTATCTAAGTATGATTAGTGGTGGATATCAAAGCCCTACCTTTAGCTTTTCATTTATCTTTATATCTTTTTATTTCTTTTTCACAATATTAATTTAGTGACAAATTAATATTTTTCTCAATTCTAAATAAAATCACAATCCTCGTGGGATCGATCTCGTACTTACTGCACTATACTATTGTTTTGATCTTGTGCACTTGCAAGTTAAAACGTACTAAATATTATCTATTAATTTAGGTAGTATTTGGCACAACAACAATCATTTAAACAAATGCGGATAGCGACTCTGCATGTCTCGCTCTGCCTTCCATGATGCTTCCTCTACTCCATGGTTACGCCACAATACTTTAACGATAGGGATCGTCTTGGTACATAGCACTTGCTCCTTCTTATCCACGATCTTCACTGGTTCTTCTACATAGGTCAATCCCTCCTAGATTCCTAGTGGCTCGTACTCCACAATCATGTTGGGATTAGCGATGTACTTCCTTAGCATCAAGACATGGAAAATGTCATGCATTTTGACCAAATCTGGAGGTAAGGCGACTCTATACGCCAATCTCCCAATCCTTTGGGTGATCTCAAACAGTCCAATAAATCGAGGACAAAGCTTTCCCTTCTTCCCAAATTACATCACTCCCCTCATGGGTGATATCTTGAGGAATACACGATCCCCCACGTCGAATTCCAAAAGCCGTCTCCGATTATCAGCATAACGCTTCTGATGACTCTAAGCTGCACTCATCCTTTCCCTGATGATGAGTACCTTGTCACGAGCGCCCTGAATCAACTCCTGCCACAACATCTGCCTCTCACTGACGTTGTCCCAATACAAGGGTGACTGACACTTACGTCCATAAAGTGCTTCGTAAGGCGACATTCCAATAGTCATCTGGTAGCTGTTGTTGTAGGCGAACTCGATCAAAGTTAGGTACTGGACCCAATTACATTTGAAATCCAACACGCAAGCTTGCAACAAATCTTCCAAAATCTAGTTAGTCCGCTACAACTGACCATCTGTCTGCGGATGGAAGGCGGTACTAAACTTCAGCTCTGTCCCCATCTCCTTCTCCAGACTTTGCCAAAACCTTGAAGTAAAGAGAGAATCTCTATCCAAAATGATCGCCGATGGCACTCCATGCAAACGAACTATATTCCAAACATATAGTTTGGCCAACTTATCCATCGGATCCTTAACCTTCATGGCAATAAAGTGAGCACTCTTTATGAGACAATCGACTACTACCCAGATGGAATCTTCTTCAGTGGGTGCCTTAGGTAACCCCAAAATAAAATCCATAGCGATCTCATCCCACTTCCACTTTGGGACAAGCAAGGGCTTGAGCGTTCCTGCTGATCTCTGATGCTCTGCTTTCACTTGTTGACAGGTTGAGCACTACACCACAAACCTTATAACATCCCGCTTCATATTTTTCCTCCAATATGATCCCTTCACGTCCCGGTACTTCTTAGTACCACCAGGATGTACAGTGTACGGGGAATGATGAGCCTCGTGTTGTGCTAAATACTATCTAAATTAATAGATAATATTTAGTACGTTTTACTTGCAAGTGCACAAGATCAAACGTTAGTATAGTGCAACAAGTACGAGATCGATCCCACGAGGATTGTTGATTTTATTTAGAATTGATTAAAAATATCAAGTTGTCACTAAATTGATATTATGAAAAAGAAATAAAAAGATAGAAAGATAAAGTAAAGGTAGGGCTTTGATGTCCACCACTAATCATACTTAGATAATATAACAATATGCCAATGATCCAATCATATTATGAATACCAAATGTTTGCCAACCTAAGGGCATGGGTGTATACTCCTTAAGCTATTGATGTCCCTAAGCAACGAGTTAGACATGGGTGTATAATCTAACTCTTTTCTTTCTCAAAGGATTTAGCATGGGTGTATACTAAGTTGTTCTTTAAGAAAGTATAAATCTATGGAAATCAACAAACACACATAACCTAGGGCATGGGTGTATACTCCTGGTTTTCCATGTTGATTAACCCAAGAATCTGGTGTGGATTTCTTTTGGTACTTTTATTAAACACAGGACTCGGTCATCCAAATTGATTTAATTTACTAATTCATACCACATGCATATAATGGCCAATCACATACATATGAGGAATTCAAGAAATTCCAATTTAATCATTTCCTTTATTTGATTAAACTTAACCACATCATATTATGATTGGTTAAGCTTAATCATATCTTCTAGGTCTTCCCAATTTGCCCTTTAAGCTTGGAACTTTTCCGGAAACGCTTTCTTTTCTTTCAAAAACCTATAAAACAAAGAAAATACAAAAAGGAAATTAAATAGCATAAACTAACAAAACTAAGGAATTAACAAATATAAGTTAAGGGCTAGATATGAATATTTTGACACTTATCACACCCGCAAACTTACATGTTACTAGTCCCTTAGCAATACGAAATTAAAAACAAAATGAAAAACAGAAAACAAAAAGATAAATCCATCTTTCGTGGGATGTACGATTGCATTTAGCATATGCAACAAGCCTTTTAAACCCATAGGAATTCCCTAGAGGACGAGTGAAGTCTCGTGAGGGTTTTCCAGAAATGTTACCCACAAACATTATGCACAAGTTCATACCATCCAAAATTAAGGTATCACTCAAGATCATGATTTTCATTCATTAGCAAGCTTAAAAAGATAAACTACATATTCACAATGAATTGAAATTTCAAAGTTTAATTACTTATAAAAGACATGCTAAGGCATCACAAGTTTGAAACAATGT
This sequence comes from Corylus avellana, assembly GCF_965113065.1. NCBI lineage: Eukaryota > Viridiplantae > Streptophyta > Magnoliopsida > Fagales > Betulaceae > Corylus > Corylus avellana. The sequence continues at coordinate 25,779,871 of NC_142491.1, read as the reverse complement.
AAAGTGAACTAGCACATAAATATGAAGCTTCCAATTATTTCCAATGTGCAATGTCTCAATATCTCAAAGTTCACTGAAATTTCCATTAGAATGAATATCTATGGCATAACCTTTTTCTTTTCTTTTTTTTTTCTTTTTTTGTGTGTGTCAGGTTGTGCAATGTTTGGTTTCCTTAAGCTTTCTAATTGACCCATGTAGCGAGTGTTAGGCCAATGACTCCCAAACCAGGTGGTTTTAGGGCATTAGGTGTAAAACACCCCTAAGAACTTACTAACTCAAGTCAAAAAGGCTACAAAACGAACTTAACCATGACGTTAATCAAATCAAAATTCTTCACCTTTTGACGTGAACACTTAATGGTTTAAGGCAAGAGGTCCAGTTACTTAGTGAAAAGCTTATCAATGATCATCATTTTTTTCTTTCTTTTTTCTCTTTTTATATATATAAATATGTCAAAGTATCCATCTAATAAGTCATACAGTTTCACCTAAGACATAGAAACACACACATCAGACTTTCATGTCATACCCCACAAATTATGTACTAATGTGCTTGTGTAGATCAGATCAAACATGTAAATTCTCAACTGCCAAAAGCAAGTAACCAAACTGAAAAATCCTATCATCAGATCAAGTGTTCAAAATTTTAAGCTCACCAATGAGAATCAAATCACAATTTTTAAGGTCAACCAAAATTTTAAGACAATATGAACATGCATATATTTATATTTTTTTCTTTTTCAAAAATGGGACAAATTGTGTGTGTAAAGTGTCTCTCATACCCTCAAACTTAAATTACATATTGTCCCCAATGTGTGTATAACATGGAAAGATCTTACTCGGGAGATGGATGACATGTTTGGAATGGCATGGCTCATAGCACACCCCCAAACTTGAACTGAAGCACACTTGTTCCTGAAAATTAAAACACTAAAGTAACAAAGGGAAAACAAAATGTAACTAAAAATAACCAACAGAAAAATAAAACAAATAGGAAATAAAAAGGATATGCTATAGGGTACCTCCTATGAGCACTAAGTTTAACGTCTTCAGCCAGACTATGGCACTTTAAACTTGAAGCACCAGTCTTTCCTTCTCTTACACCAAAGGAAATGATTTTTTTTCTATTGCAAGGTGATTCCAGTTGTTTATAGATCAGGGAGGACCACTTTGAGTTTTCTCCAACAGTTTCTCATCCGGGAGGGAATCATGAACTGGATAATACTCAGGGAATTCATCTATCTTAATGTCCTCAATTTGCTCATCACATAATCCCAGCAAACTTCTCTCTTGGATTCTTGGTAATTCGGGAATAGGAGCTGATGTTGAAGAAGTCTTAGTGCTCTCTTCCTTTCCCCAATGTCGTTCCTCTAGAACCTCAGTTTGCTCCTCCTTCCTCTCTTCCACCTCGTTGTTCTCAAGAGTGGAATTCAATAAGGCCTCAGCGTGCTCACGTATCATGTCAAGGTCCATATCAAATTCAAATTGAGCAAAGCACTCTTCCAATGGATCCTCCAGACTTGGCTCACTACACATCTCAGCCTGCTTGAGGAATTTGTCAAGATCCAGATCACATCCAATTTGATCAAAACGCTCTCCCACCGGATCCTCAAGACTTGACTCATTAAAAGTTTAAGCATACTCAAGTAGCTTGTCCAGGTCTAGGTCACCTCCAAATTCATCAAAGCGCTCTCCCAAAGGGTCCTCAAGACTTGGCTCACAAACAATTTCCTCAATAGTTTCTTCATTCCTAGGTATGGTGGTTGTTTGTTCATAATAATAAGTGCACTCTTCCTTCATGTATTGTCCATGAGGAGTGGTCACCGATTGACTTTGGCACTCTTCTTCTTCTTGGTATTGTTGAGGCCAATCGATTGGAGATGGCTCCTCTTCATGATAATGTTGAGACCAATTGATGAGAGATGTCTTCTGATCTGCAATTGAAAACATCGGACAAGTCTTAATGATGTGGTCAATATGGGAACATATGGCACATACCTCGACTTGTGCAACTTGTTCAACAGGAGCATTGCTATGATTAGTCATAGCTTTCACAAGCATGTCTAGCTTTTTCTCCATGGCAGCCATTTGAGCCTGACTTCCACCATTGGTGCTCTCTTCATGTATGCCTTTTCCTATGAATCCTTGTCTCCCTTTAGATGGGAATTGTTGGGAGCGCTCACTCAATGTCTCGAAGAGCTCCATGGCTTCCTCGCTGCTTTTCTCCATCAACATGTAACCACAAGTTAAATCTACAAGACTCTTGTTATGATCATTTAAACCCTCATAGAATGCCAGTACCTGATCGTCTTGAGATATATTGTGATAAGGGCATCTGAGAAGTAGCTCATTAAAGTGTTCCCATGCCTCTAAGAAAAGGTCTCCATCTCTTTGCTAGAAAGTCAGAATTTCCCTTCTCAATTGCCTTGTCTTTTGGGCTGGGAAAAACTTCTTTAAGAACTTTCTGGCCATCTCTTCCCAAGTATGAATAGAACCTGCGGCCAAAGAATTCTACCATATCTTAGCATTATCTTTTAAAGAAAAAGGGAAGACGGTTAACCTGATTTCATCTGGAGTTAAACCCTGAACAATCTGAGTCTTGCAGAGATCAAAGAATTCTCGAATATGCCAATATAGGTTCTCTGTTGGTGTGCCTTTATACCATATTGAGCAGCGGAGATAAATTGTAACTGCTCTGCACAATGGGTTGGAAGTTAATGCATGATGGTTGGTTGAGGATCTGGGGACTAAATGAATTTTTCATAGGTCTTCGCACCGGAGGTGTATTGTTTCTCAACATGATTAAAACAAAAAGAAAATGAAAAAACAAAAGAAAAATAGAAATAGAAATAAAAGAAATAAATCATATCGATAATTAAAACAATTTCTATACTGCTATTCGAATTTACGATCGATCACACTTGCTAGTGCGCTCGATCGCACTGGTGAGCTCAATCGCCCCAGAATCGGCGCTTGAGCGCTATTGTTCACAATTACCTACCTAAATTAATAGGCAAATAATTGTGTGTTTTACCCGCAAGTGCACGAGGTCAACACAGTAGTATAATGTGCAAATACAAAATCATTCCCACGAGGATTGCTGAATCTTGCTTAAAATCAATTCCAAAAGTAAACTAAAACAAAGATTGGGTTAAGTTGATAATGATAAAAAGGTAGGGCTTTGATATCCACCGCTAATTATATTTAGCTAATATATCAACATGCCAATGTTTTGATCATGTTATGAATATCTAATGTTTGTCAACCTAAGGGCATTGGTGTCTACTCCTTAAGCTATTGATTTCCCTAAGCAACGAATTAGGCATGGATGTCTACTCTAATTCTTTTCTTTCGTAAAGGATTTAACATGGGTGTCTACTAAGTTGCTCTTTAAGAAAACATAAAAACTGTGGAAATCGACAAACACATGAGGCCTAGGGCATGAGTGTCTGCTCCCGGTTCCCCATGTTGATTAACCCAAGAACCCGGTGTGGATTACTTTTGTTACTTATGTTAAACCCAGGACTCGGTCATCCAAATTGATTTAACTAGCTAGTCCATACCACATGCACATGTTGATCAGGCACACACATATGAGGAATTCATGAAACTAGGTATTAATCAAGTTAGATATGATAACAAGATCATCACAAAGGCGCCAATATTGAAATTTTAAATAAACAAAACTAGGGCTTCAATCTAGCCCTACTAATACATTAGCTACACATAAAATTGATGTAAAACATCTTCATAAAATAAAAGAAAGGAAAAGAATAAACCCGAGACTTGAACTTGAAGAGCTCTTATTCTTCTCCTTACAAGGCATATCTATTCTAGAGGCTTAAGGGTCTATTTATAGGCTTTAGAAGTCCTTGACAAAGTAGTAAACCTAGGGATTTCGTAGAGTTTCAAAACTTATTACAATTGGGAGTTGGAAAACCCTAATATGGAAAGAATGACAACCTGGCCGCCACTTGATGTGTCTCTTGCGCACGGGTGTGATCGATCGCAACCCGTGTGCGCTCGATCACAGGTCTACGATCGATCCTCTTCTGTTGTGCGCTCGATCGCTCCTAGCTTGAATTGTGCTTTGTCTTCTCGGATACTACGCTCGATCGCAGGTACCCTATGATCGATCGCAGATTCAGAGAGCTCCCAATTTTCCACCTTCTCTCTTTTGAGCCCAAATCATCTAGATTTACTTCATTTTCTTCCAAAAGCCTACAAAAGTATGAAAAACACAAAAAGGAATTAAAATGACCTAATTAACCAAAACCAAAGGATTAAAACATGTAAGTTAAGGGCTAAAAATATGAATATTTTAGCACTTATCAAGCGCACCTCTAGAGACAGAACAAGAACTGCGGAAGACTAGAAAAAAAAATTAATTAATTAAAAAACTAAGGAAAAAAAAATTCCAAACAAAATCAACCCCGGCAACGGCGCCAAAAACTTGTTGTGCTAAATACTATCTAAATTAATAGATAATATTTAGTATGTTTTACTTGCAAGTGCACAAGATCAAACGATAATATAGTGCAGCAAGTACGAGATCGATCCCACGAGGATTGTTGATTTTATTTAGAATTGGTTAAAAATATCAAGTTGTCACTAAATTGATATTATGAAAAATAAATAAAAAGATATAAAGATAAAGTAAAGGTAGGGCTTTGATGTCCGCCACTAATTATACTTGGATAATATAACAATATGCCAATGATCTAATCATATTATGAATACTTAATGTTTGCCAACCTAAGGGCATGGGTGTATACTCCTTAAGCTATTGATTTTCCTAAGCAACGAGTTAGGCATGGGTGTATACTCTAACTCTTTTCTTTCTCAAATGATTTAGCATGGGTGTATACTAAGTTTTTCTTTAAGAAAACATAAATCTATAGAAATCGACAAACACACGGAACCTAGGACATGGGTGTATACTCTCGGTTTTCCATGTTGATTAACCCAAGAATCCAGTATGGATTTATTTTGTTACTCTTATGAAACACAGGACTCAGTTATCCAAATTGATTTAATTAACTAATTCATACCACATGCATATAATGGCCAATCACATACATATGAGGAATTCAAGAAAATAGGAATTAATCAAGTTAAGCAACACAATATGATTATCGCAAAGGCGCTAATATTGAAATATTAAATAAACATAATTAGGGCTTCAATATAGCCCTCATTAAGAGTTAGTTACACATAATTAACATAACACTAATAAGAAAAAATGTAAAGACAGAACTGAAAATAGCTCCTAGAAGTAGCCTCCAATTCCTCTCCCCAAAGTTGTCTCCTTGAAATTGTGAGGCGTAGAGGTCTATTTATAGGGCTTAAGAGAGTCCTAGAAGCCCTAGTAATCCTAGAAAATTTGGAGATTTAAGTCCTAGTCCAATTGGGATAAAGAAAACCTAAGTCCAAATCGGAATAGGATTTGTCCAGAATTGTGTTCCTATCTTATGGGGTGCAGTCCGAATTAGGAAAATTCTATTTCACAATCCTTTGTATAATTTTGAGTTAGCTTTCCAATGCCATTTGAATAACCTCAATCAGATATTTGAACTGAAAGTTATGATCAAAATACCAAGACGTGTGCAGGATCCAAATTTGAATCCAATATGATTTTGACTCCAATTTGAGAAATTTCAATTTAATTATTTCCTTTATTTGATTAAACTTAACCACATCATATTATGATTGGTTAAGCTTAATCATATCTTCTAGGTCTTCCCAATTTTCCCTTTAAGCTTGGAACTTTTCCGGAAACGCTTTCTTTTCTTTCAAAAACCTATAAAACAAAGAAAATACAAAAAGGAAATAAAATAGCATAAACTAACAAAACTAAGGAATTAACAAATATAAGTTAAGGGCTAAAATATGAATATTTTGGCACCTATCACCTCGCTCATTATCTCCTTCCTCAATCCTCCACTCTCCGATACACACACATGCTTAAAATGGGTAAGCAACCCATCATCCTTGAGACAAAACTCCCTTGCCTTTCCTTCTTCAAGCAACTGCTTGATCTTGGCACACTCAGGGTCCTCCAATTGAGCGACTTTGATCCTTGCAAGCAATTATGACAAAACCATCAAGTTAGCCAAGTGTACGGGTGCACCTTTGTCTACTACTTCCAATCCCATCCCGACAAACTCCCTAATCAACTGAGATTGAGAAATTCCAAGAGTGGCAAGCTCCACCATTGATTTCCTGCTCAACGCATCTGCCACTACGTTAGTCTTGCGAGGATGATAATTGATCTCACAATCATAATTCTTGATCAGCTCCAACCACCTTCTCTACCTCATGTTGAGATTGTTGTCCAAATATCTACCTAAATTAATAGGTAAATAATTCTACGTTTTACCTTCAAGTGCACAAGGTCAACATATTAGTATATGGTGCAAGTACAGGATCATTCCCACGAGGATTGCTGAATTTTGCTAAAAAATAAATTCCTTAAGTAAAACAAAGATTGATTGTTTATGTGATGATAATAAAAGGTAGGGCTTTGTTATCCACCACTAATTTATTCAGCTAATATAACAATATGCCAATGCTTTGATCATGTTATGCATATCTAATGTTTGTCAACCTAAAGGCATAGCATATACTCCTGAAGCTATAGATTTCCCTAAGCAACGAGTTAGGCATGGCGTATACTCTAACTCTTTTCTTTTCTAAGGGATTTAGCATGGTGTATACTAAGTTGTTCCTTAGGAAAGCATATACTCTATGGAAATCGACAAACATATGAGGCCTAGGGCATGGGCGTATACTCCCTGTTCCCCATGTTGATTAACCCAAGAACCGCGGTATGGATTCTTTTGTTACTTTTATTAAACCCAGGACTCTGCCATCTAAATTGATTTAACTGGCTAGTCCATACCACATGCATATGTTGATCAGGCACACACTTATGAGGAATTCATGCAAGCAGGTATTAATCAAGTTAAATAGCATAACAAGATCATTACAAAGGCACCAATATTGAAATATTAACTAAACATAACTAGGGCTTCAATCTAGCCCTACAAAATAAATTAGCTACACATAAAGTTGATATTAAACATCTTCATCAAATAAAAGAAAAGAAAAGAATAAACCCGAAACTTGAACTAGAAGAGCTCCAATTCTTCTCCTTCTAAAAGTCTCTCTACACTAGAGACTTAAGCGTCTATTTATAGGCTTTATAAGTCCTTGACAAACTAGTAAACCTAGGAATTTCGTAGGGTTTCAAAACCTATTACAATTGGGAGTTGGAAAACCCTAATATGGAAAGAATGACAATCTGGCCGCAACTTTGATGTGTCTCCAGCACACGGGTGCGATCGATCGCAACCCGTGTGCGCTCGGTCTCAGGCCTGCGATCGAGCCTCTTCTGTTGTGCACTTGAGTGCTCGTGGCCTGCTTCATGCTTTGTCTTTTGGTACTGCGCTTAATCGCAGGGAACCTATGATCGATCGCAGTGTCAGGGGCTCCCATTTTTTCCATTTTCTCTTTTTGAGCCCAAATCTTCCAGATTTACTTCATTTTCTTCCAAAAGCCTACAAAAGTATGGAAAACACAAAAAGGAATTAAAATGACCTAATCAACTAAAACCAAAGGATTAAAACATGCAAGTTAGGGGCTGAAAATGTGAATATTTTAGCACTTAACAGAGCTCCTTTTCGATAAAGAAGTACTTCAAGCTCTTGTGGTCCGTTTAGATCTCACACTTCTCACCATACCAGTAGTGTCTCCAAATCTTTAGACCAAACACAACGGCTGCCAACTCCAAGTTGTGTGTAGGATAGTTCTACTCATAAGTCTTCAAATGACATGAAGCGTAGGCAATAACATTGCCATTCTGCCTAAGCACGCATCCTAAACCCTTCTTAGAGGCGTCGCTATACACTACGAAATTGCTAAATCCCGTAGGTAATGCCAACACATAAGCAATTATCAGGCACTTCTTCACCTCCTGAAAACTCTTCTCACACTTGTCGGTCCAAATGTAACGAGTATTCTTCTTGGTCAAAGTAGTAAGTGGTGCCGATAACTTTGAGAAATCCTTAATGAAGCGTCAGTAGTAACCAGCGAGTCCCAAGAAACTTCGGATCTTGAACACACTAATTGGCCTAGTCCACTCCACTATTGCCTTTACTTTCTCCGGGTCAACCGTTATGCCATCTCCGAAAATCTCGTGCCCAAGGAAAGACATGCTATCCAGCCAAAACACGCACTTCTAGAGTTTAGCATACAGCTGTGCCCTTCGAAGCCTTTCCAATGCTTTTCGTAGATGCTCATCGTGCTTCTCCGGCGTCTTCGAGTAGATCAGAATGTCGTCAATAAAGACCACAATGAACTGATCCAGATAGTCTTGAAAGACTCTGTTCATCGTGTCCATGAAGATAGCTGGCGCATTAGTTAGTCCGAAAGACATAACTAAGAACTCGTAATTTTCGTACTGAAGGCCATCTTAGGAATGTCCTCTTCCTTCACCCTCACTTGATGATAGCCTGAGCGCAAATCGATCTTAGAAAACATGCGCGCTCCTTGCAACTGATCCAACAGATTGTCAATCCATGGAAAAGGATATCTGTTCATCATCGTCACCTTGTTCAACTCGTGGTAGTCGATACACATCCTCATTGACACGTCCTTCTTCTTCACGAACAACACTGGCGCTCCCCATGGTGATGAACTAGGGCAGATAAAAACTTTATCCAGAAGCTCTTGGAGCTGTTCCCTTAGCTCTTTCAATTCTGACAGCGCCATCCTATATGGTGCCTTTGATATAGAATTAGTGCCTGGCACGCACTCAATCCCAAACTCCACCTCCTTCTGTGGTGGCAACCTAGAATCGTCTGTTGAAAAGACATCTGGATAATCTCGCACCACAGGAATGTCTTACAGGCCCTTCTTCTCTTCCTTAATTGGGGTAACGACGAATGCCAAAAATGCCTGCCCTCCTCCGAGAATAAGGTTCTGGGCCCGAAAGGCCAAAATCGTCGAAGGTAAAGACCTCACTCGCGATCCAACATACGTCACTTCTCCTTCTCCCTATGACCTAAGCGTAACTTGCTTCTAAGCGAAGTCGATAATCGCCTGATGCTTTTCCAGCCAATCCATTCCGAGAATAACGACGTAACTAATCATAGGGAGAACAACTAGGTTTGTAGGAAATACTCTTCCACAGATGCTGACAGGGCATCCGCAAACTACACGCTTACAGACCACAGTTTTTCCTACGAGGGTAGTTACAGCTAGACCAGGTTCCAAAGTTCGTACTACAAGTCTAGATAGTCTTACAAACGTAAAAGATACGAAAGAGTGAGTAGCCCCTAAATCAAACAAAACTGAAGCTTCAAATCCAGGTATAGGGACATTACTTGTCACTACTTCTGATCCTCCTTCCAATTCTTCTAGAACAAGCGCGTAAACCTTAGCTGGTGCCAATGATTTTTGGGCTCCTCCCTTGCCCACAATGTCCTTGCTGAAGTGACCGAACTGGCCGCACCGGTAGGAAGTCCAGGCCGCCATCCCGCATTGTCCCCAGTGAGCTCGGTTACACTTCCTGCAAAGTTTCGGGATCTGACCCTTCTGTGGTGAAACTTGAGGGTTACCAGAGGTATGTCCTTGTGACCTCTGCAATGGAAAACTTCCCACTGCCATCCTCTTAGCTGGCCTGGCTCCTCCTGTGTACCAGGTCCTTGAGCCCTCCTCTTCTGATCTGCGTGCTCAGCCACATTCTCCTTCAGGCTCTCTACGTAAATCAAAGCCCGATCCACCAACTGAGAGAAATCTCGGATGTCAAAACAACTCATCATAATCTGAATGTGAGAGTTCAGACCTCGCTCAAACTTTTTCTCCTTCTTTTCCTCATTCGGGATGAGGTACATGCAAAAGCGTGATAGTTGCAGAAACTTCGCGGCATACTCAATCACCGACATTCCTCCCTAAACCAACTCCAGAAACTCTAGTGCCTTCGTCTCCTGCACAACTCAGGGAAAGAAGTGTTGATTGAACTCGTGCTTAAAGTTGTCCCAAGTAATGGCAGTCTATAATCCCAAGCAAGCTCCGCCTTCTTGTTCTGCCACCAGCGCTTGGCCTCCCCCGTTAGCTTATAAGCAGTATAAGCCACCTTCTGCTCATTAGTACACCCAGTTGTAGCTAATAACTCCTCCACATCATTCAGCCAATTCTCAACACTGATGTGATCGCCTCTTCCATCAAAACTCTCTGAGTGATGACTACAGAAGTCCTTCAAAGATCACCCAATCCATTCAACTGGCTGCCTTGCAACCTCATCACGATCTAAGGCTGACACTAGCTAGCCAATTGCGTCCATCACTTAATTACCCGAGGGTACGGCTTTATAGACTGGGATGTTCTTAAGCTCGGGGTGAACATTCCCTTCAGGGCTCCCAAGTTCTAGCGTGTTAGGTCCAGTTCCAGGGTTCCTTCGGGTATGGCATTCTCTGCAACGAAAGGCAGAGTTAAAACTGACTCGTCTAGAACCGAGCAACCAAATATAGAGGCTAAGTCCTAACAACCTATCTATCCTAAACTCTAGTGTGATCATGGCCTAAGTTCTCTTTTCCATTATCCTATAGTCTTTTCAGAGCACACGGCTCTGATACCAACTGTAATGACCCTGATGGGCAAATCAATTAACTAGTAATTGACCTTATGGTTCGTCTCCCTGCCCTATCTCTCGTGGGATAAGACTTAGGGATTTCAACTTTTATTGTCGAAACGAGAAAATCTCAACATAAGACTTTCAAAAACTATAGGAAATAGAGTGCGGTAAATTTAACACCCACACAACATGCACCAGAGTAAATATAAAACCTCATGATATATAGATAACCATAAAATATACCGGTCATCAGACCGTCATCAAAATAGGATTACTAAACCATAACATAAAGTCATAACATTATTCCAACAAAAGATCAACAGATCAAATCCTAGATCTAAGCTTAAGCAAGGCAAACAAGATTAAAATCTCGATCATATCATCACGGGCAGTTCCTCCATCCTTCCACATAGACTTCAACCAAACCAGCTCCAAGTCCTAAAAAATGACCCGAATCAAGTCCTATGCTATCACCCAAGTCAACTCCGACAGCATCCTCTTCTAGGATAGCTAAACCGCGCAGATATTCGTGATGATAAGGGAAAACATAAACAAAAAGGGGGGTAAGTCTAAGACTTAGTGAATGTTAACGCAAATAATGCCCATGCTAGTTTAATAATGAACTCCATTTTCATAAAGCAAGAAACAGTTCTATATGATAGTTTTTATCATGAATGTGGTATAGATATATGATACATGCATATGATATAGAATGACAGTCATAGTTCAACAGTATGGTCTACTCGAGATATTACCCCTTTCCAGCAGGGTTAGTGCTGTCCCGAGGGACCTGTAATACAATGCTAGTGCCCCAGCCATTGTACAGTACCGTACATAACACTAGCGACACGACCGAGTCCAGCCTCGGGTGGCCCACACCACTAATGATGTCCGTCCTCTAGTAACCTAGCCATTTGGGAATGGTTGCACCAGGTCACAAAACCATTTGATCCAAATCCCACATAACACTCATACATTTGACCATAAAGCTAATATGTATATTAAGCCCATGGCCATTATACTGCACGTACCGGTGTACCATGTCATACGATTCGAATTTTCTTGTCTCTATTTTACATGCATGCTTTTACACATCTCACTTTCTTAACATATTCAACACAACGTTTTTCTCAAAATGCTAGAGTTCATGTACAACAAGTGTAAATTGTGAGAGTTGCAAATATGCATGTTTTGGGTACACAAAATAGTCGTACAGTGCATGGAAAATAACAATGAGCATTATATGAGTTAAAACTCACCTAGGTCGTATAATGTCTCCGATTATTCCAAATGATCCGGGTTCTCCAAATCTGTGGAAATCCTTCTATTAGTCCTATTTCAATCAAAACAACTCTAAAACAAGAAAATTGGAACTATCGGACAGCTGGTTAAAATAAAGTCCCCTGTCACACTCCAGGCCGTATGTCCGAGATTGGGACCATACGTCCTCTATGATATCTCGGACCATACGTCTGCTTCTAGGTTTTCAGGGAGAACCTCATTTTGTCTACTCGTCCTCCTATTCTCCAGAACCAAATTCTAAGGCTACCAAATTCTAAGGTCTCCTAAATCAAAACAACGTCTTCAAGCAAACGAAATTATGCTAAGTCAAGACAACACTATTCTAACAAGATTTAAGGCATAACTAAAGCTAAAGCTAAACTAACAACTCAAACAACAATTGAGACAACGTTTAAGCAGCATAATGATGTAAAAATGAGATAGGCTTAAGAGCATTACCTCCTTGAAGCGAAACTTCAAGAACTTCCCTTTCGTTAGCACCAAATGTTCACTATCTCACAAAACACTCACAAAACGTTTCTGGCAGCCTAGGGGCGAGAGAGAGGTGTGAAAAACTGAAGGGGGACATCATCAGGGAAAGGATGAGTGCAACTCCGAGTCGGCAGAAGAGTTATGCTGATAACCGGGCGACCATTGGAATTCAACATAGGGGATCATGTGTTCCTCAAGATATCACCCATGAGGGGAGTGATGCGATTTGGAAAGAAGGGGAAGCTCAGTCCTCGATTTATTGGACCACTTGAGATCACCCAGAGGATTAGGAGATTGGCGTATAGAGTCGCCTTATCCCTAGATTTGGTCAGAACGCATGACATTTTCCACATGTCAATGTTGTGGAAGTACATTGCTAATCCTGATGCGATTGTGGAATACGAGTCGTTGGGAATCCAGGTGGGATTGACCTACGTTGAAGAACCAATGAAGATCATGGATAAGAAGAAGCAAGTACTACGTACCAAGACGATCCCTATCGTTAAGGTACTGTGGCGTAACCATGGTGTCGAGGAAGCATCATGGGAGGCAAAGCATATGCGGAGTCGTTATTGGCATTTGTTTGAATGATTGTGTATGACTCTTTTCTTCAAAAACTATACTTGGACAGTATGCCTATTTTCGTTTTGGGTAATGGAATAGTTGACTAAGAAGGAGTTGCTTTTCTCTAGAGGATTATGGCACCTATACCAATCGACCTAGACTGCATATGAAACTACTCCTTCTGTCAACTAATCGACTTTGGAGTTGAGATTGATGAGGATTGGTATAGCGTTGGCAACATTGAGTATGACACACTTGAAGATTTATAAGGTGATTTTTCGCAGTTGTTTGAGGACAACGTAGTGCCAGTTAATGGATGGGAGGAGATAGCCCAAGAACCTACTGAGCCCGATAACAATGACTCTACGAATGAAAGGTAACATTCTATTCCTCTTTTAAGTATTGTTCTTTTGGTATTTTTGTCTAGAAATTTTGAGGACGAAATTTTTATAAGGAGGAGAGAATGTAGTGACCCAAATAAGTAACTAAGCTTAGGTAGCTTAGTTAGGGGGTTAATTTGGGCTTTGGGTTACTAAGGACACTATAGGGGTAATTTAGACTTTTGACCCGGACGTACGCTAGGGTTAACGAACATACACTTCTGTTCGTAGTGCAGACATAAGAGGGGGGAACCACACTATGTACGCTCTGCAAATAGTATACGGACGTACATGAGACCACACGGACCTACGCTACTTTTTGGAATACCCTTTGGATAATACCTGGACGTACGAGGTAGCCTTTAGACCACTATGTAAATAGTACCGGACGTATGCAAATGTTGGCGGACGTCCGCTACTTTTTTGGAGAGTTGGTATAGCCCCTCAGATATAAATACCCCCTGCCCCTCATGAATTCTCACGTTCTCTCAAGCCCCCAGGCTGCGAAAATCCATCCTTGTGTGTGTGTTGTGAGGTTTTATCAGTTTCGGTGCTAACGGTGAGGAGATTCTTGAAGTTTCGCTTCAAGGAGGTAATGTCGCTTTACCTAGTCTGTTTTTACGTCATTATGCTGCCCTAATGTTGTCTTTGTGTTGTTAGTTATAGCTTTAGCTTTAGTTATGCTTTAAATCTTGTTTAGAATAGCGTTGTTTTGACTTAGTATGATCGCGTTTGCATGGAGGTTATATTTTGAGTTAGGAGACCTTAGGAAGCCCATTGATAGCCTTAGAATTTGGTTTTGGAGAATAGGAGAACGAGTGGACAAAATTAGGTTCTCCCTAAAAACCTCAAAGCGGACGTACGGTCTGGAGTGTGATAGGGGACTTTATTTTAACCAACTGTCCGATAGCTCCTATTTTCTTGTTTTAGAATTGTTTTGATAGAAATAGGACTAATAGAAGGTTTTCCGTAGATTTGGGAAACCTGGATCATTTGGAATACTCAAAGCGTTATACGACCCAGGTGAGTTTTAATTCACATAATGCTCATTGTTATTTTCCATGCACTGCATGACTATTTTGTGTACCAAAAACATGCATGTTTGCAACTCTCACAATTTATACTTGCTGACAGGGGCGGATCTAGGGGGGTCGAGGGGGGGCATCCGCCCACCCTCAACTCCCAAAAATCCCCCCTAGTATGGTAAAAAAAAATTTATGTCCTGATTATGCCCCTCTTACTCATGATTATGCCCCCTTCCTCAAGCTCTGGCCATATTATGCTCCGTTGAAATTTGAAAATTTTTAAGAATTTGAATGTTGCAGTCTTGCAGAAAAATGAAATGTTGAAAGCTTGAAGATGATGAACAGTTCAGTTTTCAAATGCACTGTTTTTCATTTGACAATTTTGTACAGGTGCAGCCTGCTTTGGACTTTGGAGTGGAAAAAATAATATTGTAAATTAATAAAATTATAATATGTTGTCATTGACACAACACACAAGACAAAAAAAAAAAATTATGCCTCCAGGGGATACGTGTAAGACAAGTCCAAGGCCATGGGCCAAGGGGGCAGGCCAGGCGTTAGGCCTGCCATGCTGCAAATTCGGATCCGGATCTCCTTTAATTAGGGAAAAATTAAAAAAATTTCAATTGAAAAAAAATTGGAAATTCTCCAATTGTTAATCGTGGCCCTTCATTTTAAATCTAATGGTCTATAAAATCATTTAAACCTCGGTAAAACAAAAGCTACCATTTAATGCCTAGGTTACTTACATTGAGAAAGATATATTCAAGACTATCAATAATGAAGAAATCATGAAGCGATTCCAAGGTATGAAGACTCGTCGAGGACAATTGCCTTAATGCTAGTCGTGACAAAACAAATTGTAAGTTATATTTACATGTTTTAGAACATAATTAAATTTTTTGTTGAATTATTCACTTATTCGGCTTGTTATATTTTTGTTAAACTTTATTTTTTGTATTCATTTAAAAAAAAATAAAAATAAAAAAAACCATGCCCCTCATGGACGAATTTCCTGGGTCCGCCACTGCTTGCTGCACATTAACTCTAGCATTTTTAAGAAAAACGTTGTGCTGAAGATGTTAAGAAAGTGAGACTTGTAAAAGCATGCTTGTAAAATACAGACAATATAATTTTGCATCATATGACATGGTACACCGGTACGTGTGAGATAACGACCATTGGCTTACTATATATGTTAACTTTATGGTCAAATGTGTGTGTGTTATATAGACCTTGGATCCAATGGTTGTTTTGTGGCCAATGCAACCTTAACGAGTAGTCATTTCAAGACGGACATCATTAGCGGTGTGGGCCACCCAAGGTCGGACTCGGACGTGCATACAATATCCGGGGCACCGGTGTCGTATTACAGGTCCCTTGGGACAGCGCTAACCCTGCTGGAATTGGTAAAATCTCAGGTAGACCATACTGTTGAACTATGACTGTCACTCTATATCATATGCATGTATTATATATCTATATCACACCCATGTAAAATTGTCATGATGAAACTATTGCTTTACAAAAAATTAGAGTTCATCACTAAACTGGCATGGACATTATTTGTGTTAATATTCACTAAGTCTTAGACTCACCCCCTTTTTTATTTATGTATTCCCCTATCATTACAAATATCTGCGAGGTTTAGCTATCCTAGAAGAGGATGCCGTCGGAGCAGACTTGGGTGATTGCGCATGATCTGATTCGGGTCATTTTTAAGGACATGGACCCGGTATAGTTGAAGTCTATGTGGGATGATGGAGGAACCGCCCGTGCTGATATGATAGAGATCTTAATCTCTTTAGCTCTTCTTAAGCTTAGTGTTTGATCCGTATGATCTTTTGTTAGAACAATGTTATAATGTTATGTTGGGTTGTAATTCCTATTTTGATGACGGTCTGATGACCGGTACATTTGATGATTATCTATATATTATGAGGTTTTATATTTACTCTAGTGCATGTTGTGTGGATGTTAAATTTACTGCTCTCTATTTCCAATAGTTTTTGAAAGTCTTCCACTAAGATTTTCTCAATTCGACGAGAAAGGTTGAAATTCCTGAGTCTTGTCCCGCAAGTGATAGGGCTGGGAGACGAACCATGTGGTCAATTACTAGTTAATTGATTTGCCCATCGAGGTCGTTACACCATCCAACGGGGAAGGTAAAGAACTCTTAAAAACATCCAATTTTCACCCCAACACTTGGGGAAGAATGGAAAATTACAACCAAATGTTTTGATCATTAAATAAGGCCAAACTAAACCTAACAATCTCCCGCCTTTTGCCATTTAATGACAAAACATCTACAATCTTTATCCCGAAACATGGGAAAGAAATTGGAAAATAGAAACACTTGTTTTGATCATTGAATAAGGCCAAATACAACCTAACATCATAGAGTGAGACCTATCGGTGATTAATAGAGCTCAATATATTGGCTAATCACATCTAACATTATGGAAACATAAACTTCAAGAAGGAATCCAAATCCTTTGTCAGAGAACAAAGTGATAAAGAATATTCCCCTTGTTTTAGATTTAATTGGAAATATTATCCTAAAAACTCAAGCCCGAGTGTTTTCAGTAGTTGATAAGTGCCAAATATTTCATATTTGGACCCCTTTATTTACATTAGTTAATCCTTTAATTATGTCGTTATTTAATGTTTTATGTTAGTTTTATGTTTTTAGTATTTTGTAGGTCATTGAAGAAAAACTACAGCTTTAAAGGGAAAAATGCAAAGTTTGGAAAAAAGCATACTTTGAGAAGACCTAATTTAGACGAAATAGGATTTTCCTAATTCGGATGGTTACTATGCCAAAATCGCCCCGCAATTAAAGGACACAAATCTGGACGAATCCTATTCCGATTTCATACTTCTATTTTGACTGGGAGACTGACCTCCGAATTATCTAGGTTTAATAGGGCTTCTAGGACTTCCCTAAGCCTATAAATAGACTTCTTTGCATTCAAGAATATAGACAATTCCAGAGACTAGTTTTGGGATACAATTTTGGAGATAGAATGTAATCCACAGCTTTTCTTTTAGTTTAGTTTTTCTTTAGGTTTAGGTTTAGCTTTTAGTTTCATAGTCATGTAGAGCTAAATTCTCAACTAAGGTTGGGGATGAAGCATCACCGATGAAGAACAACATCACTTTACTGTAAGTTTTTATTATTCCAATTTTATTGGTTTATTATTTCAATTGTTTTACTTCTTTTCAATATGTGTCATGATTCTTGGATATCTCGTTATGATTCAAGGGTACACTTGATGATTTAGGATAATTTCACATAATTGATTGCTTGGTTTTTAACTCATAAAAATTGGATATCCCTTATGATTTGTTTTACGGATACATCTGGTGTTTCAATTAAATTTGGATTCCTTTTGTGATTTGGTCAATGAATAGATTCGTGGGATGGTTTTGATTAATTCTTTGAAGTATAGTAAAATATACGTAAGATTTAAATTGTGAGAACTTCGAATTAATATTGATGAATATAAAATATGTTGTTATGATTTGGTGAGTGTAGATTCCGCATCCTTAGTGCCTTTATCTATTGATTTACTTAGTTTATTTAGTTTATGTTTATCCTTTAATTTTCAAAACTCAAAATTCAAAAACCTTTTGGAACTAGGTTAGGGTAAAATTAGTTTAGATATAAATTGCTCTTTCAAGAATACAATTCTATGTGGGATCAACCTCGCACATGCAATCCATTAATTGCAATCAATTCATAGACTTGCGAGTTAAATAAATTTGCACAAAAGTTTTTGGCGCCAATGCCGTGGAATTGTTTATTTTTTTAAACCAATTTATTTCTAGATTAGTTTTATTTAGGATTTTATTTTTTCTGCAATTTGTTTTGTTTTATTCCAATTACTAAGAAAAAAAAAAGATTTTTCTTGTTGTTTTTTGTTTTGTTTTTTTTTTTTTTGGCTTGTTTTACAGTTCTGCCGTAGCACCGTCCACACACCCCTGCTAATGCGATCGATCACAACCATGCTACTATCGAGCGCACTCGGGGCCAAGACAACAAGCTCAGGCGCACCTGCGCTCATTAATTGTAGCATCTTCACTCAAGTGCGATCGAGCGCACATCAGCGCGATCAAGCGCACTCACAGCAAAGACAGAAATTGCAACAGTTCCATAGATCTTTGCCAAAAATTTATTTTTGATCCTTTTTGTGAGTTTTTAAATTTTAGTTTTAATTTTTTTATTATGTTATTTGTTTTTTTTAGTTTATTTTATTTAAAAATATATTAAAAAAATGGTTAATATTTTATGTGCTAAAAAGTGAGGGGGAAGCATGAATTTTCATTTTAATGATTTTAATGCATCTCCTAGTTATACGACACCACCTCCTACCAACTACCCTCAAAATGTTTACCCACATGAGCCATATTCATACTGCTTCAATCCTTATCATAGGTCTAGTAATTGTCCACACTGGGGACAAGTTTCTGATTTTTCATATGAGCAAATGAACACTAATATCTCCACCCCGGGGTTTGAATCAAATTCCAATTTTTACACCCTGGGATGGAATAATCAATCTGATTTCTCATGGTCAACTCAGGCAACAGAAAATTATGCTCACCAATTTGATGAATTGCACCATTCAGAATATCCGTAGTTTGATCACCAAGCTCAACCACCTGCGGATCAATCTATTACTCAAATGCCACAGCCTACACCACAGTCATCACTAGAAGACATGATGAAAGCATTCATGCAATCAATTGATAAGAACATGCAAGAGATGAAGCAAGATATTAAGAATACTAACATGAGCAATAATCAAGCTATACAAGAGCTCATGAATTCCAACTCCCAAGCCATACAAGAATTTAAGAACTTCACTCATCAAGCTATGTCAAGATTGGAAGGACAGATCGGTCATCTAGTTGCTGAATTCAACAAAATAGAGGAAGAAGAGCTTCAAAGTCAATTGATGGCTGAAAGGCACTACATGATTGATGAGGATGACTCCAAAAATTCTTATCATGAGCATGCCCCTGTCACCACCACACTTGAGAGTGAGGAAATTATGGATAACAATGAGGAGGAAGAGCAAGTTGAGCACCCTGAGCAAGTTGAGCACCATGAGAACAATGAGCCAACAACAGATCCTAATCTGCCCAGTGACATGGAAGTGAGTACTGAATCTCATGCCAACATCACTGTCCCTCTTGAGACATATCAAGAGCCCAAAGCTTCATCAACTAAATGTCTTAAAGAGCCATCTTATGTCAAGATACTCAAGTAAGATGGCGAAATATCCTTCTAGAGGGGTATGAAGTTTTGAAGAAGAAGAGGTGGAAGGGATTGGTTGGACGTCCGCATGATCGGGGAAAGCGCTATAAAGTTTTCTCCTCTAGTTTATTTTTTGCACTTCACTCCACAAATTCTTTCTTTCCTTTTTCATTACATGTTATTTTTATTTGTTTTTGTTTCTAACAGCAATTAATCTTTTGAGTTTTGTTTCTATAAAAAAAAAAAAAAAATGAAAAAAATTTGTTGTTAGTTTTGATGACAGGTGTTTTAGTGTTTGAGTTTGGAGGATGCCTTGCCCCTTTTTCACACCTTGATGTTTCCTTACTTTCGGTAATGTATTTCTATACTACACATTGAGGGCAATGTGTAATTCAAGTTTGAGGGTATGGAAAAACACTTTGTCTGTTTATTTTTGCTCTTATTTGTTTATTTTTATTTGTCATTTTGTGTTAAAAAATTTGGAAAAAAAAATTGTGCTATGTTGTTGTCATGTTTGAGTTAAATTGTAACTGTGATTTGCATTTCATTAGCTTGCTTAAAGGGTTGAACACATCATTATGTCATTAGGAGTCTCAGTCCTTTGACTAATTTTTGGGTAAAAGAGATTTCACTTGTTTTGAGATAAATTTTTATGAGCACATTAGCATGTTTTCTGTGAGGTATGATGTTGTTAAGTGCTAAAATATTCATATTTTCAGTCCTTAACTTGCATGTTTTAATCCTTTGGTTTTAGTTAATTATATCATTTTAATTCATTTTTGTGTTTTCCACACTTTTGTAGGCTTTTGGAAGAAAATGAAGTAAATCGGGAAGATTTGGGCTCAAGGAGAGAAGATGGAAAAAATGGGAGCTCCTGACACTGCGATCGAGCGCAGTACCAGAGAAGACACAGCACGAAGCAAGCCAGGAGCGAACAAGCGCAGATCTGCGATCAAGCGCACACAGGTTGCGATCGATCACACCCGTGTGCAGGAGACACTTCAAAGCTGCAGCCAAGATGCTAATATTTCCATATTAGGGTTTTCCAACTCCCAATTGTACGTAATAGGTTTTGAAACCCTACAAAATTCCTAGGTTTACTAGTTTGTCAAGGACTTCTAAAGCCTATAAATAGACCCTTAAGCCTCTAGAATAGGATGCTTTGTAAGGAGGAGAATAGGAGCTCTTCAAGTTCAAGTCTCGGGTTTGTTCTTTTCCTTTCTTTTCTTTTATTTTATGAAGATGTTTAACATCAACTTTATGTGTAGCTAATTTATTTAGTAGGGCTAGATTGAAGCCCTAGTTATGTTTAGTTAATATTTCAATATTGGCACCTTTGTAATGATCGTGTTGTGCTATTTAACTTGATTAACACCTGCTTGCATGAATTCCTCATATGTGTGCGCCTGATCAACATATGCATGTGGTATGGACTAGTTAGTTAAATCAATTTGGATGGCCGAGTCCTGGGTTTAATAAAAGTAACAAAAGAATCCACACCGCGGTTCTTGGGTTAATCAACATGGGGAACCGAGAGTATACGCCCATGCCCTAGGCCTCATGTGTTTGTCGATTTACATAGAGTACATGCTTTCCTAAGGAACAACTTAGTATACACCATGTTAAATCCCTTAGAAAAGAAAAGAGTTAGAGTATACAACATACCTAACTCGTTGCTTAGGAAAATCTATAACTTAAGGAGTATATGTCATGCCCTTAGGTTGACAAACATTAGATATGCATAACATGATCAAAGCATTGGCATGTTATTATATTAGCTGAATATAATTAGTGGTGGATATCAAAGCCCTACCTTTTATTATCATCACTTAAAAAAAATCAATCTTTGTTTTACTTAAGGAATTTATTTTTAAGCAAAATTTAACAATCCTAGTGGGAATGATCCTGTACTTGCACCATATACTACTATGTTGACCTTGTGCACTTGCAAATAAAACGTACCATTATTTACCTACTAATTTAGGTAGATATTTGGCACAACAGATGTTGAACTTAAACTTATTCTCTTTGAGATTTGTTGGATGACCTATTGATGAATAACCATTGGCTTGCAAGATATAAAAATAATAATAATAAATAAAAAATAAGGAAAAAGAAAAGAAATATCATGTTGAGTTTTCCACTGAGTAACCGGGACCTCTTGCCTCATTAAGCATTCAGTATTCGCGTCAAAAGGTGTGAAGTTCATGGTTGATTTATAATATGGCTAGTCTGGCTTCGTAGCCTTTTTAACCTAAGTTAATAAGCTCTTAGGAACGTTTTACATCTAGTGCCCTAAAGCCACCTGGTTTAGGAGTCATTGGCCTAATACTTGTTACATGGGTCAATTAGAAAGCTTAAAAGAGTTACATTGCAAAGCCTGTAAAAAAAATTAAAAAAACTAATAATTAAATAATTAAATAATTAAAAAAAAATTGCATATCTTGCCTTGGTTGTTTCATTTGATAAAGATTTTTACAAATTTTATGGAACTTGTCTTGAGTTTAAGCTGAAAGCTTCATTGTATACTAATTACACTTTACACTTTTTAGAACATATGAGGTCTAAATTGTTCATTTATGAGTGATTTTATTCTGGATTTCCTTTTGACTGTAATGATGGTGTTTGTCTTTTTAAGTTTGCTCATGAATAAGGACCATGGTTTATATGAAACTTCTTTCTTGTTAACAACATAGTGCTACAATGTTTGTGGGTATCATTCATTTTAAGCCCTCACGAGACTTCACTCGTCCACTAGGATGCCTAGGGATTTAAAAGGCTTGTTGCATATGCTAAATGCAATCGTCTCTCCCACAAAAGAGGATTTATGTTTCTTACTTTCATTTTATTTTTCATTTTGTTTTGCTAAGGGACTAGCAAAATGTAAGTTTGGGGATGTTTGATAAGTGCCAAATATTTCATATTTGGAGCCCTTTATTTACATTAATTAATCCTTTAGTTGTGTCGTTATTTAATGTTTTGTGTTAGTTTTGTGTTTTTAGTATTTTGTAGGTCATTGAAAAAAAACTACAGCTTTAAAGGAAAAAATGCAAAGTTTGGAAAAAAGCATACTTTGAGAAGACCTAGATGAGGTGGTTAAGTTAACCAAATCCAAGAAAAATGTTAAATTGGATTAAAGATCAGATTGGATTAAATTTCAGATTGGACAAGATTTCGGATTTGATTCAAATTCAGATTCTGCACACGTCTTAGTATTTTATCTATAACTTTCTGCTCAAATATCGGATTGAAGTTATTCAAGCGGAATTGGAAAGCTAACTCAAAATACTATAGTTCATTGTAAATAGGATTTTCCTAATTCGGACGGTTACTATGCCAAAATCACCCCAAAATTAAAGGACACAAATCTGGACGAATCCTATTCCGATTTCAGACTTCTATTTTGATTGGGAGACAGACCTCCGAATTATCTAGGTTTAATAGGGCTTCTAGGACTTCCCTAAGCCTATAAATAGGCTTCTCTGCATTCAGGAATATAGACAATTCCATAGACTAGTTTTAGGATACAATTTTGGAAACAGAATGTAATCCACAGCTTTTATTTTAGTTTAGTTTTTCTTTAGGTTTAGGTTTAGGTTTTAGTTTCATAGTCATGTGGAGCTAAATTCTCAACTAAAGTTGGGGATGAAGCCTCACTGATGAAGAACAACATCATTTTATTGTAAATTTTTATTATTCCGACTTTATTGATTTATTATTTCAATTGTTTTACTTCTTTTCAATATGTGGCATGATTCTTGGATATCTTGTTATGATTCAAAGATACACTTGATGACTTAGGATAATTTCACATAATTAATTGCTTGATTTTTAACTCATAAAAATTGGATATCCCTTGTGATTTGTTATACGGATACATCTAGTGTTTCAATTAAATTTGGTTTCCTTTTATGATTTGGTCAATGAATGGATACATGGGATGGTTTTGATTAATTCTTTGAAGCATAGTAAAATATACATAAGATTTAAATTGTGAGAACTTCGGATTAATATTGATGAATATAAAATATGTTGTTATAATTTAGTGAGTGTAGATTCCACATCCTTAATGCCTTTATCTATTGATTTACTTAGTTTATTTAGTTTATGTTTATCCTTTAATTTTCAAAACTCAAAATTCAAAAACCTTTTGGAACTAGGTTAGGGTAAAATTAGTTTAGATATAAATTGCTCTTTCAAGAATACAATTCTCTATGGGATCGACCTCGCACTTGCAATCCATTAACTATAATCGATTCATACACTTGCGAGCTAAATAAATTTGCACAACAGTAGTTACACTAAAAACTTGTATATGTACGAGGTGAGATAGAATCTCACAAATGTACATAAGGATAATCATGAATTTAAATCAGTGACTCAAGGAAAAGAGGTAATGAACAAAGTGACAATTAGAAAAGACTTTGTTTCAAGTACGGAATGATTCCATGGAAGCGTAAAAATGTAATAAGAACATCATGAGGATTGATTAATTAAATCAAAAATAACCATTAGTGTAACGCCCCGGGTCACTACAATTAGAGAGCAGACACAATTTTTTAGTGGAATTAATTGTGATTAAAATAGTGTCATGTGATATGATCTTGAGAGATATATTCACAGGCCTATTAAGCTAATGATATTTTACCTTAGGTCCCTCTTTGAACTGATATAAATTGAATGAGAAAATATATTGTTCCTCAAGTATTTATTGATTTACTGGAATGTTTTATTTAATAAAACAGTGGCCAAAAGATTTAAACATGTTGGTTAATTGGAGAAATGAATTAAATAGAAGCACTGGGCTTATGATTTGATTTCTATAGACTAATGAATTAAAATAAACCTTGGGCTTGTCATTCTAATTCATTGGGGCTTGTTAAATAAATTTGGGCCACATGGAATTAATTCCAAATGGCTAAAGTTATTTAAAGGAGCATTGTGTTTGAGGATAAAACCCAAGCCCAAATGATTTAAATGAAGTGGAAGTGGGCTAGGGCTAGAAGCCCTAGTCTAGACTTATGGGGAGAATAAATCTCCCCATTGTCGTTGGCCCATGTGGCACACAAGGGCAAGGGAATCTTTTGCTCCCTTGGCCGTGTGGTTTGATAAGGGCTGGGATTTGAATCTCAGTCCCACTTCGATTAGAACTTTTCTTTCTCCACAGCACCTAGTACTATAAATATAGGAGCAGGTGAAAGCATAATCTACACCTTTGGCTTGGAGCTTTTGATTTTTGTGAGAGACAAAAAGCGCAACCTCACTCTCCCTATAGAGTTGATACACGGCCAAAGTGGGAATTTTGATTCCTAAGTTTATACTTCTAGTTCTTTTCTTGTTCTTGAGAAAAACATTGTGAGCCCACACTCACAGTCATCTTCAGTCATCAAAGAGAAGATCCTATGGAGAAATCTTTAAACCATTTGATGGAAAATATTGAAATTCTTGATGTGAGATCAAGTGTTCGTGAAATCGGTGGAACCATAAAGATGTTCTTGAAGTTCATGAAGAACGCGATGAAGGTGAGATGAGTTTGAATGAATACATGAAGTTTGCAAGCGCATTGGAACTTCAATTACTCAGTCCAACTATGACAAAAGAATCAAAGGATACTTCTATGACCTCATGCCTAGGAGATGCCGAATCTACATGTAAGTAATTATAACTTATATGGTTGCTTTTGATCTAAATATGTTTATCTTGATGAAAAAAGTTTTTGGGAATCTTTTTAATCCACTTCGTATAAAAGAAAATTTTTGAAGTTTACCTTCTCAAACATACGCATAGATCCCAACAGAATGGTATCCGAGCCAACTTCGAGAAAACATTGTTCAGATTGTTTTTACTTTTGTTAAGTATAAGACTCTAGATTTTTAATTGATAGTTCCAAACCATAAAACATGTTTATGAACATGTAAAGTAATGATCTGGAACATTTCAAGTCAAACGAAGCAAGTTTGATATTTTATATATAATTTATCTGTTAGAACGGTGTTGCTATTTTTTCATAGCAATAGCTGCTATAATTACAATTTTTTTTTGGAAGTCTTGACAAGTCCTAAAATTAATTGGGAACTTGTTTCGACATGAAAAATCTGTGGTTGATGCGATGGTTTGAACTAATTCGAGTTTCCATTAATATAGAAAGAGATATGGTTCGTTCTTCATTAGTCAACAGATCTGGAATTTTCAGAATTCCTGCAGCAACTATTTTATCACGAATTTTATGCATGATTTGTGAGTGCTTAAAAATTAAAGTAGCAATTGATTTTGCATGTAAAGATGTTAGTTGATGCATTGGAAAAATTGAAACAGTGTTTTAAATTTTACTTCAACACATTTGAGTCAGTTTTCCAATACAAACCAAATCTGGAATTTTGAACTAAAACTACATACATTGATTTGTAAAAGATTTTCTTTTGATGCTTGATCAAAGAAAGAAATTTCTTTCATTATGAAATATGTTATAGAATGTATATAACATGTTTTCGATAAAAATTAAATAAGTTGCAAATCATCAGAATGTGTTTTATGAAGGATTTTGAATTATATTCAAGTTCTTGAAATAAAACTAATAAAGATGAAATCAATTGATTTTGATTTTTGAGTGCTAGTTTACATATTGTCATTGATTATAATAGAGTTTGGATTCAATGAGATATGTTTGCATTCATTATAATGGTGACTAGTTACATAGTGATTTAATCACAATGTAAGCTAAGATATGAATTGAATTCACAACTAAGCAAAAAGGTGAACCATGGATCCAACCCTTGTTTGCACCTCAATGGGCCTTAGCCATGGGTCCAACCCATGACTAAGAAAAAGACTTGAAAAGGTAGTCAACCGTCCCCAAGAGGTAGCTCAATCAGCTGGGACCAAGCATAATAAAGCGGAGGTCACTAGTTCGAATCCCCCTCCCTCTTCTTGTGCGGACATGTCAAAAAAAAAAAAAAAAAAAGGTAGTCAACCGCCACTCATGGAGTGCAATACCTAGGCTTCATGTAATCTAGGGGTGGCTATGCCTTGGATTATTTAGGGTTTTCCAAAACCCTAAAACTAATCCATGAACCCTAATAGTAAAGATCCAAAGATCCTTAGCCTAATATTTTGGGATCTTGTTTTCCCAAGAATAATTTGGTAAATGATAATTTCCCAAGGGAATTATCATTCCTCAAACATAAAAAAAATTCCAAATAGGTTGGAGTTTGATTCTTAAGAATCATGATTAAGGAAAATTATTAATAGGATTGTTTTGGGAGTTGGAACTCCATAAACTTAGACATGATATCTATTGACCTAATTTAATTAGGGTCAACAATGTCTTTTTGGATAAAATGTTTCTATTTATAGTAAGTTTCTATTTTTGGAAAGTTTTGGGGTTTGAGTTTTTTGAATTTTTCCTTAAATAAGGAGTGGGAGTTTTTAACTCCTAGCACCTAAAATATGACAGAGTTCCTTGGAAAAGGATTATACCCTAACTTTATAGGGTTAACCATGTCATATACAATAGGGCACCTATTTTGGAAAGTAATTGGAATTTTCTTATTTTAACCAATAATAAATCAATGCCTAAAAATAAGGAACCTAACAAGTTGGGATCACTTATTAGTTTGGGATAGAAAATCCAATTAAAAGGCAAGTAGTCAAAACCCATATTCTTAAAATATCAAGTGTAAAAGAATCATCTATGTTTGATTATAGCGGTCTACATCTAAGATCCACCATAAAGAATGAGGTGAAGAGCATTTCGCCTTGGCCATAGGCCTTGCTCCCTACAGAGGGTGCTCAACACCTCATAGATTATAACGTGATTCCCCAAAAAGGATAGAAAAGATGTGATTCGATAAAAGGCAATCACGGCTAACATTAAATCTATGGCAATCACATCTAATATATATGATGGCACACACTTGACTAACTTAAGATATTAATCTCCCCAATGAGCTATGTTATCTTAATAATTAGAGGCTGCAGCAATATGGCTAGACATTAACATTTTGGGATGTTTATTATGAGATGGTAAATCTCGCCTAGATCATGGTAGTTAAAGAATGCCTCACCTTGGCCATGGGCCTTGCTCCCTACAAAGGGTGTTTTTTAATTACATAAATTGGGTAGTCGTTGCATGTTCATATTATGAGTTTTGTTTATGAGTTTATTCATATATATGTGATATGCTAAATTATATGTCTTAATATTTTGTTCTTCAAATATTTTCAATTTATCTATCATATGATCCTTATGATTTACCTACATATCATGTTGGTCCTATATCTATAATAACTAATTTATCCTATGAGGATTAGAGACAAGAGTACATCTTGTCAATGACAGTTGCGGGGCACAATCTTGTGCAGCTAAGACCAGAGGCACATTCTTTAGATTCCATTAGGGTACTATAGTCACATATAGTCAGTGGGAGCACATTAATGTAGCAAGAGAGTTCATCTTGACATCATTAATACTTGAGACTTATAAGAAGTTGAAAGACTTAAGATATGCTTCAGATATCTGGAAGCAAAGTTTGGGAAGAGCTACACCATTCCCAAACATGACATTGATACCGAGATGATTGAAGCGTTTTCAATTGACTATCAGATACACAACTTGAAAGAACTCAATCTACTTGATGCTAAATTGGATAGTCAATCCAATATTGATGAAATCCTAAGTTCCGTGATCAAAAGCTATGAGGAATTTAAACACAAGCTTAAAGGCAAAGTTGTTTGCCCTTCGTTTGAATTAAAAAGTAGCACATTAGAAAACTTGGTGGAACCATTGTTATCATCATAACAATAAGTGAATTTATACTTCCACTTATCATCAAGAGTTCGCTAAGCGTTTCCCCACTTAACTGCAAGGTTGCTAATAATTTATCTCTCTCATAACTTTGAAGCATTAAGCATGTGACCCTACTTAACTGCTAGGCTGTTAGGCAACTTTGTTTTCCCCTCCCTAACATTGGGGTGTCAGGCACATAATTCCCATCTAACCGCTGGGCTTTACATGCATTCATACATGAATCATATTTTTCGTAATATTATAATTTTTTGCAAATCACGTTTTCCTTCCAAAACGTAACCTCTTTTTATAAATCATTTCTTTTGGAAACACATTTTCATTAACACATATGTAAAACATTTCAAAATATATTCATACATGTGATTAAAAAAATAGGGCTCAACAAAACATATAGAATATGTTTTTGTAAAATAATGCAAGGTCGGTGAGTTTGAACTTACTGGGTTTTGAGCTTAAATTCCTTAAATGTAGTCTCTTTCATTAGCATACTTTCTGCATTAGTATTGTATTTATCACATTAGCATGTATTTATTTTATTTCTAAGCCTCATTTTTAAATTCTAGTATCCTTAAAATACCTCAAGAAACATTATTTTCATGCTTTGCCCTTATCCTAAAAATTTGGGCAGCATAACGACATGTTTACAATATCTTGGTATCAATTGGGCATCATAATAACATATCTAAACATCTTAATACTATTTGGGCATCATAACGACTATATAGCATTTTTTTCTTTTTCATAATTTCATACAAGCATTACTACGGCATTATGTACTATTTAGTAAAAATCTCTAGTATCACTTAGGCATTACAATGACTAGGGGTGTCAATGCCTAAGTAATGACATTCCTAGTCATTACTTAACCGTCCGCTAACCGCTTAACCGCTATAACCACTTAGTGGTTAGCAGTTAGAAGTTATTGGGTTTACTAACCGCTAACCGACTTTTTATATAATATATTTTTATAATTATAATTATAATAATATTTATACATATAACATAATCAATTGATCATTAAATCACAATTTTATTTTTATTTTTTTAGATAATTAAATCACAATTTAAGTATTAATATATTATCACTATAATTTATATGATTATATCACATGATCAATTGATCATTGAATTATTTGATTATATAATAACAAATTATACATATATAATATGACATAACTCATAAGTCATAAGTATGCAAGTTCATATTAATACAACAATCAAGTATTTAGAGACTTAGTTCCAATATATGCTATAGACTTATAAGTCCATATATGTTATAAATTATAATTATATATTATACATATATGGAATTATGCATATTGAATAATATAATGTATAAGATCAATACTTAATCATATGATTCAATAACAATTCAAATACTTATTAAAGTGAATCATATTATTAATGTACAATGATAATGTGATTCGTATAATATCAAATTAAGTAATTGGCATTTGATTAAAAAATGTGTTACTTATAACCATAATTGAAGTATTAATGTATTATCATTCTAATTTATATGATTATATAATAACAAATTATGCATATATAATATGATATAAGTCATAAATATACCAATTCATACTAATATAGCAATTAAGTACCTAGAGACTTAGTTCCAATGTATGTTATAAACTTATAAGTCTATATATGTTATAAATTATATATATATATATATATATATATATATATATATATATATATATATAAAATCAATACTTATTCATATGATTTAATGATAATTCAAATACTTTATTCAAGTTAATTATATTATTAATGTACAAATCCTTGTTAAAACTAAATGTTCTTTTAAAGACTTTTTACATGTTAAAACTAAATTTTAACAGGTTATGATTTATATTTAAGGAATTTTTTTTTAAAGTACAAGTAAATGTAAATTTATGGTCAAATATTTTTTATTTTTCAATATGGGCTCTTTTTATAGCAATTTGGCCCAAGAAGACACTAAAAAATAAAAATGCAAAAACAAATGAGGTAAAAATGCTACAGTGATCCAAAAAAAGCCCCAAACTGAAAATTGGTTATATCTTGATAAAGCCAAAAAAGCCCAAAATGACCCAAAAAAGCCCAAAAAGCCCAATTTTGAAAAAACGGTTATAGCGGACAATTACATGTTTTACTAACCACTAACCGACGGTTAGTAGCTAACCGCTAGACAGTTGTGGTTAGCAGTTTTTGCCAATAACCGCTAACCGTAACCGCATTGACACCTCTAACAATGATACTATTGTAAAATACCTAATAAAATTTAGGTAGCACAATGATGCATTTGTAATATTTAAAATGATGATTGAATATAATATATTTTCCTAAGATATTCAATCACACTTTACCAAGCAATTTAGACATCATAACAACATAAATTAAATTCTAATAACTATAATTGACATAAACTAAGAATAAAAAAATTATACCTAATAATCTCACTTCAAATAGCTCCAAAGCTTTATTTCTATTCTTTGAATTTTTTTTTTTTTTTTTTTTTTTTTTTTTTTAGAGGGGAAGAGAGGAACATATTTTTTTGAATGAAAAATATGTCGCTGATGGAGGCTATTTATAGGCAACTTTTAGGACGTGGCTGGTATAAAGGAAAACAAAAATTAGGTTGCCCTTACTTTTGAGAATTGCTACACTTATAAAGACTTTTACAAACAAAGCCTTACAAATTGACATGGCAAGGAAAAAGACGAAAAAAAAAAAAAATTGGGACCAGCTGCCCGTGATGGAATCCCCCAACTTGGCCTCCTCCTGCTTCTCAATCTCCTTCACCCACAACCCGGCGTGAATCCTCTGCTTCTTCAACCTCTGTTGCTTATCTTGCTGTTTGGCCTTGAACCCTCTCCTCTGATTCCAATTCTCATTCATGTCCCCCACGAACGCCTTGGTCCGAGGATGGGAAATTCACGTCAGTCTCACAGGGGGCCGGGTGCTTCGGCGAGAGGTCCTCCGGCAACCAAGCCATCTCCCATGAGTCGTTCAATTGGTTGTCAGGATTTTTTGAGTTGCAGCCTGATGTGTGTCAAATATTGCATATTTGGACCCCTTAATTTACTTGTGTTAATCCTTTAGCTGTGTTATTATCTGATGTTCTGTTTGTTTGGTGCTTTAAGTATTTTGTAGGTATTGAAGAAAAACTACTTTTTGGAAGAAAACATACTTTGAGAAGACCTAGATGATGTGGTTAAGTTTAACCAAATCCAAGAAATGGTTAAATCGGATTAAAGATAAGATTAGATAAAATTTCAGATTGGATTCAAATTCAGATTCTGCACATGTCTCAGTATTTTGACCATAACTTTTTGGTCACATATCCGATTGAGGTGATTCAAGTGGCATTGGAAATCTAACTCAAAATTATATAATTCATTGTGAAATAGGATTTTCCTAATTCGGACTTTTACTATTCGAAAATCGTCCTGCAATAAAATGGTACAAACTTGGACGAATTTTATCCGATTTCAACTTGTAAAACCCTAAGTTTTAGGTCTATAAATAAGGAATTATCAAATTAGTTGAGGGGGCTACGAATTTGAAGATTGCAGAGGAGAAAGAAGAGAGTTTAAGATTTTCCTAGCTTTTGGATCTCTACTTTGTGATTCTTATTTGTAAGTACTCGATTTTACATTATGAATTCAATCAATTTTGTTTTGTCTTTCAATAACAT
Source organism: Corylus avellana (assembly GCF_965113065.1). Lineage (NCBI taxonomy): Eukaryota > Viridiplantae > Streptophyta > Magnoliopsida > Fagales > Betulaceae > Corylus > Corylus avellana. The sequence continues at coordinate 25,747,741 of NC_142491.1, read as the reverse complement.
GAGAGGCTAAACCTTCAACTAAGGTTGAAGATGAAGGCTCACTTATGATTAGCAACTTTGTTTCATGTATGTAATATTTTCCAATTTAATGATTTAATTGCTCTATTGTTTTACTTCTAATCAATTGGATTGAATAACTTTTCGATGTCTTTTGTGATTCAATGATACACTTGATGATTTAAGATTATTCAATACAATTGATTGCTTGGTTTTCTTTGTTAAAAATTGGATTTTCCCTGTGATTTATTCTCTGGATACAATTGATGTTTTGATAAAGATTGGATATTTTCTTGTGATTTACGGATACAGTTAATGATTTGATCGAATATTGGATTTCTTTTGTGACTTAGGTTATGAATGGATACATGGGATCTTTTGATTAATTCTTTGAAGCAATAGTAAAACAAACTTAAGATTTATATGTGAGAACTTTAGGGAATATTATAGATCATGAAATTATGTTGTAATGAATTTGTGAGTGCGGATTCCGTAACCTTAGTGCTTCGTCATAAGATTTCAATCACTTTAAATTGCTTATGCTTTTGCTTTTTCATTCAAATAAAAAAATCTCTCAAAAATTTGGAACTAGATTAGGGTTTAATTAATTTAGATTTAAAATTGCTTTCAAGAATACAATTCCTTGTGGGTTCGACCTCGCACTTGCAATCTGTTGTGCAAATTTATTTAACTCGAAGTGCACGAATCAATTGTAGTTTAATGGATTGCAAGTGCGAGGTCGAACCCATAGAGAATTGTATTTTTGATAGAGAAATTTAAATCTAAACTAATTAAATCCTAACCTAGTTCCAAAAGGGTTTTGAATTTTGGTTTTTAAAATTAAAAGATAAACATAAACAAAATAAAATAAAACAAAAGGTAAAGACTAAGGTTTAGGAATCCACACTCACCAAATCATAACAACATACTCCATGTTCATCAATATTTATCCGAAGTTCTCACAATTTAAATCTTATGTATGTTTTACTATGCTTCAAAGAATTAATCAAAACCATCTCATGTATCCATTCATTGACCAAATCACAAAAGGAATCCAAATTCAATTGAAACACTAGATGTATCCGTAGAACAAATCACAAGGGATATCCAATTTTTATGAGTTAAAAACCAAGCAATCAATCATATGAAATTATCTCAAATCATCATATGTATCCTTGAATCTCAAGAGATATCCAAGAATCACTCCACACATTGATTAGAAGTAAAACAATTGAAATATAAAACTCGATAAAATCGGATAAATAAAGACTTACATAAAAATGATGTCGTTTTTCATCGGTGAGGCTTCATCCCCAACCTTAGTTGGGAATTTAACTCCACATAAAAATAAAATCTAAACCAAAACCTAAACCTAAAGAAACACTAAACTAAAGAGAAAAGCTGTAGAAGTTTGCTCTCTAGACTTCTGTGTATCTTTTCTTGAATGCAAAGAGGTCTATTTATAGGCTTAGGAAAGTCCTAAAAGCCCTATTAAACCTAGATAATTCGGAGGTCTGTCTCCCAGTCAAAATAGAAGTCTGAAATCGGAATAGGATTCGTCCAGATTTGTGTCCTTTAATTGCAGGGAGATTTTGGCATAGTAACCGTTCGAATTAGGAAAATCTTATTTCATAGTAAATTGTAGTATTTTGAGTTAGCTTTCTAATGTCGCTTGAATCACTTCAATCCAATATTTGAGCGAAAAGGTACAGTCAAAATACTGAGATATATACAGAATCTGAATTTGAATCTGATCCGAAATCTTATCCAATATGATCTTTTATCCAATTTAATCTGATTTAACATTTTTCTTGGATTTGGTTAGATTTAATCACATTATCTACGTCTTCTCAAAGTATACTTTCTTTCAAATTTTGCATTTTTCCTTTAAAGCTGTAGTTTTTCTTCAACGACCTACAAAACACTAAAAACACAAAACTAATACATAACATTAAATAACGACACAGCTAAAGGATTAACTAATGTAAATAAAAGGGTCCAAATATGCAATATTTAGCACTTATCAAACACCCCCAAACTTACATTTTGCTAGTCCCTTAGCAAAACAAAACGAAAAATAAAATGAAAGCAAGAAACATAAATCCTCTTTCGTGGGAGAGACGATTGCATTTAGCATATGCAACAAGCATTTTAAACCCTTAGGCATCCCTAGTGGACGAGTGAAGTCTCGTGAGGGCTTAACATGAATGATACCCACAAACATTGTGCACTATGTTGTTAACAAGAAAGAAGTTTCACATAAACCATGGTTCTTATTCATGAGCAAACTTAAAAAGACAAAGACAAACACCATCATAATAGTCAAAAGGAAATCCAGAATCAAATCACTCATAAATGGACAATTGAGAAATCATATGTTCTGAAAAGTGTAAAGTGTAATTAGCATACAATCATGAAGCTTTCAGTTTAAACTCAAGACAAGTTTCATAAAATTTGTAAAAATCTCTATCAAATGAAACAACCAAGGCAAGATATGCATATTTCTTTTTTTTTTTTTTTTTTTTTTATAGGCTCTACAATGTCTAACTTCCTTAAGCTTTCTAATTGACCCATTTAACAAGTATTAGGCCAATGACTCCCAAGCCAGGTGGCTTTAGAGCACTAGATGTAGAACATCTCTAAAGGCTTATTAACTTAAGTAAAAAATGTTACGAAGTCAGACTAGCCATATCATAAATCAACACTGAACTTCACACCTTTTGACGCGAATATTCAGTGCTTAATGAGGCAAGAGGTCCAGTTACTCAATGAAAAACTCAACATGATCTTTCTTTTCTTTTTCCTTCTCTTTTTTTATTTATTTCTTTTCTTTTTTTTTTCTTTTTTTTTTATATCTTGCAAGCCAATGGTTATTCATCAATAGGTCATCCAACAAATCTCAAAGAGAACAAGCTTAAGCTCAAACATCATACCTCACAGAAAACATGCTAATGTGCTCATGAAAATTTATCTCAAAATAAGTGAAATCTCTTTTATCCAAAAATAAGTCAAAGGACTCAGACTTCAAATGACATAATGATGTGTTCAACTCTTTAAGCAAGCTAATGAAATGTAAATCGCAGTCACAGTTTAACTCAAACTTGACAAAAACATAGCATAATTTTTATTTTTTTTTAACACAAAATGACAAATAAAAATAAACAAACAAAGTGTTTTCTATACCCCCAAACTTGAATTACACATTGACCTCAATGTGTAGAATAGAAATACATTACAGGAAGTAAGGAAATCTGAGTGTGAACAAGGCTAGGACGTCCCCCAAACTTAAACACCAAAACACCTGTCAACAAAAACTAACAGCAATATTTTTTTCATAGAAACATATATCAAAAGATTAATTGTTGTTAGAAACAAAAACAAATAAAATTAACATGTAATGAAAAAGGAAAGAAAGAATTTTTGGAGTGAAGTGCAAAAAATAAACTGGAGAAGAAAACTTTACAGCGCTTTCCCCTATCATGTGGATGTCTAACAAATCCCTTACACCCCTTCTTCTTCAAAACTTCATACCCCTCTGGACGGATATTTCGCCATCTTATGTAGAATTTCTTGCTTCGAAGGTTCTTCTTAGGAAAGTGGTTCCTAGATTTGTGTGCTTGTGTGCACAAGTCCTTGAGTATCTTGACATAAGATGGCTCTTTGAGACATTCAAGCGATGAAGCTTTGGGCTCTTGATGTGTCTCAAGAGGGACAGTGATGTAGCCAGGAGCTTCAGTACTCACTTCCATGTCACTGGGCAAATTAGGATCCATTAGGGGCTCACTATTTTCATGGTGCTCAACTTGCTCATCTTTCTCTTCCTCCTCTTTGTTATCCACAATTTCCTCACTCTTAAGTGTGATGGTGACTTGGGCATGCTCATGATAAGAATTTTCGGAATCATCCTCATCAATCATGTAGTGCCTTTCAGCCATCAACTGACTTTGAAGCTCTTCTTCCTCTATTCCGTTGAAGTCAGCAACTAGATGACCAATCTGTCCTTCTATCTTGGTCATGGCCTGCTTAAGTTCTTGTATGTCTCTGCCATTAGCCATTTTGAAATTCCTCAGCTCCTGTACAGCTTGATTGGTAAAATCTTTTAGCTCTTGTACAGCTTGGGAGTTGGAATTCTTGAGCTCTTGTATAGCTTGGGAGTTGGACTGTCGACTTTTTCTATTAATGTTTTCATCATGTATTCCATGATGATTGTGGTGCAGGCTGTGGCATTTGAGTAATGGATTGATAAACAGGAGGTTGAGCTTGATGATCGAACTGCAGATATTCTGAATGGTGCAATTCATCAAATTGGTGAGCATAATTTCCTATAGCCTGAGCTGATCCTAAGAAATCAGATTGTTTGTTTTAGTCCGGGTTATAACAATTGAAATTTGAATCAAACCCCGGACTGGGGAAACTAGTGTTCATTTGTTCATATGAAAAGTTAGATCTAGCTGCTCTGATTTGGTCTAATTTGTCCCATAAGTCATCGAGCTCAGCTCGCAAATCTGGACAATTGTTTTCCTCATGATAAGGATTGAAACAATATGAACATGGTTTATGTGAGTAAAATTTTTTAGGGTAGTTGGTAAGAGCTGGTATCCTATAACTAGGAGAGGCATTAAAATCATTAAAATGAAAATTCATGCTTTCCCCTCACTTTTTAGCATGCAAATATCCCACATAAAACATTAACCATTTTTATTCTTTATTTTTAAATTAAAAAAAACAACTAACTAACTAAAAAAATAAAACTAAAATTTAAAAACTCACAAAAAGGACCAAAAATAAATTTTCGGCAAAAATCAACAAAACTACTGCAGTTGCTGCCTTTGCTATAGGGCTGCGCAGAAGGTGCTGCGGCAGAACTGTAAAACAAGCCAAAACAAAACAAAAAAACAAGAAAAATCTTCTTCTTTTTTTTTAATATTACTAACACGAGTAAAACAAAACAAATTGCAGAAAAATAGAATCATAATTATAATTAGTAGAAGAATAAAACTAATTTAAACATAAATTGGTTTCAAAAATTGAACAATTCCCCGGCAATGGCGCCAAAAACTTGTTATGCAAATTTATTTAACTCGCAAGTGCACGAATCAATTGTAGTTTAATGGATTGCAAGAACGAGGTCGAACCCATAGAGAATTGTATTTTTGAAAGAGAAATTTAAATCTAAACTAATTAAATCCTAACCTAGTTCCAAAAGGGTTTTGAATTTTTGTTTTTAAAATTAAAAGATAAATATAAACTAAATAAAATAAAACAAAAGGTAAAGACTAAGGTTTAGGAATCCACACTCACCAAATCATAACAACATATTCCATGTTCATCAATATTTATCCGAAGTTCTCACAATTTAAATCTTATGTATGTTTTACTATGCTTCAAAGAATTAATCAAAACCATCTCATGTATCCATTCATTGACCAAATCACAAAAGGAATCCAAATTCAATTGAAACACCAGATGTATCCGTAGAACAAATCACAAGAGATATCCAATTTTTATGAGTTAAAAACCAAGCAATCAATCATATGAAATTATCTCAAATCATCACATGTAACTTTGAATCACAAGAGATATCCAAGAATCACCCCACACATTGATTAGAAGTAAAACAACAATTGTAATATAAAACTCAATAAAATCGAATAAATAAAGACTTACATAAAAGTGATGTCGTTCTTCATCGGTGAGGCTTCATCCCCAACTTTAGTTGGGAATTTAACTCCACATAAAAATAAAATCTAAACCTAAACCTAAACCTAAAGAAAAACTAAACTAAAGAGAAAAGCTGTAGAAGTTTGCTCTCTGGACTTCTGTGTATCTTTTCTTGAATGCAAAGAGGTCTATTTATAGGCTTAGAAAAGTCCTAAAAGCCCTATTAAACCTAGATAATTCGGAGGTCTGTCTCCCAGTCAAAATAGAAGTCTGAAATCGGAATAGGATTCGTCCAGATTTGTGTCCTTTAATTACAGGGCGATTTTGGCATAGTAACCGTCCGAATTAGGAAAATCTTATTTCACAGTAAATTGTCGTATTTTGAGTTAGCTTTCCAATGTCGTTTGAATCACTTCAATCCGATATTTGAGCGAAAAGGTACAGTCAAAATACTGAGATGTATATAGAATCTGAATTTGAATGCGATCCGAAATCTTATCCAATATGATCTTTTATCCAATTTAATCTGATTTAACCTTTTTCTTGAATTTGGTTAGACTTAACCACATCATCTAGGTCTTCTCAAAGTATGCTTTCTTTCAAACTTTGCATTTTTCCCTTTAAAGCTATAGTTTTTCTTCAACGACTTACAAAACACTAAAAACACAAAACATTAAATAACGACACAGTTAAAGGATTAACTAATGTAAATAAAGGGGTCCAAATATGCAATATTTGGCACTTATCACAATCTATTAACTACAATTGATTCGTGCACTTGCGAGTTAAATAAATTTGCACAACATGGCCAACGGACGAAGAAGATGGTTTGTTAGAGGAATCTCTGGAATGGGGCTTTGGGATTGTGGAAGAGAATCTCTTAAATTGGTTTGTAATTGAGGTGGATGCTGCTATGCGTTTAAGGCTATGCATTTTTTTTTTTTTTTTTTTTGCAGGGCTTGAGCTTGAAATGGAGGATCACTGGTTGGTTAATTGGTATGTAGAATTTTGATTGAAGAAATTGGTCTGAGAAGAAGAAATCTGTGACCCAGCGTGGGTCTGGGTCTGGCAACGACCCGCCAGCCTAACCTTGCTGGGTCTCGGCTAGACCCACAGCGGGTCTCGGCCAGACCCAGAGTGGGATCTTGGCCAGACTTGCCGTGGGTCTGCCCGCGACCCAGCTTGGTCTTTTACGGGCAGCTGGTCCCATTTTTTTTTTTTTGTCTTTTTCCTTACCACATCAGTTTGTAAGGCTTTGTTTGTAAAAGCCTTTGTAAGTGTTGCAATTCTCATTACTTCTTTTAGGCGTGAACAGTGATTTTGGTAGGTATAATTAAGAACAGTAAAAATTTTCTACAAAATTTCCTTTTGCTGCCTAAGTTCAAAATTCCAGAATTTTCTTTTTTTAAAAAAAAAAAAAACAAAACTCTATAAAACTTATAAAGGTCCATAATTTTATTTTAAAAAATATGTAACAATTTAAATTAAATTAGAACTTTATTGGAACCAAATTAGATCTACCAAATTCTTTTACTAGCATAACAAAAAGAATTACTAACACTCACATAATTCCCCAAGTCCAATTACTAACACTCACAAAAAAACTTAAACCTTACATCACACGAAAACCCCATCTTAAAAAGGTTTATCAAACATTGCCTTCATTTTTCTTTAATTTTCGTTTATTTTGACGTAAAATGCTTTCCGCATGAAAATGTTTTCAACAAAATTATTAAAAAAAGATGATTTCCCTTCTTTTTTTTTTTCAGTGTTTGAGCTGTACGAAAAATGAACGACAATAGAAAATAGTCGAGGACTTTTGGCAACCTCTAGTGGAGGTTCAGCAAACTTCAGCGGTGGTCCAACAATAGTTCGATGGTGGTCCAATGAACTCTAGCGGTGGTTTGATGATTTAAAAATGAGAAACTCAAACTCAAAAAATAGTTTACGAAATTTAAAAATAGAAACCGTTTTTCGAAACTAAAGAAGTTTTTCTTCTCAAGCTATTTTTTTTATCTGATTATTATTTTCGGTCGCACCAAATAATAAAAATATGGACAACATTTTTTAAAAAATATTATATGTTGAATTGAGTTATGTTGAACTGGTAAATATTACATGCTAAACTAAAAAATATTCAGTTAGTTACATTTTTTCAAATAAACTAGAGTATATCCCATTAATTATGTTGAATTAGTATTCTTCTCCGTGCATAACTAACTAATGGAGAGGATCCCTCTTTGGCTTTTCCACATGGAATAGGATCCTCTCCATTTCAAATGAAATGAAGAGTATTTATTTAGGCTCCGTTTACTTCGACGTAAAATGATTTTCAAAAAATGTTTTTTACATTTTACGATGTTTACTACGACGTAAAATAGTGATCAAACCGAAAAAAAAAACCTTTACATTTCTAGGGAAAATGGTTTACACTTTTTAATTTCGTAAACCATTTTCCCTGCTTAACCCAAAAAAAACCCGACGCTCTTCTGATTAGAAAAAAAAAAAAAAAAAAAACCCAAAAAACCCCAACTCCTCACCTTCACGTGCAGCTTCTCCTTCACCTTCACCTTCACCTTCACGCACAACTGCAGCTGCAGCTTCTCCTTCACCTGCACAGCTCATCTCTCTCTCGGCCAAGCTTCACTCTTCAAACCCGACACAGGTACTCTCATCTTTCTCTTTCTTTGTTGAACCATATGTATGGAGCGATTCAAATCTACGAATTTCTCTTGGTAATTTTTGTTTGATTTTGGTTTCTTTCTCTGTTGGACAAACTGGAAATCATGGAGCGATTTTGATTTTGGTTTCTTTCCCTATTAATGTATCAGATTTGCGATTTAGGTTTTGGGTCTAGGGTGTGGATTTTGGAAAATGAGAACTTCTGCGATCTTTGTTGTTATGGGCTGTTTTGGTTGTTGATTCTTGGAAGTTCTGACTTTGAGATGAACCTCAACCGAATGGGTTTTTGTTTCCTTTTGATTTTTTGGTTGTGTGATGGCAGATTGGGGGGGAATTTCGGTGGCTCTTGGCTCTTTGCTTGGTGTTTTGCTATGTGAGGTCTTGGTTGGATTTTCGATTCAGGTTATACTAGATGTTGTCTTATCTCCTATAGATCAACGTTTGTTTCTCTGTCGCTCTCACTTGTTGGGGTTCTAAATACTAAATGTTGTGTTCAGTTTTGTTCTTCAACTTCCTGATTTTTGCTCCGCTTGCTTGACTTCATTGTATGTAATAACTAAAACCCATTACTAGTTAAGCTTCTTTCTGCAGAGTAAATGCATCTGTTTCTTGCAAAGTATTTAACTGAAAATTCATGCCCTGCTTTTTTCTTAAAATATGGCCAAGTTATCTGGTTGCCCAAAGTGGTTGTAAGTTGAGGATAGAGGGAAATTGAGAGTATAGGAGTGGAAAATAAACAAAGAAATCAACTTGTCTCGACCTGTCCTTTATTTGTTTGTTTGTGTTGTATGGGGAATTAAGCTATAGGAGAGTGGGATGAGATTGCCTCTTTTTGGATTTAATTGGAATCCGAGACCCATAGGATTTCTATGGTTACAATGTGTGAGTACATTATATGAAACCACTCATGCATTAACTTTGAGTCTATTAAAGTTTATAAATTTCTATGGTTGCTATGGAGTGGTTTGCTGGGGTGTTTAAGTAGCTTTTGAGTCTTTTCTGCTTGGTTGCTGAGGTTTCTTTTGCTCTGTTTCTGCTTTTTGGTTAGTTAGTTTGTAAGCTTTTGGTTAAGTTTGTTCATAGTATTGATAATCTAGTGTTTTGATTGATTGTGACTAATTGAGATGGAATAATTTTGGCTATCCAACAATACTGAAAGTCTTTTGTGTGCCTAGATTAAAGGAAATATCAAGCTACAGTTTCCTTTGTTTGTTAAAGTTGAAAATCGTCATAATTATAGGACATACATTTTTTTAGTTGGATCTAAAAAATACATCAAAAGACTTTTCTAGTATCAAGCACTGCTTATTGCACTTGGTTGTTGAACTTCTATCATTTTTCCACATATCATATTATTGCATTGCTTATTGCACCATGTAAGACTTAAATTTTTTGGAATTTATTAATCATTTGTCACAGAGAAACAATGCATATATGATTTATTACTTATTGCTTATTTTTATGTTGTTTGTAGATGGATGAAACAATTCTTTCGACAGTTACGACCACAGTCGCATCTGTTATTGCTGTTGGGCTTGTAATCTTAAAAGATATTAGATCTAGGAGAGTATTACGTAGGGAACCTCATGTTAATCGTTAGTATGAAAGAGGGATTTATATGGATAATATTCTTTATGAAAGCAGACAAGATTGTATTGACCAAATAAGAATGAGTCATATATCGTTCTTTGAATTATGTAAAATTATTTCTGAGAACAACCTTATACGTGAGACCATTCACATGTCTATTAAGGAACAAGTGTTGATATTTTTACACATTATTGGACATAATGTGAGGTTTCGAGTGGTTGGTGGAAGGTTCTATAGATCGATTAGGTCTATTCATCGATGTTTTAAGGTTGTACTTGGAGTCTTGACGCTATATAAACATTTAATTAAACAACCTGATAACTCCACTTCTCTGGAAATAAGGAATAGCCGAAAGTTTTACCCATACTTTAAGGTAAGTTTTAAAATTTGATTTTTTTTTTTTTCTTAAAAAAAAATTCAAGTAATTTATCAAATTAACGTAACTTGTATTGGTCTTCATTAAGATTGTGTTGGAGCAATAGATGAAACTCATATTCGGGCATCTGTTCCAGTTGCCCTTTCATATATATCAATCTTCCTAGATGTGGAATATTTGTAATATTGATGTATGGACATTTTTAGATACAGTACTTTCAAAGTACTTTATCTATTTTTTTTCTGAAAAAAATAAAAAATTCAAAAATATTCTCAGAGAGGTTGATTGTTTTTGTCAAATTTTAACAATCAAACATAAATTATTTTATATTAATATTTTTATATTTTGAATAAAAATTATATTTTATAGGTTGAAATAAAATATTTTAAAAAAAATTAAAAAATTGATTTTCAGTACAGTTGAATAGCTTATATAAAAATTAATAGTTTTTTTATATTAATAGTTTTTTAAAAATTAAAAAAATTAAAAATTGTTATTGAAAATATTTTTAAAAAAAATTGATTTTCTGTGCGCGCAGTAAACACTGTAAAATGTTTTCAGTGAAAAACATTCTCAGAAAAAATGACTTCTTTAAAAATATTTTTCGACAAAAATTATTTTACGTCAAAGTAAATAGATTCTTAGTATAAAATAAAAAGTAATATTATAAATTTTGTTTTCTAATTTTAATATTAAGATAATATTACTTATCATTTTAGACAGAGAAATGCTTCTATGCATTCTCCTATCATTCTACTTACCATCTCTGTCTCTACGTGGCATATGACACGTCTTTTTTTTTTAAAAAAAAAAAAACAAAATCGAATTGCTCACATATCCGGCGGGGGGAAAAAATTTAGCTCCAAATTTGACCCAAATTTGAACCTCACCCTCACGCAGTGTTTCCCCTCACCCTTTCTCTCTCCGGCAACTGACGCTCTCTCTCTCTGTCTCCGTCAATCGACTCTCTCTCTCTCTCTCCGGCAACCCCACGCTCTCTCTCTCTCTCTCTCTCTCTTTTTGGCCGAAACCCACAACGCTCTCTATTTGTCTCTGACCGAATCCACGTTCTCTGTCTCTCTCTCTCCGGCCACTGCTCCGGCTCAAACGTTTGGGCATTTCGGATTTTTGGCGTTTGGGCGTGAACGGAACGGCTCACATTTCAGGTAATGAGATATTATAAGTGATTTAGAAATTCACTTTATATCGATCTAGAAATTCACTTTATATCTGTTTCTCATCAAGCCGAAGGACAATGGTTACATGCCCTTTGATCTAAATGCTTTGTGTAACTGATGTACGATTTGAGTTGGGCCGAACCCCACGCTCTCTCTCTCTTTCTCTGGCCGAACCCGCTCTCCCTCTCTCTCTCTCTCTCTCTCCGGTCACTCCTCCGACTCAGACGGCGGCAAACCCAGCTGCTCGCCTACAACCCATTTCAGGAAATCCAATTTCATCCAAAATTGAAATCCCCAAATCTGTCCCTCCATCTCCATCTTCCCTCTCCCCCACTCACGCACAGCCAACCACGAGCAGCAACGTCGACCACCAGGACAGAACTCCATCTCCGGCGACGAGCATCCACGTGATTCTGTTGAGCAACCCACGCTATGCTGTCAAGCAACCCATCTCCGGCGACGAGCAGCTGGGTTTGCCCCCATCTGAGCCGGAGCAGTGGCCGGAGAGAGAGAGCGTGGGTTCGGCCGTAGACTGAGAGAGAGAGAGTGGGGTTCGGCCGGAGACAGAGAGAGAGCGTCGTGGGTTTCGGCCGAAAAGAGAGAGAGAGAGAGAGAGCGTGGGGTTGCCGGAGACAGAGAGAGAGAGCGTCGGCTGCCGGAGAGAGAGAGAGAGAGAAAGGGTGAGGGTGAGGGGAGAGACTTAAATTTTTCTCCAGTTGAATATGTGAGAAATTGATTTTTGCTTTTAAAAAAAAAAAAAAATTAAGACGTGTCATGCCACGCAGGCAGAGATGGTGAGTAGAAGGTTTAGAGAATGCGTCATAGCATATCTCTTTTAGACATCCTTTTCCCTTCCACATATGTGAACGAGAATCGAAGAGCTGCTTACGTCGGAGTTGGAAAAGGCAAGGGAGAAGGACAAGGAGGGACAGGAAATAGGTGGACGTGCTGCCACTTGGCAGCATGCCAGAGACAGAACATGCAATAAAGTCCTACGTAACAACTGAGACAGAACATGCAGAAACGTCTCACAAAGAGGCTTCCGTAGCTGACCAAAATTCCAATGGTTGGCCCCAAGGTTAGCCAAGTCTTTTCACTCATGTTCTTCTCCTCCAAATTTCAAATTCCAAATTCTTTTGTGATTATCAATCTGTCTTAAGTATAGAATCCAGCTTATATTGGGTAAAATAATTGGACATCTTCACTGAAAATTTTGGACTTTTCAAGGTTCAATTTACATGCTTGACAATTTGGGCAAAATAAAAGACATTTTTTTTCAAGAGCAACACATCATTTTTCATGATTGCTCCGAACTTCACGCCAAAATTTACAAACAAAAATGCATCTCGTCAATCCTTCCATATCTTCTGAATTTTGTTGAAATTAAAATATTTTTGAGAAAGTCAACCTACGTTACTATTCAAACTATTACTCAATTAAAAATTGATAATATTCTCAATATGATGAAAATACATTTAATAAAAAAAATTAAAACAACTTTTTTTAAAAAAAAAAAAATCCAGGGTGTAAAAATTAAAAAACTTTCGTTTTTTTAAAAGAACAAAAAAATAATTTTTTTTTTCGAATTTATTAGAATATTTTTATCTTATAGAAAAAAATTTGAAGATTATTTTTGTCTTTTTACTGGCTTTAAAGCGATACTGTTAATTTTTTGGTAGTTTAGGAAGAACATTGTCGAAATTAAAAGTTTAAGGAGAATATTTGTTAATTAAGTGATAGTTGAAATTAAAATTGGTTGATTAATTAATTAAAAGTTTAAGGAGAATATTTGTTAATTAATTAACTTCCACCTTGGTGCAAGTTGAAATTGGTTCCTTCTTAAGCTTCATTTACTTGGTTTTCTTCGTAAAATATTTTTAAGAAAGCCATTTTCCTTGAAAATATTTTTTGTCGAAAATATTTTACGGGGTTTACCTTGCACACGGAAAATATCTTGTTTTTAATATCTTTTTATATATATATTTTTTCCAATAAGGTCCCCGCTGGGACCTGCACGGGACTTTTTTGAGACCCTGCAATGACCTGCCCGGGACCCCACCGAAACTTAACCGGGACTTGTCCGAGACCTCGCTGGGATTTTACCAGGACTTGACCGAGATTTGACCAGGACCCGCTTGGGACTTGCCCGGGACCTGACCGGGACCTGCCCTCGACTTGATCGGGACCCGCCCGGGACTTGACCGGGACCCGCCCAGGATCTGCTCGAGACTTGCCTGGGACCCTCCCGGGACTTACCCGGGACCCCGCCAGGACTTGACCGGAACCCGCCCAGGACTCACCGGGACTTGACCGGGACCTGCCCAGGACTTGCTTGGTACCTCGCCGGGACCTGCCCAAGACTTGACCGGGACTTGACTGGGACCCGACCGGGCAAGTCTCGAGCGGGTCCCGGGCAAGTCCCAGCCAGGTCCTGGGCGGGTCCCGGGCAAGTCTCGGTTAGGTCCCGGGCGGGTTCCGGGCAAGTCTTGGTCAGGTCCCGGGCGAGTCTCGGTCAGGTCCCAAGCGGGTCCCGGGCAAGTCCCGGTTGTAACGCCCCAAGTTTTAGAGGTAGAGTGATTGGGAGCAATTGTAACATATTCATATTTAAACAAAATAAAAATAATTCTCCTAATATAAGATCATAACGTCACCAAAGTACTATAATTTTTCATTTATAAAATCACAAATACATAATGTGCTAGTATTCAATAATCTTATAAGCAATTAAATTACACCGTCTATGCTTAGCCCAAGCCGTCTATAGATTGGAGTCCCAGACACTTCTACTGCTACTGCTCCTACTAGACCATAAAGCAGCGATAGGATTTTTTTTTAACAACTAAAAGGCCCACTAGTACCCATGTTTTCAATATTACGATATATATATATAGAGCAATCTGAAAAAGATATATAGGGAGAAGGGATGAGTTCGACAACTCAGTAAGTAGCCACAAAACCAAGATGCTATAAAACATGCTATACAAATTTCTATGTCAGAATCTCAATTATGCACAATAACAATTTAGGCAGAATAATATAATTAACAAAATAAGCATGATAGTTGCAAAATGAGTAATTGACAATTAATACAAGAATCGCAAGTAAGTTATGAGATATGCAAACACTTCATTTTGCTTTTCTTTTAAAATTATTGTTTTACCCTTTGACCCGACGCCACAATTTTACCATGAGCAGCGCACGTTGGCGTGTCCCTAAGGACCTATATGCTCATCCTGTCGTCACAGGGGAGAGCTACCAGGTTGGGAACTTCCCTAGGTGAAGGCCACCTGGCCGGTAGCACACACCTTCTCGTAACCATCCTTCGGTGTGCTTGCCATGCTACCCTATATGGTACTGATCGTCACTGTAATCGTGTCTCGGGTTAAACATTTTTAATCATGAATGCACATATAACATTTCATATGATTTGTAAACTCATATGTAATTGTATACTGTGCCATGAATGCACATATAACATTTCATATGATCTGTAAACTTATCTGTAACTGTATACTATGCCATGAATGCACATATAACATTTTATATGATCGGTAAACTCATCCGTGCCATGAACTTTGAGAACTCTTTTCATTCATAATTTCAGTCATGCATAAATCATGAAATAGGGTAACTGTATCACTTGAAATTCTAAAACAATGACATATGAATAAATAAAACTTGTCATTAAAATATGGAAGGAAGTGCAATTGAAAATCATGTAAGTGGATTCTTTATAAAATCCCCAACATTTTTCTAAAAGACTTATAATAAAATCTGTTGGGGTTTTTGGTGTTGTGTCCCCTTACCTGACATTGCATACCCTTATTTTGAATCCGCATCTAAGTCACAATTCCTACAACGGAGGTAAGAGTACCTTAGTCATCAATTCGTTTTCAAGTCTCAATCATGCATTACTTTAGTTGTTAAGGATCTTAACTCTAATTTCTATCCCACCATCGTCTATCCTTAACCAAAAACATTATAGTGACATCAAACCCCACCATGCTTGATTTATATACTTCCCATAAAATTCTAATAATCAACTCAACTGTTATAATATTCTTATTACTATAGAATCATCAAGAAGTTTATCTAGCCATACTATTAATCTCCTCCTAAGCCATTTAATTTAGCAACTTACTCCCAATATCAAAAGGTTAGAAACATTTACAAAAATCACTCTAATTATCACAAGACGTATTAGCATCTAAACCCAATAAGCATCAACTTCCATGGATCCCATAACAAATCATGATCAATCAACACTCTAAATATAATTAACTTCTACAAATAGCAATTCAAGTGTTCATACACTAAAAGCCCCAATTTAATTCCGACTACAAAATTAGGGTTTAGTTCATACTAAAAATACCATAAAAGATATGAAAATATTACCTTGGAGAGTTCTCATTTTTTTTTTTTCTTTTCTTTTCTTCATCCTCCTCTTTCTTTCTCTTCTTTCTTTTCTTCTTCTCTCTTTTCTTTCTTTTCTTCTCTTTTCCCTTCTCTCTTTTCTTCTTCCGGTTCTCTCACTCGTCTCACGCTCACTTGAGCTGTGAGCAAATGGGGAAAATTTCTCCCCTTTATAAGATGAAGAGCTGGCCGTATGTGGGACATTTGTCCCACATACACTCTAGCCACCTGCTGAACCAGTACAAGTGTCAAGTAAGCTTGACACATTAGCTGCCCAGGTGTTCACCGAGAAAGCTGTGGGAGCATGCTGTATGCCATCTGTAAATTTAGGTGTCAACCAAGCAGCTTAAACTTGGTCCCCAAGCAACTTCTCATACAATGCCATGTGTCAACTTGAGCTTGGTGACTTGTCAAGTTTTAAAATCCTCATGCATTTACGTTAGAACATGGTCATAAAAATCTACAATTAATCCTCAATGAACCTAAACCTTTTGACTACCACATACCCAAAAATCGTGGCTTAAGGACATCAGTAACCCATCCAATTAATTTTCCAAATTGCAGGTATTTCAACTACTCGACAGCTTGACCTATTAAACTTGGAAAAATCATAACTCTTTCAATTTAACTCCAAATAACACAAACTTTGGCTTGAAATTTTCCTCATTCAAAGATGCACAACATATCCAAAAATCATATTAACCCATAACTGTTTGGTACCTCAAAAGTCCCACGGAATTCGGTGCCTTTGTTTGACTGAAATTCCTGTTTTGACACTTGCATCTTCTAAAAATCATAACTCCTTCTACAAGCATCCAAAAATCATGAAACCACTTTTAAAATCTTCATTTCTCATCATTCTATAAGGTATTAAAACAGTTTTATTTAAGGTCACTCAAAGAATTTTCGGCGTCTAAAACAATGTGACTTTTCTTTCAATAACCCACTAAAATTATAACTATCAATTTCCATCATCTTTCACATTAAGTCTATTTACCTAACTCCATATAAATCTTAATAAAATTGCAAATCCTCCTTATCCTTGATAATAAGATCACATTTATTCTAAGTATAAATTTCAGGGTATTACACCGGTCAAGTCCCAGGAGGTTCTCGGTCAGGTCCCGAGCAGGTCCCGGTTAGTTCCCGAGCGTGTCCTGGGCAAGTCCTAGGCGGGTCCCGGGCAAGTCCTAGGCGAGTCCTGGGCAAGTCCCGAGCTAGTCCCGCAGCGGTCCCGTGCAGGTCACAGTCTGGTCCCGGTCAGGTCCCAGGCAAGTCCCGGTTAGGTTCCGGGCAAGTCCCAGGCAAGTCTCGGTCAAGTCCCGGGAGGTTCTTGGTCAGGTCCGGGGCGGGTTCCGAGCGGATCCCAGGCAAGTCGCAGGCGGGTCCTGGCCAAGTCTCAAGCTGGTCCCACCGGGGTCCCGGGTAGGTCTCGGTCAGGTCTCAGGCGGGTCTCGGTCAAGTCTTGGGCAGGTCCCATGCGGGTTCTGGGCAGGTCCCAGGCAGGTCCCGGTCAGGTCTCGGGCGGGTCCCGGTCAAGTCTCGGGCAGGTCCCGTGCGGGTCCTGGGCAGGTCCCGGGAGGGTCCAGATCAGGTCCCAGTCAAGTCCCGGCGCGAGTCCTTGTCAAGTCTCCGGCAGGTCCCAGGTGGGTCTTGGTCAAGTCCTGGGAGGGTCTCGAGCGGGTCCGGGCAAGTCCTGGTGAGGTTCTGGGCAGGTCTTGGGAAGGTTCATCGATTTAAGAATGAGAAGCTTATAGTCGAAAAATAGTTTACGGTTTCCAAACCATTTTCCGAAAATTAAAGAAGAATTTTCGGTCAAAAGTAAAATATTTTCCGTTGACTACTATTTTACGTCGAAGTAAACACCGTAAAATACGAAAATCATTTTCTGGAAACTATTTTATGTCGAAGTAAATGGAGCCTTAGTTGACTGGAAGCTTTCAAGAGGGGAAAACATCTCTATTGAACTTCTTAATTACGATTAAGGATAACGATTTTCATTAGGGTTTTCTCTAAAACTCAAATGCGATTATGATCCCAACAACATTCAGAAAATGATAAGAGGATTGGATCAACCATAAAAGACAAAGGTGCTGTTTCAAAAACAAACGACGTTTGCTTTTGTCATACGTCAAAGTATATCAATTTTGGTCACGCACAACTTTGTTTGAATAAATTAATTTTGTTTTTTTTTTCTCTCTAAAATTACACTTAAAAGTAAAAAAATAATCATTTAAAAAATATAAAACTGAAAAAACTAAGAGAGTCCCTTAGGTCCGGACCATCATTTGCAAAATGGTAATTTTGCAACCTCCAATCCCCTTTTGACACATCATCCATTCCATTTTAACAAAATAAGATCAAAACACTAGTTAACACAAACCCAAAACCCACAAGCTACCGAATCCAATCGCCAGAGACCCAGCCACCACCGAATCCAATCACCGGAGACCCAGCCACCCAGGCACTGTGGGTCTGGCCGTAACCCACGGCTGGGTCACGGCCAGACCCAGCCATGGGTTTGCCGTGACCCACGGTCACCTTCTTCGGCCACTTTCTTGTCGGGCCCAGCCACCCACGGTCACCTTCTCCAACCACTTTCTTGTCGAATCCAAGCACAAAATTCGTTTTTAACGCATCAAAATCCGTTTCTAATACCTAAAAACTCAATTATAATGCCTAAAAACTCGATTCTAATGCCTCAAAATTCGTTTTTGGATTCAAAACTAAAAGTTAGAGTTTGAAGGTTAACACTTTAGGATTTTATCACCCTAAAGGGATCCGAGATCCACCAAAGAGGATGACCGTGGGTCACACCATACCCATAGTTGGATTTGGTGGCCATACCCATGGCTGGATTTGGTGTAACCTAGTGGGTCTGTTACATGAATACGTAATGGGGATAGAATTTAGGTTATAAGGGAACCTAAACCTTTTAGATTTTGAAAAAATCTAAAACCCTTTTTCAAACACAAGGTTTGAGATTAATTTTCTAATTAATTCTTTATTGATTGAAGGTATTTAAATAAGGATACATTGGAAAGATAAAGATATAAATGATATTGCTAACTGATGGATAACAATTGAAACTAGCTAAGTCTCCTTAAGTAATTAAACTACTATTACTCTAAAATATTTATTAAACTACTCTACTCCAAGATAAGATAAAGACATGATAACTTCAAATACTTCAAGAGCTTCATAAGATTCATGTTTGCAAGTAGTCTCTCTGTTGTAGAATTCTACTCTCATAACAGGGTCATGGCCAGACCCATGGCTGGGGTGGCTGGGTCTCTCATTTCTCTCTTTGTTAAATCCTTCAATCTGGTGTATTTGTTCGTAGGGTATTTTTGTGCAATTTTTTAACTTTATCTGATATGTCAAACTATTATGGAGGCTGTAAGGATGGACCAGATTCAAGGTTTAATCAAAAACTAAAAGCGGTAGCCACCATGGGGACCTAACGCTGATTAGGACTCATGGGATTCGGCCATGTTACTGCTGGGACTATATATTATTTTAATTTAAAATTTAATATGATTGAATGAATATATATAAATTTGTTTACAAATTTCGTAAGAGCTAAACACCTAAAGCTATTTTTTAATAAAATATTTTTCATTGAAAACAAATGGAACCTTAATCCTTTAATATTTTTTCAAATGGTTATTTTTTAATTTTTTTTATTAATTTTAAAGATGTTTTAGAAAAAATGTATACAAAAATATCTAATTTGAAAGCTTAAATAAAAAAATGTGATGAAAATTTAAATATATTTTTCCCAAAAAAAAGGTAAAATTAGAGACGCTGACGTCACATATGAGAATTGACCAGTGTCACAGTAGGCGGCCTGGCAGTCGAAATCAGAACGAAGGCGTCACAAAGACCACACGCCAACGGTTCAAGTATCTCCTCCATACCAATTCCACAGCTTTCTCTTCTGTTTGACTGGGGCAACTGAGAGGCGCCATGGATGCCAAGCAAAAGCGTCTAAGGCCGAAACTCGACCGCCGAAACGCCATCAAGAATATTGAGTACAACCCGCCGCCCTCTTCCTTAACCACTTCCCCTTTCGACGGCGACCATTCTTCGCCGCCCCCGGGTCTCCGGAGTCGCTCCCTCGAGCTGTTCCCGTTCTCCGAGAACCAAACCAGCTTCCGGGTGAAAGGAGTGGAAGGAGAATTCGACCTCATTTGCCGCTCCTTGGGGCTTTCTGGGCCCGAAGACTTCGCCATACCCACCGCTGCCTGGGAGGCCCACACGGCCCGCTCTTCCTCCGACATCTCCTTCCGTTCTCGCCGCGGAAACCACTCTTCTTCGGCTAAACCGGAGCCCCACAACGAATTTTCGGCCGAATTTCAAGCTAGGGTTGGCCTTGGTGCTGGCGACTCCAAGCAAAATCGTTCCAATTTAGCTGAGCTCGAGAGCAGTAGAATAAGGGCTAGCTTGGATTCTGTCACGGTGGGGCCCAGTGGAGGAATTAAGGGTGCCCGGCCGCCGGTGATGCTGCGGCCTTTGGTGGATAATATATTGAAATCATTTGCTGCTCCTCAAAGCGATACCGCTTCGAATGAGGAAGTTAGTGGAGGAATTAGCGAGGGGGAAGATTCAGAGGAGGGGGCGAGGTTGGGCGAGACGGACTGCCGTTTGGAATCTTCTTCGTCTGGATCGAACTATAACGATAATGGTGGTCATGATATTGTCGTTCGCACGTCTAGCGTGATTTCGGTGAGTAGTAGTTCGCCGAGCGGGAAATTCAGACGCAGCATTACGTCGTGGCAAAAGGGTGAGCTTCTGGGAAGTGGGTCTTTCGGAACCGTGTATGAGGGCTTCACTGAGTAAGCCATGAAATTTCGTACCATATCTTTTACTTCTTTTTGTCCTAGTTCTTGTGCTGGTATTAAATTATTTAATGAGGGTTTTCGCTGAGACTTGAGAGTGTATCGGAAATTGGATTGCAACGTGGGTGAAGCGGAATGTGGCTAGCTGTTAGATAATTTCAATATATTTACCATTCATACTAACCCATTACCTGGTAAAATGCAATGATAGACTCAAGAAAGCATGCCAAAATTTAGGCCGAGGTTGGTGTACGCCTGGTGAACGGTTGTTAGAGTGATTTGTTACAACTTGATTGGTTTCAGGTTGAGCTAAATAGTCCTGGGGCTAACTGGCTAAGATTGCGGTGGGTGTTATAAGCTCACTTGTAAAGGGTAGGATTGATTGTGGGGATCATATGTTAGGAATAAAATCTAAGGATATGTGGATTTGTAGTGGGTTATGTTTAGTTGTTTGGAAGGAATTTTCCTAAGAGGGCCCTTTTAATCTGCTTAAGTGCAGTCAAAGTTAGAATACGACTGAGATAATGAGATCCAGAAGAAAAAACTTATGAATTTTGGATGGCCCTCTAGCTTCTTCTTCTTCTTCTTTTTTTTTTTTTTTTTGGATAAGTATGGTCTCTTGCTTCTTTAACATAGAATATCTCGTAAGGGTTTGTGTATGTGTGTTTATTTTATTTTTTTATGGGCAAGATTAGTTTCGTTATCTAAATAACAACAAGATACATAGAGGGGTGGGGGACCCAAACAAATTCCCCAGTACAGTTGATACTTGATTCAGTCCAATAGCTTTTTGGTCCACTGATCAAGAAACAGGCCACCAAAAAAGCGGTTTTGTAGCCAACCAAAAGATTGGTTGCTGATAGGCAAACCTGCTGTGACAAAGGGGTCTTGGTTGCCACAGTGGGAGGATTGCATTGAGATCAATTGAGATAGAGTCATAGCATAGGAACTTCACTCTGATCTCTGGGAAAGGAGGTGCCTGGCAGTTAGTGATTAGGAGACATCTCATATTTGCAAACTCCTTAGCAAAAAGGAGCACCAGCAGCTCGGAAGAGAGGGGAAACAATACAAAAGCCTCATATTTGCCTCTCGGAAGGGGAGAAACATGAAGAAGATGGCACATGGACCCACTTGTGATTGTGGTGGTGCATGGGACACGTGCGGTTGGGGGAGGGATGTGGGGGTGGGGGTGGGGGTGAGGCTGATGAGGGCGGGGGAGGGGGGTGTGGAAGGAGGGGGTGGACATAAAGCGGTAGATCTACTGCTTAGAAATCATAAATCTGCCACCCTACGCGGTGTGTGAGGCGCATACATGAGGAAGCAAAAGAGGGATACATGGAGAAGAGGTTGACAGGAGGAGGGGTGCGTGGGCAGAGGCTGATTTGGGTTACAAAACACAGAAAAGGGAAAGGAAAAAAGAAAAAAGGTGAAAAAAAAGAAAAAAAGAAGGGCTAAGGAGGATAGAATAGGCGGGAGCTCTTCCCTCCTCCCCAAGCACTCAAGAGGGTGGGGGGTTGGGGGGGATGGATCTCAATAGGGAGACAGAGGGTAAAGGCTTGTGTGGCTATATGTTATATAATGATACACAATCTTATATTTTACTATATTGGTCGATCATACTAGGATTTTGTTGTATATATTTGGTGTTACCCTTACTATTTCATTGTTATTTCTATTTCCTTCCTATTTCTACTAACTGTAATGGTGCTTGAAAAGATACTTTGGCATAGTTTCAACTGGACTTTAGATGAACTGTTTACTGGGTTTCACAGCATCCCCTGCTGACAACATTATGATTCTTGTGGGTGATCTGATTGATGTTCCAAGAAAAGTAATCAGGGGTGGAGTTGAGTTGTTGTAGGGTATGGGATTAGGTGCTGTCCAAGTAGCTACACCCCAAAATCATAAGTACTTGAACATTATTATGCCAAATTCTTGAAAGACATTTTTTTTATAAGTAATAATCTAATCTCATTAAAAGCGTAAGGCGCCCCTTAGTACACTAGAGGTATACAAAAGGAAACACCTAACTAGAAAGGGAAAAGCGAACAAGGAAGTTATCAAAACTAATTGACAGAGGGGATACATATTTTTCTTTTCAAGAAAAATATGACCCCCCATCTAAGGAATTTCCTAGAGTAGAATCAGTAGATAACCCAAAATTTTCTAGTGCTTGGCATTTTGTCTTGTTATTTTTCCTTTGCCTCTTTTGCAAAGAAATTTCTTCTCTTCTCTGTTCCAAACATTCCTTTCTATTAAACAGAACTTGTTTACTACAGAAAATGATAAACTGCATCACTTTTTTGAGGTTGTATAGCCAACTTCCAAAATTAAAAAAGATGGGCAAAGAGGTTGAAAATAGATCCAACTATAGTTGTTCTAATTGAGCGTTGTTAACATGCTATCTTTTTAGCTTTTCCATCTCCTCTCTTTCTCTCTCTCATGCCTTTGATTTTTTGTAGAGATGGGTTCTTTTTTGCTGTTAAGGAGGTTTCGTTGCTGGATCAAGGAAGCCAGGGCAAGCAGAGTATTTTACAACTTGAGCAGGTGAAAAAGAGTTGCTCTTTCTCTAATAGTCATCACTTGTTGTTTATTATTCCTCATTTTATTTTCCACAAATGACAGCTAAATTCAATTCAATACTTTAATTTGCGCCCCAAGCTATTGCTTTTTCATATTGAGATTCCTTTTCCTAATACCCTTCTTATTTGTTTTAGGAGATTTCTCTCTTAAGTCAATTTGAACATGAGAATATAGTTCGGTATTTTGGCACAGACAAGGTATGCTTCTTACTTCTGACTTAGGATTTAATCGTTTGTTCCTACAATGTGCAATCATGGAAATAGAATCATAATTTTGTTCTTGTAATGCATATTCTTGACTGCTGCATTTCCTGAATGAAAACCTCTTTATATTGTTGTTATGCAATCCTTTTTTCCTTTGGGCAATGAATTGCTGCCTCTGAGGTAGATCTAGTATATATTTTCTTCTGAAAGCCTGATGGATTATTTGTTGAAAACTTACTCGTGATCAAATTGTTCTATCATTGAGATCCTGTACCATTGTTTATTTGTTGAAAACTTTACTCGTGATCAAATTGTTCTATCATTGAGATCCTGTATCGTTGTTCTCTTTGTGAGGTAGATCAAATTGTTCTTTGGGAGTTATGTCCTAACAGGACAACCATGGAAGTTGGACATTCTGCAAATTTGAGGGGATCTGTTGCAATTCTTCTTCATTTTTTTTTTTCGTGTTCAAGTATTTTGAGATGTAAGACTTAGCTTATGGGGGCTTAGTGTTTCTGCATTTTATATTCTGTGTAGATTATATAATCTGCTGATAATTTCTATGGGGGTACCACTTTTAAGTGATCATGTGGCTTGATGATTTTATTCATTTACTTGCTTTGGGTAATGTAGTCAATATATTTTTGGGGAAATTACACTTACCTCCTTTCGGTCTACCACCTAATTTGCAATGTCCTCCCAAAACTTTAAAAGTTTTAATGTCTCCCAAACTACAAATCCCTTTCACTTAGCCGGCATTGTTAGGGTTTTATGTGAATTTGAACGGCAAATGCATTATGTGACAAACACATAACATAAAATGTCCATTATATCCCTATGAGATGTGTGAAAATACAATTATGCTGTTAGATTAACTTTTGGGAAAACTTCACTTAACCTCTCTAAACTTTCATCACTTTTGCAATCACCCTCCTAAAATTCAAAAACTCTTAATTTAGTGTGTCTAACTTTAAAAAGTTTGCAATGTCACCCATAATGCCGCGAATCCTCTTAAAAGAGAGGGGTTCCTTTTTTGTAAACAGGTCACTGTGACCTCCTTTGTGAGGAGGCTCCCCTTCTCTCGAAGTTACTAGGCTATTTTGCCGAGTTTTCATAGGTTCGAGATCCACATCTACGAATTGAAAGGTCCGAATGATCAACTTTGCAATTAGTTGTTAGAATCAACATCCATTAGGGTTTTTGGTTAAATCCTAACGGAGGCCTTGTAAATTCCCAAAATATCCATTTTTTTTTTATTTATAAAAAAAAAATTATTTAATGAATGTAATTTTGTAATTTTATAAATTGTACATGCGTATAAAGGTCATTTCACCCATTTGCTGTTTGATTTAACCCCAAACCCTAATGAGAGGGGTGCTATTGCAAACTTTTTAAACTTTAGGAGGTGATTGGAAAAGTGATAGAAGTTTAGGTGGGGTTAAATGAAGTTATCCCTTAATTTCTTTTTTAAGAAAATTCACTTAGCCATTCTATGAGGTGTTCATTCTTATAATTTTTTTCGCATCTATGAACATTCTTTGTCTTACCAAGTGCAGAGGTGTGGTAGCCTCCATGTTGAAACTGGTAATGTGGATTTTAAGTTTGGAAAGAAACCGAAACACCCGTATCTTCAGACTAATTGGCTGCAATATATATAATAATGAATAGATTATTCTCGTCGTGTATAAGGAGGATCATCCATTTGAGTTTCTAAAGGTCACCTCATTTTGGTAACTTAGAAGGATTTCAGCGAAGAGTGCTTATGAATCACGTCCACTTCCTAAAATGCAATAAAACTCGAGTAAGGAACGAAGCCCCATGATTGTAGGCTGTGGATCCCCATGGCTAGGGACCTGTGGCTAGCCATGGGTCTCAGGCCATCGAGCTGTGGACCATGGTGTTTTTCTTCTACTTTATGATGCAGGGGTATTATTGTCATTTTGGGTTGTGCGTATCGAACATGACCCATTTGCTGCCAGATTTAACAAAAAACCCTAACAAAGGGGGTTAAGTGAAAGGGCTAGGTAGTTTGTGGGAGACATTGCAACTTTTTAAAGTTTGGGGGGACATTAGGGAGTAAGTGTAGTTTGGGGACATTAGGGAGTAAGTGTAGTTTCCCCCATATATATATATATATATATATATATATATATATATATATATATATTTGCTGTTTAAATTCTTTTCTGGTTGTAATCCCAAACATACTAAGCTTTTCTTTCTTGCTCATAAAATGGTCGCTTCAGGATAAAAGCAAGCTTTATATCTTCCTCGAGCTTGTAACTAAAGGGTCACTTTCAAGTCTTTATAATAAGTATCGCTTGAGGGATTCTCAAGTCTCTGCTTACACAAGACAGATTTTGAACGGATTGATGTATCTTCATGATCGGAATGTGGTTCACAGGTGATATACATGATACTACTACCAAGTTTTTTGGTTTCATATCTTTCCTTATCATAGTTCTTATATTCCTCAATCTTGAAACCACAAATTTATCATATTGCTAACCGCATATTTGGATTATTAGGATATCAAACTAGAATCAACTATGCTAAGTTATATACTATGGTAGAGTGATTATAATGGCCACATGTTACAATTTGATTGAAGTTTATGGAAAAAGAAAGCATACCAGTCATTAATGTTTATTTTAGAGTTGGACCATGGAAGGAGCACTTGAAAAGTTGCTTTACATAGTTTGAATAGTATGTAGATTGCTTTATGCTAAAACTTGTCTTTTCCTCTTCCAATTTTCAAGGGATATCAAATGTGCTAATATACTGGTGGATGCAATTGGGTCAGTAAAACTTGCAGATTTTGGGTTGGCAAAGGTAGCTTTGTTCAATACAGTAGAATCACTTTTCTACACCCCTTCCCCCCAGCCCATTTCATAAAACTAATGAATGCTTTTCCATGTAATGTTGTATTGTGGTTGTTTTTCTTCTCAGGCAACCAAATTGAATGATGTTAAGTCTTGCAAAGGCAGTCCATTCTGGATGGCCCCTGAGGTCTGCCTCCTTTCTATTGAAATTATATATTTTTTAACGCGTATTAGATAATGCAATAGCCTCCTTTGCATTTGTAAATCAGTTTGCTCGTTAGAGTTTGCCTAAACCAAGTACCTGCTAGTAGTGTTGACCCAGATTATCAATGCTAATAGATTGACATTTTTTTTTTCTTTCTGTTGTTTGGTAAGTGATTAAGCTGTTATAGGAATATAAAATATGATCTTTCTCTTTTTTGTTATATTAGCAATTTATTTATCAATCTGTATGTTAATTTAGGGCAGTGTTTTTCCTTCACTCCTGAAAAACTAAATAAAAACATAAAAATTCTTACATTCAGTTAGAATCTAACCTTGATGGCATCTCCTACTGCAATCATATAAAGTGTAGGATTTGAGTTGGTCCAACTCAATAACTTGGTATACATCATATACATATTTTTTTATAAATTTTTATTTGGTTCCCGTTATTGTTTCTAATTCTATTCTTATCTCTCAAGTTTCCTCTCTTTTATGACTCATCTACCCATTTAGATCACCTTTTTCTTTTGTAAGACTTAGTCTCTCCCACTTATGATAACTCGCTCTCACGCACATTGCCTAATCCTGTTTTGTTTCTTTTGTTTTCATCCACTTCTAAAACTACTATCTCCTACCAAAATATCAAGAACACACTGGTAGTTCACATGCATCACGTGGGGCTACTAGCTTGTGTGTTTGTGCGCATGTGTGTGTTTATACATATCTGTTGACATATCATATATAATACATATGCATATACGTATATGTATTTACATCCCTTTTTTTTTTCATAAATGCTGAAACTGTCATTCAGGCCCCACTGCTGGTTGGGGCTTGCTTGCTTCCTAGCCTGATTCCTGGGCCATCATCTTTGCCCCAAGCTTAGTCAATAATACAGTATGAGTTGTGGGCTAAGTTCAGGCTTGGCCAGAACGGACAGCTGCTTGATGAATCTAAGGATTCTACTCTGGGAATTAAAGAGTTTTAATTAGTTTTCAACAAATTACTGCTTTAAATATGACTCAAACTCAAGACTTGAACCCGACCACTAGACAAAAAAACTCTATTATGATGTAACATGCAATCTTTTTTATATTTGTATATATATTGTATATAAGGATATTAAGTGTATATATGAATACATTTGTTTTTTTTTTTTTTTGATAAGTATATATGAATACATTTGTGTACAAAATATATAATAGAAATCATCTATATAGCTTGTTGGGTTTACACAGCACAATATTACTGAGCCCAATTCACAATCGTATAGGTGCTCTTGATTCTACTTCAACCAACTTAATATAAAAAGAAAGGGAAATAAATGCATGTCAAGAATTTAATTTAATAAATATGACTACAGCATGATTATGTTGTGCACACACTATTTCTGGTAAGTGCCCATAGTGTAATGGCATTTAGTGGCTATTGATAACGTGAGAATTCTGGATGCTACTGGTGATATCCCTAAACATTGAGTGCAACATTACATTCTTAATATACTTGATGAATCAGTGGATATGTTGCACAACCCTAGGAAGTATATGATTTCTGATGCAACTGTTCTTACTTCAATATTTTTTTTTACTTTGCTATTATGTATTTATCAAGAAAAAGCTTGCTACTATATTTGTATTTACAAGCAAGGCTACTTTTGCATTTATATGCTTAGACCCACAATTCGCCAACCATGCTTGTTTATAATAGATGTTCTGGATTGACCAATTACCTGCAATTATAGGTTGTTAATCTAAAGAACCGTGGCTATGGACTTCCAGCCGATATATGGAGCCTTGGATGTACCGTGTTGGAGATGTTAACGTGTCAGCCACCATACTCACACTTGGAAAGCGTACGTATGACATTTGATGTATATTGAACATTATCCATTCATCCCATGGCTTTCATGTTTAGCATGCTCATAAATTAGGATTTTTTTTTTTTAATTGCCTTCTGTATCTGTTAATTTATGTAAGCCAGATAGCGGTCAAGTTGAATTTAAAACCTCATCACGCGCTGAGTTGTTAACTAAGAAGTTGTCATGATAAACTTTCTCCATTTTTTTTGGGCCTCTAAAAAGATAAAAATAAATTTGAAATAATGACACTGTCTAGATGTTAATCTGGTTCATCATCTAGTGACCATTCCTGCATGAGCTTAATATCAAACTTATTGGACAGGAGTATTGATATCCAAAATCAACTTGTTTACATAAAGGTGATCTGAACCTATAAAAATTGGTAGTTACATGTATCACATTGTTCATTAAGAATTACTAGTAGAACATTGATTTCGAATTTGCTAGTGGAAGAAGAACACTGTCTCAAGAGACAATAAAGTAACTCTGCTGAGACCGTTCAAGGCTTGCTTGGGATTTGTATGTGATTTTAATTATTCTAGCTTTCTCCTAATCCATCCATGGCCATATTCATTCTTGTTTACATTTTTAATCCTTTTTTATATTAGTGGGCACGAGAAGACTTGAGATTAGAATGGTTCCAATTTTTTCAGCGCTAGTGGCTGTACACCAATTTTAGACAGGTGTAGTTCCTATAAGAAAGGAGCTTATAAATGTAAAGATAAAGAAAAAGGGAAAAAAACATTAATGGAGTTGTATCGAAAAGAAAGGCTCTATTGGAATCATAGGAATGCTCAATCACATAAAATTATTCATTTCAAATACCATTGTAATCCTAAAGAACTAGTTGAGTTTCTGTAGTGCCATCAGTTTGACTAAAATTTTGGCATATTATAGCCATTTCTGAAGTTGGATCTTAAAAGTTTTGGTATATTATATCTTTTGTAACATGACAGATGCAAGCACTATTTATGATTGGCAAGGGTGAACCTCCTCCAGTTCCTGATTCCTTATCAAGAGACGCCCGAGATTTCATACTCAAATGCATACAAGTTAACCCAAATGATCGGCCTACTGCAGCTCAGCTATTGGACCATCCATTTGTGAGGAGACCCCTTCGAAATTCCTTTGACCTTGTTGTTGGGAACATATATGTGAATCAAACACAGCAATAGTAGTCGAGCTTAGCACTAGTGTTTTAAAAAACACAAAACATCATGATAGAGAACAAGGCATAATCGCATACCTTGATGGTATGTGGCTAGGGTTTTGATGATGAATGGCCAGTGCTTCAAGAGGGTGGGCTCTTATGCACAAGATCTCCGTATACAGGCGTTTTCAACCAAGAATCATAGACTTGGTGACCAAGTTTTTCCCAAGATCCTAGTAGAGTTCGACTACTCTATGGAAAAACTTATTATGCAATTCGGCCAATCCCAATACTGTAAATTATTAGCTTGCAACATAAGGACTATGTATATATGTCGTTTAATGTTAGAACTCACATTTTTATCTTACATTTATTCTATAATGTTGATGTGCCAGTTTTAAAACAAAAAATTAAAGAATTGGTTGAGACTGTTACATCAACATTGTAAGATAGTTGTGGAATAAAAATGTGATTTCTAACATTAATTTATATAAAGATATTTGATTAGGTTTTTAGGGTTGTCAAATTCATTGCCAAAATATATTTGGTTGTAAGGTTTGGTTTAGGGTTAAGTTGGTGAAAAAGTTGATCCAAGTCATGTTTATTAAAGTTTGTGTATATTGTCAATATTGACCTAGTCGAACTAAAATAGTCATATTTTTTTTGAGTTAGAGCTCCGATTGAAGTAAATTTGACGTTGGAGCGTCGACTCAAAATGTCAAAATGCTATATCTGTTTAAACAACTTTATTATTAAATGAAAATGCCACACAAGAAGTTGAGTTTTAGGACACTATTCCTAACACCTGCTGCTTTTGAATAATTTGTGATTACACGCCGGGGTAACTTAGATTAGAAAGGAGATTAATCCTAATTAATATTGATTTTGAAGTTAGAAATGTGTGTGAATCACCACCTTATCTGCACTGCATCCACCAACATGAACAATTGAACTTGTTATATATCCATATTATCCATGAATTGTGGTTGGCTCTTGTGCTTCAAAATGAAATAGTTATTATTGCTTTTGTTGGCTTTTGGCCTTCAGAAGGATCTCTCTGATTGCTTGCTGCACTGCATTTAGTTTTGTGTTTGGTAGGCGCCAAAAGTAGAAAAATGTGGGCACGCCCAAGCGTGTTAGCTGGGAATTGGGATCGTGCAAACAGAATATTCACGATGCATTCCTGCCGATTCCATAAATAAAAGCCAGGGATTTTGTCATTTACTCTACCTCGTAAGTCGTAACTGTAGAGGCAACCTGTTGAATAACAATTGTCAGGGATTAAGTTTTGTATATTATTATTTTTTTTTCTTTTTTCATTAAATGTCTTTTTTGTTACCTCTTTTCTTTTCCTTTTTATTTTTATTGGGAAAAATACATACTCGTTCAAATTATTATTTTATTATTAATGTCCCTCCAAATTACTAATTGTATGACAAAAATACCATTTAAAAAAAATTCTAAAAAAAAAGAAAAATTGAGGGTTGCTTCAAACTATCAAGTTTGTCAACTATCAAAAACTTCTCAATATCCCCAATGACAAAAATACCCTTTATAAAATTAAATTTGTTTTTGAAAAAAATTCTAAAAATAAAAATTTAATCAACTAATTTTTTACAAGTGTTGATCAAAATGTTGATTTTTGCTGCCACATTATCAAATTTTATAACAATTGTATAGCAGTCTAGTAAGAATGCGTTTGACATTTGATTTTATAGAGGAAAAGTACAATTTTAAACCAAATCGTAGAAAATTAATTATTTTGTATTGGGTTTTTATAAAATAGAGATCATAAATAACAATTTCTAATAGATTTTAAATGCAAAAATGCGCCAACAAAAAAATGTTTAAAAAAATGTTTTGGGGAACGGATTTTAAATCAACTACTTTTAAAAAAGTCTTAAACTAGTAATTCAATCAGTTGAGGACTACGCCTCATAAAGCAGATGTTACTAGTTTGAATTTTATTTTCCTCTCCTTACGCGGATGGATAATGCTGAAGAGAACGCACGCCAGCCAAAATTTTTATAAAAATATTAAAAAAAAAATTTTGGCTGACGTGCGTTCTGTGTATCATGACCCATACGGAGATACGTGAAAAAAAAAAATTATTATTCAGAAAAAAATAATAAAAATAAAGATATTAATATATTTGCGTGTTTTCTGGAAAACCAAGCTTACGTTTGCGTGCGGATCAAACAAATACTGATGTAAAAATACAATCAACCATTTTCCAAACAAATCTTCGCAGAAGGGCTTCTAAGTTTCAACTTTTAAGAAGCGAATGAAGTCCGGCGTCGCTCATGCCAACGCGTGAGCATAACTCACGCCTTCCCACTCCCTACGTGGAAGTTAATGGCGGAAACTGACGCCACAACAAGGAGCCACGTGAGCGTTGGTCGCACTCTCCTTAGTAGCGCGTGAAGCATTTTCCCCCACTCGCCCCACATCTCTGAACTAATTCTAATTAATCCCACTTTTCTTTCTCCGTCTCTCTGATGTCACAGCCACACAGAGTAGCGTAGCAATGACTCGACGAATCCGATAGAACTCTCTCTTCCTTTGCCCTCCGTTTCTTCTTCTCTCTGCTTCTCGTTTCGTGATAGAAAACCCTATTTCTTTCTCCCTCTCTCTCTGGATTCTCGTCTCCGATGAGCGATTCTCCATTCTGAACTGCAATTTCGGGTACTCTCAAGTTTCTTCTCTTTTTTTTTTTTTTTTAACATTTTTTATTCCTTTTGAAAATTTGCAAGATATGGGAATTGGGAAACCATATTCTCCGCTGAAGTTCTCATTTTTCCTTTAATTTTCCCTTGTATTCTTGGCTTCCAAACACGGGCAGTTTTCAAAAGCATTTTTTTATTTGAATAATTTTGAACACCTTTACTTTTTTACTTTCACCCTTTATCTCTTTTATTTTTCTTTCAAATGTTTTTAAAATAATACTAGTTTGGATCTCAGATGGATAATGGTCCTAGCCATAAGCCATGTGCCCTCGCATCATAGCTTCGTATTATTTTAATCATTAACTGTTCTTTTGCGTGATTCTTCGGCTATGCACGTTTTCTATTCGGAAATTTGTATTTCAACCTCTGACTTTGCATTGTTTTTGGTAT
This sequence comes from Corylus avellana, assembly GCF_965113065.1. Lineage (NCBI taxonomy): Eukaryota > Viridiplantae > Streptophyta > Magnoliopsida > Fagales > Betulaceae > Corylus > Corylus avellana. The sequence continues at coordinate 25,715,067 of NC_142491.1, read as the reverse complement.
GATATCAGATGCACTTTGGTCCTTGCAAATTGTCTGTAAATCTAGATTTGCTGCAACTGCGAGGCAGGTGAGGTTTCTTTTCTTTGCCTGCATCATTTTGCTGAATTACGCTCGGAATCGTGTTATTCTTTGTAATTGTACATTTCTTTGTTGAATTGGTTTAAATCAGGCTTTAGCGCTTTGCTTTTTGCTTGATTGCCAGTTCTTACATGGTTGGACATAACAGCGTATACACTCGCCGATAAATAAAGACAAAAGTGAATAGAACATGGCCGCCTATTTTAACTAATGATTTTTCCTTGTTATTGGTTATATTACTTTGGATTCATCGATGGTGCTGTAATATATTTCTGCTTAATAACAATCTCTCTCTCTCTCGTGTGTGTGTGTATTTATAATATTTGAGTTCTTTCAACTGCTTGCTGGTAGATTTCTTCTGTATTTTTCTTTTGCCTCAGGTAATAACTTTCCAGATTAAATTTTCTTTTCCATATCTTGTTATCATTATCATTAATTTTTTTACAATTTGGGTTGTCTTTGAAATTGTATTTTAGCCTTGGATAATTCATTTGAGAACTGGATTATTTGGATCTCTTTGATATTGATGACTTGGGAGTTGCTATTTTTATAGTTTTTAATATTTTTGTTCAGATGATATCGGATTCTTTCCTCCTTGTATGTTAAAATGCTTATGAAAAAACTGAGTTACTTTCTCTTGTTGTGCAACTAATTCCTCATGTTATATTCATCTGAATTTTAAGGATTGGCATAGATTTAGGACACTTTAAAAAATAAAAAAGGTTATAAATACAGTAATTTAGTAATTCTTTGAATGATCCAGAAATAAAATCTCTAAGCCATCCTCGAAGAGTGTTTATGACTTCTTTTCATAATATAATGGGTCCCTTGATTGGACATTTCACTGATGTGGTTGGATAAAATAATTACTTTGTTAGGTAGTCTGCTGAGACTCTATTATTGATCTGGTAGTGGGACAAGTCAATATGGAGGCAGCAACACTACTTGCATTGTTCAGAGCTGAGCTTAGAGTATCTCAGACTTTGAAAATGTGAGGCAATCTGATGGTTTAAAGGGGCAATTAAGGTTTGAGGACTGGTGTTTATTAGTTTGTATGTTATTTGGAGCAGGAAAATTCATGCCCTGGAATTTTCAAAGGTTAAATAGCAATTTTCTAATGCAGGCATAACGTTAACTTCTTAAATGTCGAATGCGAATTATTAGGAGGGAAGTGCGTGCTGCTAGTATATATGTTGAGAGATTTGGAGTCAAGTTACACTAGTGAGTGGATTTCTGGCCTCACGAAGTTTGCTATATCCAGTGGCTTACTTTTAAAGAATGTCTTTCCTTGTGTTTGTATTTTTATACTTGTAAAAGAAAAATTTGGAAGGGCCTAATGGTTTGAGTTGGTTGTATATATTGTCAGTAATTGAGAGGTGGACTCTGTCTCCTTTTTCTTCCACGTTTTGGATTCTGTTAGAGTGGGTCAGGAAGGTAATGATAGCCTATGTTGGAAGCCCTAAAAAAGAAGAGCTTTTGAGGTCAAAACTTTTTTTAAAGGTTCTACTTCCTAACGTTGCTTCCCCTTTCCCTTGAAAGAGCGTTTGGAGGATTAAGGCTCCTTTGAGGTTGCCTTTCTTTATGTGGACAGCTTTCCTTGGGGAAAATTCGCACTTTGGATAATCTACGCTAGTTCACATCATAGTGATAAATTGGTGTTGTATGTGTAAAAAAAGAGTTGGGAAATTTTGGATCATCTTCCTCTTCGTTTTGATGTCGCTAGAGAGCTATCGATTATGGCTTTTCAGAATCTTGGTGTAGAGTGGGTTAGGCCTAAATGGGTGGTGGAACTTTTGGCGTTGGAATAAGAGGATTGGCCAGAATGACAACATTATTGTTTGGAATGTAATACCTTCTAATTCTGGTGCATATGGGATAACGGAACGATCAGAGCTTTAATGAAGAGAGAATGAGTGCAGATCTACGGATTAGTCTTCTCAAATCCTCATTTGAGTGGAGCTTTGCTACCACCTTACCTTGTGTTCTCTAGCTACTTATATTTTTGTTCTCTTTTTTTTTTTCTTGTTCTTGATTTTCTGGGTATTTTATCTTGTATACTTCCTCTGTACTTGGCTTATGCTCTTTGTGCTTCTAATGAATTTGCTTTATTTTTATAAAGATTAAAAACAAAAAAAAAAATTCCTTGGTTGAAAAGTTTGCTAGCTGATTTTCTTGGGTATTGTGCCTCCTCATCCCAATTAGACTCGCTTGGGTTCTCTCTCTCTCTCTCAAAGTGCACAGCAGAGCAATTACTTTTCACTAAAGAAAAGAGGAAAACATAAAGTGAAGTGTCAAAAATTTATGTTCAATGCGTATGAAGATTTTTTTAGCACCGTAAATACCCAATACGTCCACGTGTATATAATGTATCCACTCATCACTACAGTTAGATGTTACAAAAATTTCCTTTAGCATCCTACTTTAGTTATTGGTTGTTTGTTTGCTTGTCATCTTGTACTCAGTCCTAAAGTGCTTCACCTTTAAGCAACTTGGTAATTGCTTTCTTAGCAGTGTACTCACTTTGAATAAGTTCCTCATCTTGAAGTAACCTACTTAAGTTAGGCTATAAATGGGTTGCAAAATATCATTCTTGTTATAAGACTACCAGCTTATTTCTTGTAGGTTATATATATATATATATATATATATATATATATATATATATATTAATTTTTGTCCCCAATGGGAGATTCGAACTAGTGATCTCTGCGTGGTTTTTAGCCAATTGAGTTAACCTCTTAGGGACTTATTTTGTAGTTGTTGAAGACACAAGTTCATTTTTTGCACTGTTGAACTTCAAGAGGTGGTAGCTGCTTAGTCAGCCAGCGGCTTGCTCATCATCACTTATGTAGCACTTAAGGGCCTTACCATGAAGCAACCACTTCTTGCTTAGCATTTTATTTACATTCTTAGCCTTCAAGTTCTTTGCAGTAAGTAAACTCCTTTGTGAGACTGTAAATAGGTTTGTAACTATATCATTTATCAAGGAGAATCTGAAGAGTTATCAGCCTACTTCATTTGGTTTTATTATTAGCTAGAAAAGAGAATTTGAAGAAGAGTTCTAGAGCTTGCTGGCTCTTGAAATTCCTCAAGAGTCTAAATCAAGAAGTGAGGTGGTTCTGGAAGTCAGGTGCCCTATGGAATACCATTTTCAGCCTTGTAGGGTTGGCTTGGGTTATGCCCAATCACGTAGTTTTTTGGCTTGCTAGAAAGGTCAATGTGGTAGATCTCAGGATGCTGCTATGTAGAAGATGGTTCTTGTGCCTTATGTGGTGTATTTGTAGGAAAAGAAATGATCAATGTTTTGAAGACCGTGAACGGACATTGGGGGATCTAAAAGATTTTTTTCTTCAAGACCTTTATCTTTGGACAATTGCCTTTTGAGTCTAATATTCTGTTCTCTTGCTTTTCTTGAGCTTTTTTCTTCTTCTAGCTAGGTGTTTCTCTTGTACACTTGTTGTATACTTAGGTTGCTTCTTTTGTGTTTTTTAATTACATTTATTTATGAAGAAAAAAGGAAGTGAGACTCTTCTTGTTTTAGTGAGGTGCTACACTTCCAAACTATTTTCTCTTCTTCTTTGTTTCTACAATACAGCTGATTTTACTACTCTTAGAAACTGTCTGGCATCAATAAGTTGTTGTCCTTCTATGTCATTAGCTAATAAAGCATTAGGTTTTGCCATAATTTTCTTAATTCATTGCAGATTCTAAATGACTAGATTGATGATAGGAGTCCTCCAATCCTATTACTTGGATTAGCTCAAGCACGTGGATGAGAATAGGAGAGGGATATGGGAAAAGCTATCTCTTCATGTTTATCTTTATCTTTATCTTAGCAATTCCATTCTGTTAGGCTTAGTATGATAAGTAGGATTGTTGTTATCTTTATCTTAAGAGTTAGAGGTGTTCACGTAGCATTAGCAGTAAGAAATAATCATTGAAGTATTTTAGCAAACACCTTGTGTGTAACGGTGTCTCTTACCTTGAGTGAAGAATTATCAATAATATTCCCCTTTTCCATTCCTACATTCAACCACCAATGCCAATTATCTTAGTAAGATCCTATCAACGTGGTATTAGAGCAATGACAACCTACAAGGACTGCATTGAAAAGCTGGAAGCCGATATGCTAGAGGTCAAAGAATCTATTCAGCGGTTACACCAAACTACGGAACGGTTGAGCAAAACTACGGAATCTATTGAATGTACCTTGAAGGAGCTGTCAACAAACTCCGCCAAACAACAAACTCTGCCAAACCCTTTGGCGAGACTTAACGGAATCAGGAGACGGAGACTTGAGATTCTACCAATCCTCGGTAGGGACACAACTGTGATCACCGTGGGGATGGTCATTATACCAAACCTATTAAGATGGATTTTCCTAGGTTCTCAGGGGACGATCCCATTGCGTGGCTTGATCAAGCTGCTCAATTCTGAGTCTCAACAGACCGAGGATGGCCAGAAGGTCACGCTTGCTGCCTTTTACCTAGAAGGGGAGGCAAATCAGTGGTGGCAATGGCTGAAAAAGGGTTAACCGTGTTGACAATAAAGCTATTACCTAGATCATCTTTGAGAAGGAGATGTTGGCTCAGTTTGGCCAACTGAATTTGAAGATTATGATGAATCCCTTTCACGTGTGCAACAGTGGGGCATCTTGAGGGATTATGTGAAGGAGTTTGAGAGACTCGCCAATCGGGTGGTTGGATGGCCGCAAAAGGCCTTGATCGACACTTTTGTGGTAGGTTTAAAGCCTGACATCTCCACCAATGTATGGAAGTTTAAGCCTCGGACATTGCGAGAGGCTGTGAAATTTGCACGCACGAGGGAGGATGAATTACAACGCTCAAAAATGACTCAGCCGCCAGCTGATCCATCAAACTCCACCCCACAACCCAATGGCTCACAAACCCAAGTGAGGAAGCTCTCATGGGATGAAATGCAACAAAGACGAGAAAAAAGGCTTTGTTTCAGCTGTAACGAATGGTTTACTCCCGGGTATCGATGTACTGCAAAACAATTGTTCATAATTGAGGCAGAACCTGCCAATGGAGAGGGACAGAGAGATGATTATGTGAATTAAGGTTGATTTCAATACTTCGATGACAAAGTTTTTTAATATTTTCATTTTTGAGCTTTAGCGATATGGGAATATTTTGTAATTTGGTCAAACATAGAGTAGATTTGTATTGTGGAACTTCAAGAAAGGCTAACTCCTTATCAACAGCTTCCTTATCATCACGTACTTGGCCCTTAAGTGCTTCACCATGAAGCAATTGCTAGTTTCTTAGTCAGCAGCTTACTTGCTTAGCCTCTAAGTTGGTTTCTTGCGGTTTTATCAAACCTAGGGTTTTTCTTTTGTAATATTGAGCTTCAAGAAAGGCCAGTGCTTAGTCAATAGCTTGATCATTATCACTTATTGTAATATGAGATTTCTCTGGGTGGCTTTCAGGTACAACTTACATGTTTGTGCATTAGAATAGGTTCTGAGATAATCTTATTTAGTGATAAGTTCATGGTCTTTAGCGAATAATTTTACTTTTTCTTTTAACAGCCTCACTTTTCTGGAGCATATAAACATGATATCTAAAGAATACTGGTATTATGGTTGGTGCTTTGTGTGAAAGAATGATGGAGGTGTTGCCATGCTAATCATGTTCACCCTTAACATCTTCATATTAGTGTAGTAATTTTTAGATCAATCTAGGCTAATGTGGTTGAGTTCGAAAGAGGAAGTAAATTCTGACCACCTGGTTTACCTTTCCTTGTGACTTTAACGATAAACTGAGTTTCAGGTGCATTCCTCTGGAGAGTACTTATACGTGACTAATTGCAATAGGTTTTTTTTTTTTGTTAAGTGACTAATTGCAATAGTTATATAATGCGTCTGGTGCAAAATGTAGTTTTGCTGGCTGTAGCTTTGTAGCGGACACCGTAGTAAAGAGAAATAGCATCACCAGCCCAAACAATTGAGGACAGACACTCTTAATAAGTTAGCTTTCTCTCAAAATTTTCACATGCTGCAGCCAAAATATAATATTTTTTAGGGTAAAGTCCACATACCCACTTTAAACTACCACCTAATTGAAAATATCTCCCCAAACTTTCAATTGTGACAATGTTCCCCTTAAACTATCAAAACATTGTTAATGTCCCCCTCAAGGCTAGCAAAAAGATAAAAATGCTCTTCTAGATTTCTCAATTAGATAAAAATACCCCTATAAATTTGAAAAAAAAAATTTAAAAAAAATTAATTATTATTATTTTTTTAAAATGGAAATTTAATTTAAAAAAACGATTTTTTTTTTTAAATTTTTATTTTTTTAAATGGAAAATTTTATTTAAAAAAAAACGATTTTTTTTTTTAAAAAAATTTGTTTTAAAAAACGAAAATTCTTTTAGACTACAATTTTTTTTTTTTAAGGAAATTTTTTATTTAAAGAAAAAAATTAAAAAACAAGTTTGAGGGGCGTATGTGGACTTTCTTCTATTTTTTAAGACAAGTGTCCCATAAGCTCTGCTCCCTGATGGTAGCTAATGCCTTTTAGTCCTTTGCTCTTGTATTCTTGGTGATGCCTTGGTTACCCAAGCCACGAGGATTGTTTCTATATGATTTACTATAATATTATCATTTTGGCTTTTATTGCCACTACCCTCCCCTCTGCCCCTTAGGGCTATTTAATAGCCAATCATATTTTCTATCCTTTTCTTATTATTAGTCCTTTAACAAATTAACCATAATCATGTGTCGTTCACATTTGCTGTAGGATATCCCCGAGTGAGACTGGTTACCTAGGCCTTGGTGATAGTTCCTTTCTGATATACTATTGTCAATACCCTCTGTTTGACCCATTGGGGCTATGTGATAGCGGGATTGAGATTCCTGTATTAGGTATTGCAGGGCCCGCAATTCTTGAAAATCCTGGCCGACTAATTAAATTCGACAGATTATTTTTCTGTAAATCTATTAATGATTGCTCCGTGTATATTGCTTTGTCACAATTGGTGGGTAAGATTCTCAAGTAATTGTTTTCAATAAATAATCAGGCTGCATTTTTACTTATGTTCTGCCTCCTTGTCATGGGATAGAACAGTGGCGATTAAAGCAGATTGACATGCAACAACAGTTTTGATCAATTCTACCAATTCGGTGTGGAAATTCCTAAATTTTATTTCTTGTTCATAAAGTATTTGTGGACAATGTGGAAACTTTATGTTCATATATGTTGCAATATGGTTTTCAGGTATATATTGAAAATGGTGAACAGTAGCAGAGGACGACGCAGGATGGCTTCCCGACAGTCCAGGGTAACTCCTTATCGACTGCCTTCATATAACTCGGATGTTTCAGTGGACTTGTACCCTAAGAAATGCTCCAAGGCTTTGGATAAAAAGGACTGGGAAGATGTGACATGTTCTGTGTGCATGGAGTGCCCTCACAATGCCGTTCTTCTCCTCTGTTCCTCTCATGACAAGGGTTGTCGTCCTTACATGTGTGGAACTAGCTTTCGGTACTCCAACTGCCTTGACCAGTACAAGAAAGCATATACTAAAGTAATCTCATCATCGAATGATGGACAAGACCTGCATGTCTCTGTCAATAATCCCATTCTGGTGCCAGATTCCAGTGGGACTGTTGATAGGTGTGAACTCACTGAGCTTGCCTGCCCCCTTTGCAGGGGCCAGGTTAAAGGTTGGACTGTGGTTGAACCTGCACGAGAATATCTAAATGCAAAAAAGAGAAGCTGCATGCAGGATAACTGCTCATTTATTGGAAATTACAAGGAGCTGAGGAAGCATGTAAGGGCAGAGCACCCCTCTGCACGGCCACGCGAAGTGGATCCCACACTTGAACAGAAATGGAGACGGCTTGAGCGGGAGCGGGAGCATGATGATGTGATCAGCACAATAAGGTCAACAATGCCAGGGGCAATGGTTTTTGGAGATTATGTAATTGAAAGTAACCATAATGGGTTCGATACAGATGAAGAGGATGGGGCTTTTGATGTAAATGCTGCAGAGAGGAATGGGGGCTTTGAGGTGGGCTTTGATAGTAATCTGGTGAATGTCTTCCTTCTGTTGCACGCATTTGGACCATCAGGGAATGACCTTGGTAGACGGCTGAGGCAGCCTGAGAGGAACTTTCACCATCCACCAGATCAGAATGCTGTTGGCATTCACCATACTTCTCCTGTTGGTGGGTCAGTTTCCTCTGATCAAGATGACAATAATAACAGTGATGATAATGATGGTGGTGGGTCACTGGTTAGCCGCCTCCGTCGACATGGCAGAGTATTGTTGGGACGATCAGGTAGGAGACGTAGACGTAGAGAAGGCATAATGGATCAAAGGTAGATAAAAAAAAATGTTACTGGCAAAAGGAGGGAGGAATGGGAAAAGTTTCGTAGGTACATAGTTTCAGTAGGGGAAAAGAAATTAGAAAATAACATTAAGGATTTGACTTTGTCACATTGCATTGAGCCATTGCTTTTCATTAGTATTGTGCTGTAGATTAGCCAGGATGATGAAAGGTGGAAAGATGGCTGTGTTTCTTTCCCTTTTGTGTAATTCTTTTTAGATGTAATTTCCAAATTCAATCCTCCTCCCGTTTTCAATTTCGATCACCTCCCTAGGTGACATTTATGTATGTAAACATGTGATTTGCTTTCATCACCATCTGGCATTGTTTTGAAATGTCATGTAATGAATCCAATTGCAACTGAACATTTTACCCTTTGATGTGGGTAGATTAGTGGCAATGCTTTTATTTGTTGATAACAGAGTTTTTGTTCTGAATTTATTAACCAATTACATTACAAAAACATTGAACACTAGACGTTTGATTTAAGAGCAGCAATCAACAGGTTGGTTCTTCTCTGAAGATTTATGGATGGAATTTTATTATTCATGAGTCAAAATGCATGAACATCAGATTGCAAGGACCCAGTATTTCTTTTACCCTAAAATGGATGGCTTCAATGTGCATCAATTCATCATTTCTGAATTTGGTAACTAATCACCTCTTGAAGGCTGTATTAACTTTAAGGGAAAAGTCAACATAGTCCCCACAAACTACTCAAACTACTAGCAAATTGACAATATATTTTTAAAAAAATTACTAAAAATTAAAAAAAAAAAAAAAAAAAAAAAAAACTAAAACAGGGAGTGAAAATATAAAAAATTCTAATTTTTAATTTTTAATTTTATTTATTTATAGGGGGTATTGCTGTCTTACTACAAAAATTTAGGTTTTTTTTTTTAATTTTTAATTTTTTCTGATGGCCTTAGAGAGTGACATTGTCAATTTTTTGATAATTTCGGGGAAATATTATCTCAATTGAAAGTTCGAAGGAAAACATTGTCAATTGAGTAGTAATTTGAGGGGACTTTTCCCTTACTTAAAACAATGCATGCGTTGAATTGCAAGTAGTTATGAGCAAAGTTGTTTTTTGTTAAGCGAAAGAGAAGACTAAGCTCTCGCTCTCTCTGAGCTCCCTCTTTCTCTCCTTCATGGATAGAACCGCTAAAGACTTTGTCTTCCTTCCTGTTTCCCTTCCTCACTTCCTTCCCTCTCCTACGTCTTTTGCCCTTTCTTCTTTCTTTGTATGTGATGGATGCTTCTCAAGCTGTTCTCCAAGCCATGATCGAAGAAACTGAAGCCCTTGGACGGAATTTTCTAGAACAGCTAGATGTTCTGGAGGAAGTACTACCCAATCAGGAAACTTTTGCACTAATCGGTACTTTGCTCACGCTCAAGCCCCTCCACTCTCAGCTATTGCTTGGAGGTGTCAACAATACACCATCAATATAAAACAGAGAGCTAGAGAAAGAGAGAAATGAAGAACAAGGAGATTGAAGAAGAGTTGGAGGAGGAATTTGTGTTCTCTGTATAACATTGAGTAAATGAAACTTTACAACTACATTGTTTATATATACTCCTTGACTATAAACTAACCTCAACCGTATGTATAACAGTTCTAACAGTAAGCAAACTAACTTAACAGAATGCCTAACTAATTACAACTAACAAAACTATAAACTGTTTTCTTCAACCAAACTGCCAGCTCATTCTTCATTCACTGATACTCCCCCTCAAGATGAAGGGAAGATGTCAAGGACATTCATCTTGGACATAAGTACAGAAAAGGACCCAAACCAAGAGATTTAGTAAACAAATCAGCAATTTGATGTTGAGAAGTAACATGCAAAGTGTGTGTAACATCCCCATTCCGGCCTCCTAGTGCAACCTGATCACCACATGAAACAAGAAATAAAACTGATGAGTCCAAAGAGGGCCCAGTAAGTGATAACCACAACTATAAGTAATTTTACTCCTTATTCCGTTTTGAAAATTGGAACTCATAATTACATATGTTTCCAGTATATTTTTAAGAAAACAGAAAGCACATAAAATATATTATCATCAATAAAATTGTTGATAGTCTTTATCTCATACTAGGGCCCATGTATACTGTTACCCCGTATACTAGGGTTGCGCGGTCCCTGCAACTTGGGATGAGATACTGTGGCTACAACCCCATCCCCTTGGCCAGTCGATTAACTCTGGGTGCACTCAGCGTGGCAAAAAAAAAAAAACACTATGATGGAACCACCTTCTGGTAGAGCCTCTTTCAACGGTTGCGCCTTCATCTATAGCATCGATACTGAGCTTCTCTCTTGTTTCTCTTGGGGCCAAAAATACACTTCTCCCTACATGTGCCCTCATTTTATAACTCTTTTCTCATTTCTTGTACTTCTCTAGGTTCATTTTAAGGCCACATGTAGGAGGGTTTATTATCATTTTCTCAAAATTCTCTTTATAAACATCACTATTTTCACAATGTTTATTTTTATTAAACTTGTCATGCATGCAGCATAATTTCATAATATAAACAAAATAATCATTTGCAGTTTGAAACAAAATTGCATAAATAACATGACATGATATTTTTTCTGGAAGAGATAGTAAATTCACTTACCTCTTGACTGCAGTAAAAATTTCCTCTAACTGCTAACTAGTCTCCTGAAGGAAATACAGACACGTTACTACCCTCATACACGTCACAGTAAAGCATTTTATTACTACTAAGAGTTGGCTTGCTAATCAATTGAAAATGAACTTACTTAAGTATTTAAGTATGTTTTCCCATAAAATTTTCAGAACTTATTTTATTCGTTAGGATTCATATACATATATTTATATAATATATCTCAATGTACTTTAAATTATTTTGTTTATAACAAATTACTCTCATTTATTCTATATCTATATACGTATATAGTTAAGTATACTTCAAACCTTGTTGCACCTATATATACACGCCGAGGTACTACAACTATATATCTCATATATGTATAATGTTTTGAAGGATTTATAAATATATACATGAGGACTACTTTAAAGTATATATATATATATATATATATATATATATATATACTTTAAAGTAGTCCTCATGTATATATTTATAAATCCTTCAAAACATTATACATATATAACTATATATTTTATACATAACCATAGATGACAGTGAGGGTCTACGGCTAGAGTGGAAAAGAAGAAAATAACATTAATGGGGAGAACCTATTAAAACGACAATCAAGATGGCTGGTTTTAAAAATGTGAGTTTGGCACATAGTCATAACTTTATTTTCTCTAAGGACAAGTAGTGGTGAGATATGGCAATGGAATCACGTATAGAGTAAAAAAAACAATCCCTCTTTCCTACTACAAGACCACACGGCAACCAAGGCAAGAAATACTAAAATTTTGACCAAAACACTTGTGCTCTTAAATAAGTATATATATATAAAAGAAGAAGAAGAAAAAGCAATCTTTGAGGCAAGAGAACCATACCTGACACGCACACTGAGGAGAAGAGAGCACTAAGAAATTTTTGGTGTGCTGTAAGAGTATAAGAGCGGTTGACTTGTATAGGGTTTGTCTTATACAATTAAATAGGGTGGGCAAGAAGAGAAAAAAAAAAACATAAAGGGTTTTCAAAGGGTAGGTGGCGAGCTTAGGGTTTTCATTTTTTTTTTTCTTTCCTTTTATTATATATATATATATATATATATATATATATATATATATATATATATTATTCGGTGGTCCATTTTCATTGTTAACTTAAGCCAACCCTTTTAAAAAACCTATGGGTCAACTAAAAATACCCTAAAGGAACTTTAGGATTGTCACCGTGCGAATGATTCCTTTTTGTATTTTCTCCCTTATGAGATGTCATTAGGTGATTCAGGTAAGGTGGTTTGTGGCTGATCTGAAATAACTGGTTTAGGGGATGACACATCATTGAATGACAAATCAGGAAGTGATAAGTCATGAGAATCTAAATTGGAGTGTGAATTAGATGTGTCATGTATGAATGCAGGCAGAATAGGGTTATTTGAAAGATTAGACATGAATGAATGAAAAATGCCATTGGAATTAGGATGAATGAGACCATGAATATATGGAAAAATAGACTCATGAAAATTACATCTCTGGAAACAAAAACAGATTTGTTGGCTAAATCTAACAAATGATATCATTTGTATCTGGTAGGGTATCCTAAGAACAAACAGGGTTTGGCTCTAGGATCTAGTTTATTTCTATTTCTTGAAAGTGTGGAGGCATAACAAAGACATCCAAACACCTTTAAATGTGAATATGTAGGAGGTTTAGAAAACAACATCTCATATGGAGTTTTGTTTGAAAGTAAAGGAGTTGGGGTTCTGTTTATGAGATATGCAGCAATGGTAATACAATCATACCAAAAAGATATAGGTAGATTAGCTTGAAACCTAAGCGATCTAGCTACATTGAGGAGATGTTGATGCTTCCATTCAACTCTGGCATTGAGGTGATTCTACACAACTTAGTTGATGTAGAACTCCTTTATTAGAATAAAATTTTGCCATATTGAATTCAGGACCATTATCTGACCTTAATGTTTGATTTTGGAACGAAAATGAGTTTCAATGAGATGAAAAAATGATTGAATATAAGTTCTAGTTTGATCTTTTGATTTCATCAAATGAACCCATGACGGCTAAAATCATCTACAATGGTTGAGAAATAATGGCATTCATTTATGGAACTTGCAGAAAAGGGTCCCCAAATGTCACAATGAATCATGTCAAAAATTTTATTGGATATAGAAGAGCTAACTGTAAACTTTGATGAAGTTTTTATTCAAAGTCTTAACGTTTTCAATACATAAGTGTCGTATATATACAGCCTTAAACCTAGGGTATCAAAGTTAATTACTATACAAGATTTTCCTTAGATACCAAGGAAAACATTTTCCTTGTTGTACAAGGAACACGTTTTCCTTGTTGCACAAGTGTAAAATCTTGGTATGATTGAATCCCTTTGATTGGGAGCTGTAGGATCTTTCCATATTGGTTTTGAGAATCTGCACCGCCTCTAACTTCTGCGTAGCTGCGATCGAGCGCACTCGGTGTGCGATCGATCGCGGAACCCGAGAGTATTTGAGTTTCTCCACCGTGACTTGCGATCGAACTCACATTGGGCTTGCGATCGATCGCTGAACCCGAGAGTAGTTGAGTTCTTGCGATCGAGCGCACTGGACTTGCGCTCGATCGTGGAACCCGAGAACACTGAGCATGATATCTTCTAACACCCTCCCGCAAGCTGATAGGTGGAGGAACCACCATCAGCTTGGACTTAAGAGAGAGGAACCGAGAAGATGAAAGACCTTTAGTCAACACATCTGCAACTTGATCATTGGTGGAGATGAACTTGATAACAACATCACGATTGAGGACCTTTTCTCGAACAAAATGATAATCCACCTCAATGTGCTTCGTACGAGCATGAAATACTGGATTGGATGCCAAGGCTAAAGCACATAGATTATCACACCATAGAACATGGGGTACTTTGAGAAATATGCCAATTTCTTTGAACAACATCCTAATCCAGAAGAGTTCAGCTGTGGTCAGGGAGAGAGCTCAATATTCAGCTTCTATGCTTGATCGAGAGATCACAGCCTGTTTCTTTGCACTCCAAGCAATAAGACAATCACCAAGAAAGACAGCAAAGCCGGTGGTGGACCTGCGGTCATCAGGGCATCCTGCCCAATCTGAGTCACAAAAGGCATTGATCTGCAAGTTGCTCTTGGTGTAGTACAAACCATGATTGGAAGAACCATTAAGATACCTTAACACTCGTTTGGCTGCAACCCAGTGAGCGGAGGTAGGGGCATGCATGTGTTGACAAAGTTGATTAACGGAGTAAGCAATTTCTGGACGTGTAAGTGTACAATATTGTAAAGCACCTACAATTTGCCTGTAAACTGTGGGATCAGTCAAAAGATCACCTTCATATCTAGAGAGTTTGGAGCCAGAAGCACAGGGAGATTTGGATGGTTTGGAGTCTACCATGTGTGCTTTGCTAAGTAGCTCAAGGATATACTTGGTTTGGCAAAGATGAAGACCAGAAGCAGTACGAGTAACCTGAATGCCAAGAAAGAAACTTAAGGGCCCTAAGTCCTTTAGAGGAAATTCCTTCTGCAACTTCTTAATGAGGGTAGAGATAATGGCAGGGTGAGTACCAGTAATAAAAATATCATCAACATAAACAAGCATGTACACTTGAATAGAGCCATGTAAGTAAATAAATAAAGAGGTATCCACTAAAGATCCCTTGAATCCAAGTTCCAACAAGAAATTAGAGATACAAGTGAACCAGGCTCTAGGGGCTTGCTTGAGACCATAAATGGCTTTGTGAAGTTTACATACTTGATCAGGTGGCGTAGTGTGAACAAAACCTGGTGGCTGCTCCATATATACCTCTTCTCCCAATGACCCTTGCAAAAATGCATTAGACACATCAAGTTGTCTGATGGGCCAGTTAAAGTGGATAGCAAGAGTAAGAATAATTCTAATGGTAGAAGCTTTGATCACGGGACTAAAGGTTTCAGTGCAGTTGATACCACTTTGTTGATCAAAGCCCTTAGCTACTAGTCTTGCCTTGAACCTCTCTATACTTCCATCGACTTTCCTCTTGATTTTAAATACCCATTTGTTTCTGATCACATTGTGAAACTTGGGTCTAGGGCATAAAGTCCAAGTGCAATTTTGAATGAGAGCATCATATTTCAACTGCATTGCAGCTTTCCATCTTGGATCAGTGGCAGCCTGTCTATAGGTCACTGGTTCAAACTCAGGTAGTGTGGCTTGGTAGAGTTGGAAATCAGGGAAGGACTTAGGTTGTAGTGATCCAGTTCTAGACCTAGTAGTCATAGGGTGAGTAGGTAGTTGTGGTTTAGATGGGATAGAGGCTACTGGTGAGGTTGATCCAGAAGATGTTGAGGGAGATGGTGAGTGAATAGGGGATGCAGGGATAGATGGAGCAGGAGCTGGTTCAGGTGAAGTCTCAGCAGGAGCTGCAGTATGGTTAGAAACAGTTGGCATAATATATGGAATGGAACAAGAAACAGGGAGAAGAAAGGGAGCATCACCTTGTGCTGTAATCTTGGATGACAGATGTGAGTTGACTTGATCCTTGGCAGGGAATGATTGCTCATCAAAGATGACATGCCTCGATAAATATGCTTTGTTAGTGACAGGGTCTAGACATTTGTACCCAGCAGAGTTGTAGCCTAGGAAGATACATGGCTTAGATCTATTTTCTAGTTTGTGCAAACCAAAGGGCCTAAGGAGAGGATAACAAAGACAGCCAAACACTCTGAGTTTTTGATAGTTTGGTTCCCTATGATAGAGTTTAAAGTATGGTGAATGATATTGCAAAACTGGAGTAGGGAGCCTATTGATGACATACACAGCAGTGAGAGAGGCATCAACCCAATACTTATTGGATAGATGGGAGTGAGCTAAGAGGGTTAGGGCTGTTTCAAGAATGTGTCTAAGTTTTCTTTCAGCCAAACCATTTTGTTGAGAGGTATGAGGACATGTTTTCCGATGAAGTATACCATGTTTTGTTAGAAAGGATTGAAACTGGAGAGAATTATATTCACCTCCTCCATCAGATTGGAGTTGTTTGATTTGGGAGGTGAACTGATTTTCTACTAGAAGTTTGAATTTTACAAAGTGTTCAAAAACTTCTAATTTGGTACGTAAAGGATAGATCCAAGTAAATCTTGAAAAATCATCAACAAAGATAACATGGTATTTGTAGCCACTAACCGATTGAATTGGCGATGTCCAGACATCAGAACGGATTAGTTCAAGGGGTTGCTTGGATACACGATTGGATACTTGAAAAGGCTGCTTTGTACTCTTGCCAAGTTGACATGAAATGCATGTAGAATTTTTATTAAAATTAAAACTTGTAACAGGAAGAGAAGTGTTCTTGACTAGGCCTGGGTATCGGTCAAAACGGTCCGGTTAAGGACCTTATCGGTTATTAACCGATAATTTTCGGTTAAACGGTTTATTAACCGATACAGAACCAATAAGAATTTTAACCGATAATTTCGGTTAAAACGGTACACGGTTAAACGGTCCGGTTAAACCGGTTAACCGATTTAACCGAGAGCTTTATATTGATTTATTTTGTTGGGCCAAAAACCAAAAATGAGTTTTTTTTTTACTTTTGAGAGCCCAAATACTTTTTGTTGGGATAAAATAACTTCTTAAAAATGAGTTGTTTTAGGGCCAAAATACTTTTTGTTGGGACCCAAATATTTGTTTTTTGGGCTAAAAATTGAAGCTTTTTTATATTGATCCACTTCAACCTTTTTTTTTTTTTTTTTTTTTTTTTTTTTTTTTTATATTATAAAATACATTTTTCCAAAGCAAATGGACTAATTAACATAATGAATGCTAATTAGACTAGCAAAACTAGTTAATGAAAAACGCTTTTACCAAAGGCAAAGAAATCCCATCAAATGCCATCACTTAAAAAAAAAACATCAAACCTACCCAAACCCAAATTAAAATAAAATTCATTAATGAATAATAAATAAAGTATTAACTAATTAAAGTCACTTAGCAAAAGGAAAATAAGTCATGGGCAACACCATTACACAAATATAAAAGTGAGAAAACATAAAGATAGTGATCAATATGGATAAACATCAACATCAACACGGTTACACAATAATTTCCTTGAGCCACCTCAAACATAGATTATCTTCAAGACTTCAATTCCTTAAATTTGCTTCCTTCAATAATCCAACAAATCAAAACATAAATAAAGTGAATCGCTATTAGTAATTAATATTAAAGAGTAAGAAATAAATATCAAATAAGAAAAAAATAAGATGCAAAAAACTTACCAAATACTTTAAACAAAACATTACCCCGCAAAGTTCATCCATTAAGCCTTAATTCGCGTCAAATGTGAGGGAATTAGACAAAATTTCTACCACAATGAAATTTTTAGAGGATTAGTAAAAATAATTTAATCAAATAATTAGAATAATGAATAAATTTGAAATTAACAAATATTACCCGACTCAAGCTTGTAGCTTTCTTGATCTTCAATATCAGGCAAGAGTGACTCAACATACTGAAAATTGGGAGAAGATCTAAACCAATTTTGACAACAAATAAGAGCTTCCACTGTTTTCGGAGCCAAAGAACTCCGAAAAGGATCTATGATTCGACCTCCGGTGCTAAAGGCTGACTCAGAAGCAACAGAAGTAAGTGGAATTGCCAGGACATCTCGTGCTATCTCGGCGAGAACCGGAAACTTTACCTTATTTACCCTCCACCACATTAAAATATCAAAGTTGTCACTTGGTGTCTCCACCTCTTACGTATAATATTGCTCTATCTCTGTCCGACACATCATCACATTTTTGGACGCTCGAAATGAATGGTAAATAGCTAAAGCATCTTTCTTATTAGTACCCACACCCACACCTTCGAAACTTGTGCAACTACGCTCTTCATTTACAAACCTAGCCCCACTTTCATTCTTAGCATATTGCTCATCTAACCGGCTCAAGACATCCTTTAATTTGGTAACAATTTCTTTTGCTTTTACTAGACCCACATTCGTCTGGAACCAAAATTCCAAGACATTTATCTTGTAACGTGGATCAAGCACCGAAGCAACAAACAACAAGGGGTTAATAGCCAAAAAATTTCCCCAATACTTATCATATTTCTCTTTCATTTGCATTGCCATGGTACTCAATGAATAATCGTTACTTTCACAATACTCATCCAAACAATGATAAACATTTTGAAGAATACCAAAAAACAAGTTAGAAGTTGAGTACAAGGAACCCGACATCTGAATTGTTTCGTCATAAAACACACGCAAGAATTTAACAATGTGTCGAACCTTATTCCAATCATCTTCATTTGGAGCCCCCAACACATCCCTCCCTCCACAATCATCATTCAAATAATGTACAAAATTCGAATCTTCATCTAACATAAGATTAAATGCCCTTTCATACTTTTGTGCCGCCTCCAACATGGTATAAGTAGAGTTCCATCTAGTGGAAACATCAAGAGTCAAGGAAGACCGACACCTAAGATTCTTCCTTTCTACACAAGACTTAAAGAGGGCTAATCTTTGGGGGGATCCTTTCACATATTTCACCATATTTCGGACCCTTTCAATTGAATCATGGGCACCCTTCATACCCTCCTTCACAATTAAATTTAGAACATGGGCACAACACCTCACATGAACAAACTCATGGCGACAAATAACATCATCATTGGACATATTTCTTTTACTAAACTCACTAATTGCTTTATCATTAGCACTTGCATTGTCAAGTGTTATCGCCAACACACGGGTAATCCCCCATTCCACCAAACATTGCTCTATTTCCTTAGTAATCGTTATTGCCTTGTGATCCGACACTTGGCGAAATGCCAATATTCTTTTGTGATATTTCCAAGTAGAGTCAATGAAATGTCCCGTTACAACCATGTAATTCATATTCTGAATCGAAGTCCAAGTGTCAGTTGTCAAACAAACCCTTTGACCAACCATCAACAACTTCTTTTTGATTATTTCTTTTTTGGTCATAAACAACTTAACACAATCCTTCATCACTGTATAGCAAGAAGGAAGCTCAAAACGAGGCTCAAGAACCTTAAACATTTTCTTAACACCCATCTTCTCCACAATTGAAAAAGGAAATTCATCAACAATGATCATTTCACAAAGAGTCTCCCTAATAAGTTTTTCAGAATACTTCCCAACAATTAGGCTATTACCAATACTACCATCACTCTGACTCTGCCCGGCCATAAAGGTGAATTTAGATTGAGAGCCATCTATTTTTGCTTTTAAGCTCTTATACTTTTGGCATTTTCTGAAATGGTACAACATGCTAGAGGTGCCATTGTTTGTCCCATGACATTTATACTGAGCCCCACAATAGTTACAACTTGTAATAGGAGCCTCTTCAGAACTATTTGCATCTTTAGTAAAATGGTCCCATACTGAAGATCTTTTTGTTCTTAATCTTTTTTTACAAGGGATTGGGGGTCGTCGACCACGAGTACGACCATGAGATGCTCCCCTAGAACCCCTAGAACCAGCACATCTAATCCCTTGGGTATCAAACTCATCAGATTCATCAATATCATCAAAGGTTTCATTATCATCTATGCCTATGGGACAAGAAGCACTAGTTGATGTCGAAGGTCGAGGTGCAGCCATATGAACTTCTGAAGTAAAAAGTAATAGTTGATTTTAATTAGCTAATGTGACAATGCTTGACCTATGGGCTATGACTAAAACTCAAACTAATGGTTGGTTTTAATTAGCAAAACTAATTTGCTGATTTATGGTGTTCATAAACTGAGTTTTTCACCTAATAGTGCAAAATGCAAATCAAGGATTCAAGATGCATGTGTAATGTGTTATCCAGTGAACCCGTGGCCGTGGGTACCATAAAATAAGCCAAGAAAAGTTTTCTCATTCTCAACCGCCCACAAATCAACAACGAAATAATATCAAAACACAACACTGAAATACCCATTCTAAATCTCAACCAACAACCAAAGATTTTCCAAACTATTGAGCATAATTCATAAACGATTTCGTTACCTGAAGCAAGGGATCAGAGCTTGATTTGGTGGGAAGTCAGAAATTGGAAGTGAACTGAAATAATTCACACACGGTGCACTGCCTGAGGGTTAGAGATGCTAGATAAGAAAACAACAAAAGAAAAAAAAAATTCCAGAGTTTACGGTTTACCTGTAACAGAGAGGCGAGGAATCAAGAGTTTCTGATCGTACTGGGACTTTGGGAGCCTGGGACGAGTGGATTTGGGTGAATAGGCTAGGCAATCGGAGATTCGGAGCAAGTGAGCAACGGCCGTGCACGGTGCACTTACAGAGTTACAGTGGGTTCACTGGGTTCGACCGCTCGAGACTTCGAGTCTCGCGAGAGAGGCCAGAGAGGGGAGAGACCGAGAGAGTGAGAGACTCGGCTTGTGAGTTGCGAGAGAGGCGAGAGAGGGGAGAGACCGAGAGAGTGAGAGACTCGGCTTGCGAGTTGCGAGAGAGGGGACTGGACTGGGGACTGGGGAGAGAGCGGCGCAAACAGTGGGTGACGGTCAGTGGGTAGGGAGCTAGGAGTTAGGGTTTGAAATTCGACTTTAACAAAAAAAAAAAAAAAAACCGAAAAAGGGAATTTAAAACCTACACTAAAACGGCGTCATTTTCTACTTGGTGAACAGTATACCGGTTCTTATCGGTTAAACCGGTTAACCGATAAGAACACCTTAACCGGACCGGACCGAATTCCTGTATACTTTTTTTAACCGATAAGGATATCGGCATATCGGCTACGGTTTATATCAGTTTAGTCGAAGCCGGTAGACGACTTCACCCCTATTCTTGACAACACGGTTAACAATATCCAAAGAAGGGTTTCCGAATCTAAAGTGCCATACTAGAGAGGTGGTTTTTATTCCTAGCAAAGCAATAAATTTCTTGGTGTCTCTGTGAGAGGTCCTTCCAAGCTTCAAGGGGTACAAGCCATTCTCACACCTCCCCTCCAAGAGTGTTGCATGGGTTAGCAGATCCTTGACAAAATAATGAGAAGAGGTTAAGATAAAGTAGCAAAAACTGTCAAGGCAAAACTTATGAATAGAAAGAAGATTGGTAGAGGCCTGAGGACAATGTAAAATATTGGTAAGTTGAAAGTCAGTGTTGGGTGTAGAGAGAAGAGTGGAACCAGTGTTTTCTATGGCCAAACCAGAGCCATTGCCCACTGTAACTTCCTCTGCCTGCTGGAAAGGCTGCTAAATTTGTAGATTCTCAAGCTGATTTGTGATATGAGCATTGGCACCACTCTCTGCTATCCACTGCTGTTCTTCATAGTTTGGAGTGGTTTGTGCAACCATGGCAGCCAATTGGTCATGGGGATGCTTGCCCTGAAAAGCATAGTCCATTCTATGAAAACAATCAAATGCCGTATGACTAGTTCTTCCACAAATCTGATAGGGAGCTCTAGGACCATGAGAGAAGGGTTGGTCCTGATAAGTTGATGATGAGTTAGGCATATGCTGTTTGGGGGGATAGTTATTGCTCGGATTGGACTGCCTTGGGGGATATTGATTGCTGTAATTGAGACTTCGGTTGTACTGCTGATTTGGGAAGGAGAAGTTGCCTCTTTGGTTTTGGTTGGAACCTCTGCTGTATTGTAGAGGACCACGGCTGAATGGAGGGCCACGATTAAGTGGTTGAGAGTAAGGCCTAGGTGCTGTGTAATTATTGCCTTGTCTTGGAAAGTAGTTCCGGGATGAAAATCTAGAAGACATAGGAGGTTTGGCCTTGGAGAGTTGAGAGTGTATGGGATTATGTGCTGTGAGAGCAAAAGTTGATGGATCTTGGACAGGTGTGTGATGTTGTTGTAGCAGCATCTCATGGCTAAGGAGTTCATCCTGAAAGTCTTCAAAGTTGATGGTGTTTGTACGGGTGTGAAATGAGTATGTGGTGATGAAATGGGTGAAGGATGAGTTCAAACCATTAAGGATAGAGGAGATGATTTCTTCTTCAGGTATAGGGTTACCTGCTGCACCAAGTTGATCTGCAAGATTCTTTACAGTTTGAATATAATCTGAGCAGGATTTGGGTCCTTGTGGTAGACTTTGAAGTTGTTTCTCGAGGTTGGCAATCCGAGACTTGGATTTAGAAGCAAATTTGGTTGCTAAGGCAGTCCATGCTTGATGAGAGGTATCAAGGCCATAAACTATGGCCAGGACTTTCTCTGAGAGAGATGCTGTGATGATGCTGAGAAGGAATTGGTCCTTTTTGTTCCAGTTGGTATATTCTGGATTTGGAGAAGTTTTCCCTTCATCGTCAGTGATTGTTTGTGGAGGGCATGGTTCTAAACCATCCACAATTGCCATGAGATCATAGGTGCGCAAAATGGGGTTGATCTGTGTCACCCAGCTGGTATAGTTGCCTGAATCTAGCTTGAGAAGAGAGTTTTGGGTGGTAGTAGGTGGGACAAAGACTGAATTAGCTGCTGTCATGGTGTAGACAGTGCTGCAAGGATCAAAGGAAAAATTATGGCGTTGGCCTAAGAAGCTCTGATACCATGTAAACTTTGATGAAGTTTTTATTCAAAGTCTTAACGTTTTCAATACATAAGTGTCGTATATATATAGCCTTAAACCTAGGGTATCAAAGTTAATTACAATACAAGATTTTCCTTAGATACCAAGGGAAACGTTTTCCTTGTTGTACAAGGAACACGTTTTCCTTGTTGCACAAGTGTAAAATCTTGGTATGATTGAATCCCTTTGATTGGGAGCTGTAGGATCTTTCCATATTGGTTTTGAGAATCTGCACCGCCTCTAACTTCTGAGTAGCTGCGATCGAGCGCACTCGGTGTGCGATTGATCGCGGAACCCGAGAGTATTTGAGTTTCTCCACCGTGACTTGCGCTCGAACGCACATTGGGCTTGCGATCGATCGCTGAACCCGAGAGTAGTTGAGTTCTTGCGATCGAGCGCACTAGACTTGCGCTCGATCGTGGAACCCGAGAACACTGAGCATGATATCTTCTAACACTAACAAGGAATGGAATACGTTTTAGTTTTGGTAGAGGGAAAATAGTACAAGTATGGTCGATATTACATGAAATTTAAGGGTTTGAATTTTATAACATCTTGATTGTAGAATCTGATAAATGGCCTAGCCTATAATGCCAAATATCAGATGAAACATTCTTAATAGAAGCAAAAAAAAAAAAAAAAAAAGAGATGAAAAAACAGACTTTGAAGAGAATGTTGAATCTGGTTGGAAGGACTTTGGTTTCTGCAGCAAGTAGTAAAGCCCATCTTTCTCCTCACCCACACCAATCGTCACCCATGACACTAGATTCTGTATGAAACAAAGGTTAGCTAGAAAACAAAATAGTAATTGAAAGACTTAATGATTTTGCTGGCTGAAAGTAGATTGAATGAAAATGAAGGAACACATAAAACATTAGTGAGTGTTAATGTTCTGAAATTCTGATAGTGCCAATGTCAGTGACATTGGCAAATTTACCATTGGGTAGTCTTAATCTTGAGGAAATGGTGGTTGTGATGGTTATGTATAAGGAAATTGAACATAGCATGTGATTAGTAGCTCCAGTATCAATGATCCATGTATGTGTTTGAGAGATTTCAGAACCTTTGGAAAGCATAGATGCATGACAATATGAACAAACAGAATGCTTTGGATCAAGAAAAGATGAAACAGAAGGGTTACCTGATGGTTTGGCAAAGAGATGATCATCGGTAGAAATACTACCTACTTGATGAACTGATGGTGTGTGTGATGTTGCTAGATTATTGTGCTGTATAAAATCCATCAGCTGTTGACACTGGGCTTGATTGAATGGAAATGAGGGTTGGTTATTAATTGGCTGGACTTGGTTTGCTACAGGATTGAAAACAGGTTTGCTCCTTGTGAACTTAAAACCAGAAGAGGCACCATGAAGTTTGTAGCACTTGTCAATGTTGTGACCCACTACACCACAATGACTGCAAATAGGCTTATCCTTGTGCACATTGCCTCTAAAATTACCTCTGCCAAAAGGAATAGAAGTAGCAGGAGCAGGAGCTCGTGACAAGAATGTAGCATTATCACTAAAAGATGCAATAGGAGCAAGAGCAGGAGCTCGTGATAAAAATGCAGCACTATCACTAAAGAATGCAGAAGATGAGATTTGCCTCTGTCTCTCATCTCACATAATCATGGAAAATACTCTGTTAAATGGAGGTAATGGCTCCATTAACAAGATTTGTCCATGAACATTATGGAATGAGTCATTCAGACCCAATAAGAAGTAATAAATGTATTCTTGAAGATGAAACTCAGTTACATTCTTCATTGATCCACAAGTACACTTTTCACAAGACCAATGAGGAATTGGACGATAATTTGAAAGTTCATCTCAAATCCCTTTGAATTGAGTATAATATGTGCTCACCGAGTTTGATTTCTGTGAAAGAACAGAAACTGAATCTAGTCTTGAGATCCTTCCATACATCTTTAGCTTTGGTGATGTAGAGGATACTTATTGCAATGTCCTTTGAAACACAATTCGTGATACAGGTTAGAACCATATTGTTACATTTCTTCTAAGCTTTGTAATTTGGAGAGTTGATTGCAGGTGGTGGCATGGATCCATCAACCATCTCAAGCTTGTTCTTCGCAGCTAGTGCCATCTCCTTTAAGCAGCTCCATGTGTGGTAATTCTCACTTGAAAGAAGAGTTTGTACTAGAATTGTCCCTGGATTATCTCCATGATGGAGATAAAACAAGTCCAATGATTCATCAATAGAGTTTTCAGGGAAATTTGAACCAAAATTTGGTGCTGGATTAGAACTTGGAGAAGCATTGATATCATCCATGGTGGATGAAGGCAAGAAGAAGAAAAGAAGAATCAAGAAGGCGTGGAGATTGCACGATTGCTATGGCTCTGATACCATGTCTACAATACAACATCAATATAAAACAGAGAGCTAGAGAAAGAGAAATGAAGAACATGGAGATTGAAGAAGAGTTGGAGAAGGAATTTGTGTTCTCTGTATAACATTGAGTAAATGAACCTTTACAACTAACTTGTTTATATATACTCCTTGACTATAAACTAACCTCAACCGTATGTATAACAGTTCTAACAGTAAGCAAACTAACTTAACAGAATGCTAACTAATTACAACTAACAAAACTATAAACTATTTTCTTCAACCAAACTGCCAACTCATTCTTTATTCGCTGATAGGAGGAAGATTTGCTGCACTAATCGGTACTTTGCTGCACTATTCTGGATTCAAGTGGGCATGCTTCCTTTGCAAAATATAACAACCCAAAATGCCATAAGGATTGGCAAAGCTTTGGGTACGCTACTGGAAGTTGAAAACCACGACAATTTTGGCCTTATATGTTGACAACATCTATTTTTAAAGGTAGAGTTAAATACACAATTGCCTCTTGTAGTCTCGTTCCAGGTTTTCATATCCCTCGCCATGGTAAGGAGCCACTTTGGGTTAACTTCTAGTATGAGAGGCTTGATGATTATTGCACTCTCTGTGCCTACGCCCCTTCCACCTTACTAGACCGCTCTCATTTTCCAATCCAAGATATTTCTGATGATCCAATTCCTTTAGCCCACCCAAACCATTTTAAGGATTTCCTCTCTCCTCTTGGGCTCAATTTCAAACATAGCCCAACTCCTTTTTTCCACCATTTCCTTTTCAAATAGGGCCTCCCATGGATCACCAATTGGGTATTTCGATAAAACCCACCCGAGCACCACAATCCTACACCCCTAGCCAAAAGCCACACTCAACAAATCACCCAAGATCCCCTCTTCATAGTTCACTCATTTTCACCCTTACCCTCCAAAAACACGACCCCTACTTCCCTCCTCTCCCTACTAACTCCTCTCCCCCTCCTCCCATAACGTCCCCCCCTCCATCCCCAAATATCCCTCTTGACCCCAAAGGCCATAAAAAGATTGGTGTTTGATGATGATAATAATTCTCTAACTGCTCTGAAAAAAGCAGAAGAACCTTGAGAAATCTTTTTTTGATTCTCTAACAAGCATGAAAATAGCAGCTCTCACTTTGACAGATATAAAAGGTTCTCTATTATGTGCATGCTTTCACATACATGCAACGTGATAGATTGTTAGGTTTTAAGGGAACCTAGACCCTTTAGATTCGTTGAAGGAAACCTAAAACATTTTTCAAACACAAGGTTTGAAATAATTTTCTGCTTCCATTATTCATAACATAATGGCCTTTAAATAGGCAAACTATTACAATATTTTCTAGGGCTGAGTCATCAGCTCTTATTAGAATATAAGCTAGGGCTAAGTCATCAAGACTCTTACATGGAATAAAATAAAGACAATATTAAATAAAAATAAACACAATAAAATATCTTGCTGCATCATATATTTTAATATATCATAATATTAATAATTGTTCCACATAAAACTCTATTCTCATAACATTCCTTTCCCCTTGAAGAAGACCTTGTCCTCAAGGTCCTAAAATCTTGATCTTGAAGTTGGTTGCCAAATGTATCATGTATGCATTAATAATGTAAACCAATTAACAATACTGAAAAAGCACCATAATGACCCAGACCGGCTCTTGAAGTCGGATTCATGAATTCTTAAACAAAAATTCTGACCCACATTTTATTTTTTATTTTATTTTATTTTTTTCTGCTGACTTCTCCTTTGCATAGAGTCTTCCGTGGTCTTCATGTCTCTGTTAAGAAATATATGAGATGACAAGATATCATATCCCATAATGATCATCATGTGGCTACCAAGTGTCAAAGTGGAGAAAGTTTTGAGTTTCCTTATCACAATTCTTCAATTTCTTTTCTCTTTTCTGACGCAATATCATTTTTTTTTTCCTTCTATCGGTGCCTTCAGCACCTCCTACAATTTCTAACTTAGAAAGGAATGATTTTAATCGTTGATGAGAGCTTTGCAGTGTTTTCATCTTGACCTTTCAACCCCTTTCTAGTGGGTCATTTTACTGGTGGATGCAATTCCACCTCCGTGGGCATGGTGGATTGACGCGCAAGATGGTAGAGCAGTAGTGATCGCAGAAGACGCTAGCAAGTGGGAACATTGCTAGAGCGGTACATTCAGAGTAGTGGGTTTGAGGTCTTGGATGGCAGTGGCGGTGGACTCTGTGACTTTCGGTTTGGGTGTGGTTGGATTCCCCTAGGTTGTTGGCTGTAGTGGTTGGTAGAGGTACGTATGGGTTACTTGCGACTGAGGATGTAGTGTACGCTATCAAGGGTGGGTTTCTTCCATTAGGGTTCTGTTTTGGGTTTGTTTTTTTTTTACACTAACAGTGGCTAGGAATGGGTCAGGCAGTTTGACTGGGTGGTGGCTAGGGTTAGATATAGGTTGTGGAGGAATGAGATGTTGTGTTTGAGTCAATTCTATTTTGAGTAATTGTACCTTTTGTGGCTGCTCACAGAGAACTCCATCCAATTTGGCATTAACTTATTTCATCTTCTTCATCACACGTTTCATCATGTTTTCAAGATGATCAATTTGTTGTTCCAAACAATCCATTATTTGATCCGCCATTGAACTTGTCTCTAATACCAATGTTACG
The DNA here is from genome assembly GCF_965113065.1 of Corylus avellana. Taxonomy (NCBI): domain Eukaryota; kingdom Viridiplantae; phylum Streptophyta; class Magnoliopsida; order Fagales; family Betulaceae; genus Corylus; species Corylus avellana. Next base: position 25,687,429 of record NC_142491.1, on the reverse strand, counting down.
CGAATGCTTTCACATACACGCAACATGGTAGATTGTTAGGTTTTAAGGGAACCTAAACCATTTAGATTCGTTGAAGGAAACCTAAAATCTTTTTCAAATACAAGATTTGGAATAATTTTCTGCTTCCTTTATTCATAACATAATGGCCATTAAATAGGCAAACTATTACAATATTTTCTAGGGCCGAGTCATCAAGACTCTTACATGGAATAAAATAAAGACAATATCAAATAAAAATAAACACAATAAAATATCCTATTGTATCATATATATTTTAATATATCATAATATTAATAATTGTTCCACATAAAACTCCATTCTCATAACATTCTCTTCCTCAAATGGGACTAGTCATTGCATTCTTGACTAATCCTTTGCACCCTGATAGGGGAGGTCTTCACTGCTCAAAACATATGGATTTTCTATCTTCCACAGTAGTTGTTCATACCTTAGCTGAAATGCCGGATAGTCAAGCTTTGTGTCTGCCTCATGGTGCTATGACCACTATGGCTACCTTGGCTATTTCTCTAGTAATCCCTTAGATCTTTTAGGGATATGGAATGAGCTACCAACAATGTCTCTCCGGGCAAGTCCAAAATGGCTAAGGTGGCGGCCTTTGCTCTCTCTCTCTCTCTCCCCCCCCCCCCCCTCCCCCTCATCAATGAAGGTCTTGGCTTGGAATTGTCAAGGAGTTGGTCGAGCCCTGAGAATCCACTTTCTTTGAGCACTGACCAAGCTTCACAGGCTTGACATTATCTTTTTGTCTGAAACAAAAATCCAATTGATTAAAATTCAATCGGTTTTGCAAAAAAATTGCTTTCTCTCTTTGTGTTCAAATCCTCTTGTTGGTCTTAGTGGGGGGTCTTTTTTTGGCATGGAAGAATAGGGTTGATTTAGAGCCCATTAAACAAGATGCTCACCAAATCACTTGTCTTGTTTACTCTGATCCTACCCATCAGCATCAGATGCAGCCATTGTTTGGAGCAGCTTTCTAGAATCAATAGGTCTTTTCCAGGCTTGGCTGCTTCTTGGGGACTTCAATTCCATTATTTCTAATTCGAAGAAGAGTGGTGGTCACGCTTATGGGTCGTCTTCTCATTGAAGCTTTGAGGATTTTGTTCAATCCTGATGAGTGCCAAATATTGCATATTTGAGCCCATTAATTTACATCTGTTAATCCTTTAGTTGCATTATAATTTAATGTTTTGTGTTAGCTCTGTGATTTTAGTATTTTGCAGGTTGCTAAGGAAAATTGCGGATAGCTTTTACAAAAAGGCCTCAAGTGGAATAGGGATCGAGCGCCCCAACTCTAGGCTTGAGTGCACCTGCACTCGAGCCTATTTGACTTACGCTCGAGTGCCTGCGCCGTAGGAGGGAAATCCACGAGAACGAGTGCGCTCAATGGGCTCGAGCGCACTTATCAGACAGTGGGGAAAAAATTCGGCCCCATTCACTTAAGCACCGATTTTTGGGAAATAACCCTAGAAAAAGAGAATAAAAAAGAGAAAAAAGGGAAAAAGAGGATGGCGGCTGGGAGAACAAAAAGGAGAAAAAAGTCTTAGGGTTTTTTTTGTTTTTGTTTTTGTGGCTCTTAATTTGGGTTTTCATTTTGTAAGCTTCTCAAATTCTATTGATTCAAAGATGCTTGTATTCTTTTTCACTTTCATGAGAGGTTAAACCCTCAACTAAGGTTGAGGATGAAGCCTCATTGACGAATAGCAACCATGTTCTCATGTAATTTGATATTTTCCGATTATATGAGTTTGATGTTCTAAATGTTTTATTTCAATTCAATTAGTGGAAGAATTTCATTTAATTGATTGCTTGTGTTTTCATTTGTCAAAATATTGGATACCCATTGTGATTTGTTCTACACATACATTGGATGATTTGGTTTAAATTGGGTATCTATTGTTCTTAGTTTCACAGATACATTGGATGATTTAATTTAAATTGGGTGTCCTTTGTGATTTGTGCCATGAATGGATACATTGGATGTTTTAATTAATTCTTTGGGGGAACTTCACTTTAGACCCCTGAATTACTACGCAATTTGGCAAGTGCCTCCCAAAATTCAAAACATCTCAATTTGAACCCCTAAACTTTCAATTATAGTTAATTTGAACCTCTCCGTCAGATTTAGCCATTAACTTCTAACGGAAATACCTAAAGAGACCAAAATATCCCTGATTTTCGTTTATTTTTTAAAAAACAAAAAAGAAATAGAAAAAGGGTAAATTTGGAATTTGATAATTAAAAAAAAAAAATTAGGGGTATAAACGTCATTGTCTCACTTTTAACATTTAAAATCTGACAGTGGGGTTTAAATTGACTGCAACTGAAAGTTTAGGGGTTCAAATTGAGAGATTTTGAATTTTTTTTTTTTTTTTTTTGGGGAGGGGGGGGGGGGGGGGAGGGTTGTCAAATCGGGTGGTAATTTAGGAGACTAAAATGAAGTTACCCCTAATTCTTTTAAGCAAAGTAGAACATACATACGATTTTTGATATATTGATGACCATGAGGATATGTTATTATGATTTTGTGAGTGCGGATTTCACAACCTTAGTGCCTTTTCATTTGATTAATTTCACTTTGTCTAGTTTATGCTTTTTATTTTCTATTGAAAAATTACTCATCTTTCTAAACTAGGTTAAGATTTAGTTGGTTTAGATACAATTGGTTTTCAAAAATCCAATTCCTTGTGTGGTTCAACCTCGCACTTGCAACACTATATTGCAAAACGATTCGTGCACTTGCGAGTACCTTAAAATTTCACAACAACTCAAATGGTCTGATTACTCAACTTGGAGTAATCACCATCTGGGTACTGGCAATATCAGAGAAAGATTAGATAGGGGTTTGGATAATCGTGACTGGGTTCTTCTCTATCCAAATTCTTTGATCAACCATCTCCCTGCTACCAATTCAGATCATTGTCACTTGCTTTTGTCCCTGCAAATCTCCTATTAAAATCTTCCAAAGCCTTTTAGATTTGAAGCTTTTTGGACTCAAGATCTCTCTAGTCATGATGTAGTAGCATGGGCCTAGCTGTCTATGTCCAGTGGTCTGGAAGGTTCTTATGCATTCTCTTTATCCAAGAAATTAGAAAGCACCAAATCAGCTCTTAAAGTGTGTAATCACAACCATTTTGGTAAAATTCAATCTCAGATCAAGAGATTTTGGAATGATATTAGCTTGATTCAAAGTGTAACGCCCCTAAAATTGGCCTTGGCCAGTCTGGCAGAGTTACTGGCAATTACCCAGTTTAACCAACTGGTGGCTAAATCGGAACTGCCCCTCTAAGCATTATTAGAGTTAATGCATAGGAATGTGAAATAAATCTGAGAAATCTATAAGTTATCATGGTACAAGTACAATCCTCGAAGATTTAAGACATGGAGCAACTAATATCATAAGACAAACCTGATAACAGCATGAAGGTCTTACAGCAAGGTTGATGTACAAATTTAATTGTGCTAGCAAGCGCACGAGTCGTTTGCAATAAAGTGTGTGCAAGTGCGACGTCGAACCACAAGGAGTTGTGTTGCAAAAACCAATTTTTATAATTTAAATTAACCCTATTTCAACCTAGTTCCGAATTTTCAAATTGTGTGGTGCAAAATAAAATAAACAAGGTAATTTTAAAAACAATGAAAGGAAAAGCACTAAGGTTTTAAGAATCCGCCTCGCCAAATCAAACAACATATTCTTGCATTTTATGCATACATCCAATAAACAATTGGTTTTATACATTGTTCAAATTTTGTAAATATTCATATTAAATCATTCGATGAATCCAACCGTTAAACGAATCACAACAAATATAAAATTGAGATAAAATCATCCACTGTATCCGTAGATTACAATGGATATACGTTTCAATCAAATCATTCGATGTATCCAAGGATGAAACACAACAAATATAAAACTTTGCATGAATAAAAGGCAAATCATCCATTGTGTCCGTAGATCACAATGGATATAAGTCTCAATTAAATGAATTTAATCAAGCAATTGAATTAAATTTGAACAACAATTTTATTAAACATTGAATTGTATGCATAAAATGACAAGAACGTGAATGTTTATCAATGACAAGGCTTCATCTTCAACCATAGTTGAAGGTTTTAGACTCTCATGATAACAAAAATCATAACAAAATGAATTGACATCATGAAAAAAATGTAAAAATTACCATAGAATTGGATTTCAAAGCTCCAAAAACCCAAAAAAGTAAAAAATTGACAAAGTACGGCGCCCCTGGTGCATCTCTGTACATTGACAATAGAAAGCAATGATATTTATAAGTTAATTTTAGTGTTTCAGTGCTGCTAGGTCGACCGAGTGCGCTCGATCGCACTCTAGCATGCACTTTCCACTTTCGATGGGCAAAAGTGCGATCAATCAGAATATATGTGCGCTCAAGTGCACTACCTGCGAAATTAGTCAACTCATGTGAAGCATGAATTTGTAGATCTTTGAGTTAGCTTTCCAATGACACCAAGATCGCTGCAATCCGAGCTTTACAACTCTAGATATGGTCTTTTTAGTGGGACTCGTCGGGTGCGAATCATTGCTCGATCTAAATTTGCTGCCAATGTTCCCTGAAGTGTCTTTAGCCCCAAAATTAATGGATTTTCCCTTTAAAGGCACAGTTTTCCCTTAGCAACCTACAAAACACTAAAACACCAAAATTAACCAACAAATCAGAAAATAATAAAACTAAAGGCTTCGCAAATGCAGATTAAGGGGTCCAAATATACAATATTTGGTACTCATCAAATACCCCAAAACTTACATTTTACTAGTCCCTTAACAAAACAAAATGAAAGCAAGAAACATAAGTCTGCTATCGTGGGAGAGACGATTACATTTAGCATCTGCAACAAGCCTTTTAAACCCCTAGGCATCCCTAGTGGACGAGTGAAGTCTCGTGAGGGTTTAACCGATTTAATACCCACAAACATTGTCAGTGCTATGTCATTGAAAAGAATAAAGTTTCACACAAACCATGGATCTCATTCATAAGCAAGCTTAACAAGTCAAACACTATCATCATAATCATTAGGGAACCCATAATCAAAGAACTCATACATGGACAGTTGAGATAACAAATGCTTAAATAGGTGCAAAGTGAAATTAGCATACAGTCATAAGGCTTCAGTTTATTCTTAAGATAAATACCTCAAAATTCGTTGGAATCCCTATCAAATGAAACAACCAAGGCAAGATATGCTTTTTGTTTTTGTTTTTTTGTTTTTGTTTTTTGTGTGTAGGCTATGCAATGCTTAGCTCCCTTAAGCGTTCTAATTGACCCGTGTAACGAGTGTTAGGCCAATGACTCCCAAACCAGATGATTTTAGGGCACTAGATGTAAAACATCCCTAAGGGCTTAATGACTCAATTCAAAAAGGATACGAAGCTAAACTAGCCATACAATAAACCAATCTTGAGTTTCACACCTTTTTATACGAACACTTAATGGTCAAGAGGTCCGGTTACTTAGTGAGGGCTCAAAATGATGATTTTTTGTTTTTCCTTCTTTCTTTTTTTTTTTCTTTTTAATTCATGCCAAGGTTATTCATTAACAAATCATTCAACAAATCTCAAGATACACATGATTCAGTTCAAATTTCATACCTCACAGACTCTATGCTAATGTGCTCGTGATAATCAACTCAAAACAAATGAAGTTTCTCTAACCCAAAAATGAGTCAAAGGATTCAGATTCATAATGACATGATGCTATGTTGAAAATGTTAAGTAAGCCAATGAAAATTAAACCACAGGTAGAGCTAACTCATGCTTAACAACAACATCGCAATTTTTTTTTTAAAAAAAAACAGATAAAAACAAACAAATAACACAAACAAACAGAAAAAAAACAAACAAACAAACAGTGTGTTTGTCCACACCCCCAACCTTATATGACACGTTGTCCCAATGTGACAAGAGATATAATACCGAGGGATGAGGAACCGGAGTGTGCAAAGGCCAGGGCGTCCCCCAAACTTGATCACCAAAACACCTGTCAACAAAACTAACAACAATATTTTCTCACAAAAACACGCATCACAAGGTTAATTGCTGTTAGAAATAAAAAGAAAATGACACGAAATAAAATGAAAAGAAGAAATAAGGAAAATATGCAGAAATTAAAATGGGGAAGAAATTTAACAATGCTTTCCCCGATCATTTGGATGTCCAACAAATTCCTTCCACCATTTCTTCTTTAGAATTTGATATCCCTCTGGAAGGACTCTTCGGCACCTTAGGTAGTCTAGTTGCTTGCTTCGAAGGATCTTCTTCGGAACATGGTTCCTCGATTTGTGATCTTGTGTGCATAGATCCTTGAGATGTTTAGCTTGAGATGGCTCTTTGAGACATTGAAGAATTGAAGCTTGGGGTTCATGAACTGTCTCAAGAGGGATTGTGACAAAGGAATGAGCTTCAGTACTCATGTTAAGTGCCAAAATATTCATATTTTAAGCCCTTAAGTTATATTTGTTAATTCCTTAGTTTTTATAGTTTATGCTATTTTAGTTCTTTTATGTGTTTTCTGTGTTTTTATAGGCTTTTGGAAGAAAAAAAAGTATTTTTGGAAGTCTCGGGCCTAAAGGACAAAATTGGAAAAAAGTTACAAGATTTGAGTCAAGCAAAAGGTTTTGATAGTGCGATCGATCGCAGGGTTACTGCGCTCAAGCGCACTACCAGAGAGGTCCAAGCCAAGCGCACAAGAAGCAGCCTCGATCGCATTTGCGATCGAACGCCTAACATAGGAGATCGATCACACACGGGCTGCGGTTAACCGCACCCGTGCGTGAGGAGCAAGACAGTAGTGCCCTATTCAAGAAAGTCCTCGTTTTCAACCCTTCAAAACCCTAGGTGAACTAGAATGCAAAAGCTATGATTTTTAGGGTTTCTAGATTGTTCCTAAGGCCTATAAATAGACCCTTAAGCCTTTAGAATTGACACACAATTCCAATGAAAAGAATTGGAGCTCTTCAAGTTCAAGTTTCGGGTTTATTCTTTTCCTCTTTATTTTATTTTATGAAGATGTTTAACATCAAACTCATGTATAACTAAAGTACTTAGTAGGGATAGATTGAAGCCCTAATCATGTTTATTTAATATTTCAATATTGGCGCCTTAGTGATAATCATATTGTGATGCTTAACTTGATTAATTCCTGTTTTATTGAATTCCCCATATATGTTTGCCTGATCAACATATGCATGTGGTGTGGATTAGTTAATTAAATAAATTTGGATGACCGAGTCCTGGTTTTAATAAGAGTAACAAAAGAATTTCACATCGGGTTCTTGAGGTAATCAACATGGAAAACCGGGAGTATACACCCATGCCCTAGGTTCCGTGTCTTTATCGATTTCCATTGATCTATGCTTTCTTAAAGAACAACTTAGTATACACCCATGCTAAATCCTTTAAGAAAGAAAAGACTTAGTGTATATACCCATGCCTAACTCGTTGCTTTGTTAAATCTATAGCTTGAGTATACACCCATGCCCTTAGGTTGGCAAACATTAGGTATTCATAATATGGTTAAAGCATTGGCATATTGTTATATTATTTGAGCACGATTAGTGGTGGATATCAAAGCCCTACCTTTATTTTTATTAACTCAAAAATTAATCTTTTTTTTGTTTTACTTACGGAATTTATTTTAAGCAAAATTTAGCAATCCTCGTGAGAATAATCTCGTACTTGCACCCTATACTACCATATTGATCTTGTGCACTTGCGAGTTAAACGTACAATTATTTGCCTATTAATTTAGGTAGATATTTGCACAACAAGTTTATGGCGCCGTTGCCAGGGATTGTGTCAAATTTTGTTTAGAATTATTTTCCCACAGTTTAGTTATTTTAATTTTTAATTTTAATTCTGTTTTTATCAAAAATCAAAAATATTTTTCATTTTTATTTCCCTTTTTTCTGTTCTATTTCAACTCTGCGGCATCCTGTATTCTGTTACTGTGATCGAGCGAAGACCAAGTGCAGTCGAGTGCAATGTGATCGGGCGCAATTCCAAAGGACATCTGGACAGCAGTACTGAAGCTACTGTGACTACAGAGGTAATTCTTTTTATGCAAGGTCGTCGATCTCAAACCTCAACCATCCTTCCACTTGATCCCGAAAATGAGTGGACAATTCAACAAAGGCCTAGAGACAACTCCGACACAGAAGAAGAAGAAGAAGAAGAAGAAGAAGTTGAGGAAACAATGGAAGATCAGCTGGAGAACCTGCCACCAATGCGAAGACCCATGAAACAAGCTTTCATCCCGAAAAACCTCAACCAGCCATCATGTATTGCTTATCAACCGAAGGTGGAAGGTAATTACTATATATCCCCGCAAATACTTAATGCTTTGACTCACTTTAAGGGCACAGCTACTGAGGATCCTAACTTGCATCTTAAGGAATTCTTTGATCTATGCAAGCTTCAGAACATACAGGGCCTAACTCCAGAGAGACTCAGGTTAGTCCTCTTTCCTTTTTCTTTGAAAGATAATGCTAAATTGTGGTATAATTCCTTGCTTGTAGATTCCATTCATACTTGGGAAAAGTTAGCCACTAAGTTCCCAAAAAAGTTTTTCCCAGCTCAAAAGACGAGGCAGCTAAAAAAGGAGATTCAATATTTTCAACAGAGAGATGGAGACCTTTTCTTTGAGGCATGTGACCACTTCAATGCGCTGCTTCTTAAGTGTCCACATCATAACATTCCTCAAGATGATTAGGTACAAATTTTTTATGAAGGATTAGATGACACTAACAAAGGAATGATTGATTCAGCTTGTGGAGGTGCACTTATGGAAAAGAGCAGTGAGGAAGCCATGAAGGTCTTCGAAATACTGAGTAAACACTCCCAACAATTCTATTTCAGAGGAAGGCAAGGAGTAAAAAGTAAGGTCATGTATGAAGTGAACCTGAATGGTGGATCACAAAATCAGATGGCTGCCATGGAGAGGAAGCTAGATATGATTGTCAAAGCCATGACTGCGCAAAACATCTCGCCTAGTGAACAAGCAGCACAACTCGAGGTATGTGCCATATGTTCCCATTCTGATCACTCTACTGAGACTTGTCCTTTGTACTCATTTGTAGATCAAGAGCAAGTGAATTATGTGGGAAAGCATAATTATCCTCCCAAGAACAATCCATACTCCAACACCTATAATTCAGGGTGGCATAACCACCCCAATTTCTCATGGAGTAACAATCGGAATGTTCTGAACCCTCAAGGACAGCAAAAGAACCCCTAACAACCAGTCCAACCAGCTTAGGAGCCAATGAAAGATGACCTGGAGAGTCTTGTACAACGATTTGTGATTACAAAACAAGAAACCAATACAAAGAATGATCAGTCCATTCAAAAGACAGAGCAAGCTATTCAAAGACTAGAAGTACAAATGGGGCAAATGGCTAAGGAGCTTAGTGAAAGAAAGATGGGTGAATTGCCATCCCAAACAATACCCAATCTAGGGGGTCACCAGCAGCTAAAAGCAGTCACAACCCTTAGAAATGGTATAATCATAGGAGCAGATGAGCCAGCACAAGCATCTCCAGATGAAGCCTCAACATCCAAGGTAAGTAAAATGGAGAAGGTGAATGCACAACCCTTCCCTCAAAGGTTAGTAAAGCCAAAGAAAGAAAAACAGCTTCTTGATATTTTTTAGACTTTGAGAAAAGTAAAGATTAACATTCCTTTATTGGATGCAATTAAACAACTTCCCTCATATGCTAAATTTTTAAAGGATTGTTGCACTCATAAAAGGAAGTCTCAGGAGCTTGAGACAATGGCTTTAACAGAGGAGGTAAGTGTAGTGCTATTAAGAAAACTACCACCAAAGCTAAAAGATCCAGGTAGTTTTACTATTCCTTGCAGGATAGGAGACCATCTTTTTGAAAAGGCACTACTAGATCTAGGGGTAGGGGTTAATTTGTTGCCTTACACTGTGTATGAGAAACTGGGTTTGGGGAAGCTTCAACCAACATCTATCACTTTGCAACTGGCAGACAAAAGCATCAAAAGACCAAGAGGTATTCTTGAGGATGTCTTGGTAAAGGTAGGTGAATTCATTTTACCTGGTGATTTTATTGTTTTGGATATGGAAGAATCCCCTATGCCATCACTTTTGCCTATCATCTTAGGGAGACCCTTTATGAGAACTGCTGATACTAAAATATGTGTGAAAAAGGGTATTGTAAGTATGAAAGTGAATGGTGAAAAGATAGAGTTCAAAATATTCAATGCATTGAAATTACCTCAAGATGAGTTAGAATGCTTCAATGTCTGTATGGTCCAAGGCATTGTTGAGAAAGTTTTTCAGGCCCATCACATTAACTCGATGGAGGCCACCCTCACCCATAGTTTCATAAGATTGGACATTGAGTCAAAATCTAAGATGTTACTGATGACATCATTGAAGCCGTGCACCTTCTTGAGGCTTCTCCAAAGTATCCTAGTAAGTACACTCCTCCTTTTGAGACTCTTGTGCCTACTAATACTACTCTTGTTCCTTATATTGTCCAGGCACTGATATTGGAATTGAAGCTTGCCAGAGCATCTGACATATGCCCACTTAGGAGAAAACAAGACATTACCAGTCATAGTTGTTGTAAATCTAAGTTGTGGGGAAAAAGAGAAGCTTTTAAGAGTTCTTAGAGAGCATAAAACTGCTTTGGGATGGACCATTGCTGACATCAAAGGGATAAGTCCAGCCAAGTGCATGCATCAAATCTTCCTTGAAGATGAAGAAAAGCCAACCACGGATGCACAGAGAAGACTCAACCCACACATGAAAGAGGTAGTCAAGGCAGAGGTATTGAAACTGTTGGATGTTGGCATTATCTACCCCATCTTAGACAGTAAATGGGTAAGTCCAGTTCAAGTTGTTCCAAGGAAGAGTGGGATCACAGTGGTGAAGAATGAAGATGATGAGATGAAACCTACGAGAATACCACTGGTTGGAGGGTATGCATTGACTATAGAAAGCTGAACAAGGTGACAAGAAAAAATCATTTCCCCATACCCTTCATTGATTAGATGCTAGAGAGGTTAGCTAGCCATAGTTACTACTGCTTTTTGGATGGGTACAATGGTTACAACCAAATTGCAATAGCACCAGAGGATCAAGAGAAGACCACCTTCACATATCCTTTTGGCACATTTGCCTACAGAAGGATGCCATTTGGATTACACAATGCACCGGCCAACTTTCAAAGATGCATGATGAGCATTCTCTCAGATATGGTGGAGAAATTCATTGAGGTATTTTTGGATGATTTTAGCATTTTTGGTTCTAATTTTGATGAATGCCTTGATCATGTGAAGAGTGTCCTCAAGAGGTATGACGAATGCAATTTAGTGCTCAATTGGGAAAAATGTCACTTCATGGTTCAACAAGGCATTGTGTTGGGTCATTCCATTTCCAGCAAGGGCATTAAGGTGGATAAGGCCAAGATTGATATCATCTGCAAACTCCCTTCCTCCTATGACAGCAAAGGGTGTAAGAAGTTTCCTTGGACATGCCGGGTTTTACAGAAGATTCATTAAGGATTACTCCAAGATTTCTAGACCACTCTGTGCACTGCTAGCCAAGGATGCCAAGTTTGAATGGACTGAAGAATGCATGACTGCCTTCAACACACTAAAAAAGTTGTTCACATCTGCACCAATAATGATGGCACCTGATTGGAGTCTTCCATTTGAGCTCATGTGCGATGCTAGTGACTTTGCCTTGGGAGCTGTCTTAGGTCAAAGAATAAATAAGGTACCTCATGCTATTTACCATGCTTTGAGAACATTGAATGATGCTCAGCTAAATTATTCTACCACTGAGAAAGAATTGTTAGCTGTCATCTTTGCTTTGGAGAAGTTTAGATCGTACCTAATTGGTTCTAAGGTTATTGTATTGACTGACCATGCTGCTTTGAGATATTTATTTGCTAAGAAAGATGCAAAGCCTAGATAAATCAAATGGGTACTATTACTATAAGAATTTGACCTTGAGATTAGAGACAAGAAGGGCAGTGAGAATGTAGTGATATATCACCTATCTAGGCTACTTCATGAAGAAGAAAGGGATAAGCTTCCTTTGAATGAGAATTTAGAAATGAGCAGTTGTTTACAGGTGAGGTCCAACTTCCATGGTATGCAGATATTGTTAATTATATAACTGCCAAGGTTTTTATAGACATTGTTATTGTTAATTATATAACTGCCTAGTCAAGAAAGGAAGAGGTTGATGTCTATATCTAGACATTACAATTGGGATGACCCCTATCTGTTCAAATTCTGCCATGACCAAATCATCAGAAGGTGTGTCTCAGAGGAGAAGCACTTGAGCATATTACAACATTGCCATCAGTTTGCTTGTGGAGGACACTTTGGGGCCAAAAGAATAGCTCTTAAGGTATTACAATCTGGTTTTTATTGGCCTAATGTATTTAAGGATGCCTTTTTGTTATGCAGCACTTGTAATAGATGCCAGAGGACACGTAACATCTCATCCAGAAATCAGATGCCATTGTAAAATATTCAAGTGGTAGAACTCTTTGATGTATGGGGTATTGACTTCATGGGTCCATTTTCTAACTCATATGGTTATTTATATATTCTTGTGGGTGTGGATTATGTGTCTAAATGGGTCGAGGCTATCCCCTCAAAGACTAATGATCATAAAGTGGTTGTGAAGTTTTTGCAGGAAAACATCTTTGCTAGGTTTGGGACACCAAGGGCAATAATTAGTGATGGAGGTAGCCACTTCAACAATTATGCCTTTGCTTCTTTGATAAAGAAGTATGGGATTACCCATAAGGTTGGCACTCCATACCATCCTCAAACCAGTGGACAAGTGGAGATAAGCAATAGAGAGATCAAAAGCATCCTAGAAAGGACAGTGAACCCCAGCAGGAAGGATTGGTCTTTGCGCTTAAATGATGCACTATGGGCCTATAGGATTGCATACAAGACGCCTATCGGTATGTCCCCATATCGGTTGGTCTTTGAAAAAGCATGTCATCTACCAGTGGAGTTGGAGCACAGAGCATATTGGGCCATCAAGAAGTTCAACTTTGACATGAAACAAGCTTTGGAGGTTCACAGTCCAGAAAGTAATCAGACATTCAAGGTGAATGGATATATAGTAAAGCCATATATTGAAGTGAAATTGGTACCAAGAGATGAAGATTTTACATTCCAATCTATCCAATATGCAGAGCAGTAGTACTGAAGTAGAACCATAGTCTGGCTGAAGACGTTAAACTTAGCGCTCATGGGAGGCATCCCATAGTTTATCTTGTTATTTTTCAATTTGTTTTTCAATTTATTTTTATGTTTATCTTTAGTTTTGTTTTTGTTTCTTTTTTATTTGTTTTTGTGTTTTATTTTGCAAGGACAAGTGTGCTTCAATGCAAGTGTGGGGGTGTACTATAAGCCAGACAGTTTCAAATCACAAAATAAAACTGGGACAAAGTGTGTGTAAAGTGTCTCCTATACCCCTAAACTTAAATTACACACTGTCCCCAATATGTCTATAACATGGAAAGAATTTACCCGGGATATGGACGAAACTGTCTGGCTCATAGCACACGCCCAAACTTGAATTGAAGCACACTTGTCCCTGCAAAATAAAACACAAAAACAAATAAAAAGGAAACAAAAACAAAACTATATATATATATATATATATATATATATATATATATATATATATATATATATATAAGAAGAAAAAAATGATCATTGATAAGCTTTTCACTAAGTAATTGGACCTCTTACCTCATTAAGCATTGAGTGTTCACGTCAAAAGATGAAGAATTAGTAATGTCATTAGTAATTACACCTAATGCCCTAAAACCATCTAGTTTGGGAGTCATTGACTTAACACTCACTACATGGGTCAATTAGAAAGCTTAAGGGAACCAAACATTGCACAGCCTCACCAAAAAGAAAAAAACAAAAAGAGAGAAAAAGAAAAGTTATGCCATAGATATTCATTCTAACATAAATTTCAGTGAACTTTGAGATATTGAGACTTTGCACATTGGAAATAATTGGAAGCTTCATATTTGTGTGCTAGTTCACTTTACATTGTTTCGAACTTGTGATGCCTTAGCCTGTCTTTTAAAAGTGATTAAACTTTAAAATTTCAATTCATTGTGAAGATGGAGTTTATCTTTTTAAGCTTGATAATGAATGAGAATCATGGTTTTGAGTGACACTTGAATTTTTGAATAACATGACTTTTGCATAATGTTTGTGGGTAACATTGTTAAGTGCCAAAATATTCATAGTTTAGCCATTAAACTTATATGTGTTAATTCCTTTGTGTTATTAGTTTGTGCTATTTTACTTCCTTTTTGTATTTTCTTTGTTTTATAGGTTTTGGGAGAAAAGAAAGCATTCCTAGAAGTATCGGGCTTAAAGGATAAAATTGGGAAAAAGCTAGAAGACTTGCAACAAGCAAAAGCATTCTGGTAGTGTGATCAATCGCAGGAGACCTTCGATCGAGCGCACTTCTAGAGAATTCCAGACGAGCGAGTGCAAGGCGTGCGCTCGTGTGCACAAGAGAAGACTCGATCGCATTGCGATCGAGCGCAGAAGACATACGATCGATCGCAGAGGTGCGATCGAGCGCACACGGGATGCGATCGAGCTCACCCGTGCGCTGGAGAATTCCAGAAGCTGCGTCCCGACTCCCTTTGCTTTCCATATTAGGGTTTTTCTAGTCCTAGTTGCACTAGGACTAAACCATACGAGTTTACTAGGGTTTCTAGGTTTTCTAGAGTATTCCTAAGCCAATAAATAGACCTCTAAACCTTGAGAATAATCATCCTGGAAGAGACACAACTTTGGGGAGAGGAATTTGAGGCTACTTCTAGGAGCATTTTTCGGTTCTTTCTTTCCCTTTTCTTTTTAGTTTTATTTTAATTATGTGTAAGTAACTCTTAAGGAGGGCTAGATTGAAGCCCTAATTATGTTTATTTAATATTTCAATATTGGCACCTTTGTGATAATCATATTGTGTTGCTTAACTTGATTAATTCGTGTTTTCTTGAATTCCTCATATGTATGTGATTGGCCATTATATGCATGTGGTATGGATTAGTTAATTAAATCAATTTGGATGATCAAGTCTTGGGTTTAATAAGAGTAACAAATTAAATCAACACCGGGTTCTTAGGTTAATCAACATGGGAAACCGGGAGTAGACACCCATGCTAAATCCTCTAAGAAAGAAAAGAATTAGAGTAGACTCCCATGCCTAATTTGTTGCTTAGGGAAATCAATAGCTTAAGGAGTAGACACCCATATCCTTAGGTTGGTAAACATTAGGTATTCATAATATGATTGGATTATTGGCATATTGTTATATTATCTAAGTATGATTAGTGGTGGATATCAATGCCCTACCTTTTCTTTATCTTTATTTCTTTTCTTTAGTACCAATATCAATCTAGTGATAATTTTGTTATTCTAATTAATTCTAAAATAAAATCAACAATCTCCGTGGGATCGATCTTGTACTTGCTACACTATACTATCGTTTGATCTTGTGCACTTGTGAGTAAAACGTACTAAATATTATCTATTAATTTAAGTAGTATTTGGCACAACAAACATTCCTGGAAAACTCTCATGAGACTTCACTCGTCCTCTAGGGAGTTCCTAGAGGTTTAAAAGGCTTGTTGCATATGCTAAATGCAATTGTACATCCCACAAAAGATGGATTTATTTTTTTGTTATCTGTTTTTCATTTTGTTTTCAGTTTTGTATTGCTAAGGGACTAGCAATATGTAAGTTTGAGGGTGTGTTAAGTGCCAAAATATTCATATTTTAAGCCCTTAACTTATATTTGTTAATTCCTTAGTTTTGTTAGTTTATGCTATTTTAGTTCTTTTATGTGTTTTTTGTGTTTTTGTAGGCTTTTGGAAGAAAAGAAAGTATTTCTGGAAGTCTCAGGCCTAAAGGACAAAATTGGGAAAAAGCAAGAAGATTTGAGTCAAGCAAAAGGTTCTAATAGTGCGATCGATCGCAGGGTTACTGCGCTTGAGTACACTACCAAAAAGGTCCAAGCCAAGATGAGCAAGGCGCACTCGCACTTCCTTGTCATTAGACACTTTTGGAGTCTTTGGGGGCTCAAGTTGCTCAACTTGCTCCTCTTTTTCTTGCACCTCATGGTTATACACATTGAAAGGCTCAGCTACTAATGAAGATGAGTTAGGAAATAATATCTTAGTGGTTTCCCCATTGTCAGTTCGCACCTCAGGAGTAGGATCCAATATTGCATCTGCTTGCTCAAGTAACTTATCCAAATCGAAATCATCTCCAAATTAAACACGGCATGCTTCCAAAGGATCCTCTAGACTTGGCTTATTAACAGTCTCCTTGACAACTTCCTCACTCCCAAATGTGTTGGTGTCATCCTCATCAATCATGTATTGCCCTCTTGCCATCTCCTGACTTTGAAGCTCTTCTTCGTCTATTTTGTTGAGTTCAGCAACTGGATGACCAAGCTGTCCTTCCAACTTTTCAATTGAATAAGTGTTAGCCATGGTTGTATCCTTAATTTCTTGAATGGATTGGGAGCTGACCATGGTGGCATCTTTAAGCTCTTGCAAGGTTTGGCCATTAGATTGTATGCACGCTCTGAGGGTGTCTTCCAATGATAAATCTTGTGGAGGATAATAGCAAGGTGATGGGGTAGAGGTAGGGGTGTCAAAAATAACCGGGAAACCGGAACCGGGACCAAAAAACCGGAAAACCGGGAAACCGGAAGCCGGGAAACCGGGGACCGGTTCCGGTTCCGGTTGCCCAAAAAAAAAAACCGGGACCCCGGTTCCGGTCCCGGTTTTTGGCACCCGGTAAAAACCGGGAAAACCGGAACCGGGTTTTATTTTATTAAATAATATTTATATATTATTATATATATATATATATATATATATATATATATTGTCTTTGTAATATGTTTGTGAACTATTTTTATTGTAAGTGTATTTCTTTTGATTGGTAGATTATTTAAATACTTGTTTTATTTTTTATTTTTTTGGGTTTTGAATTGTTGTTTACATACTTGTTTTTACTTTTTATTGTTTTAATGTTTTCTTTATGTATCTAATTTAAAATGATTTTTAGGGTATTTTAAAAAATTTGATTTTTTATTTCTAAGGCTCATATAGGCAAAAACAATGATTTTTTAGGATTTTTAGGCTTTTTTAGGTTTATTTTTTAATTATTTGGAACAATCACAATAAAACCTCTTTAATTTAGACAAAAAGATTAATAACTTTTTTTTAAATGAGCTAACTTATGAAAAAAAATAATGGGCTTATTTTAGGCCCAATACCTAAAATAAGCTCCAAACACTAATTTTTTTCAAAAACTGGTTACCGGACCGGGTAAAACCGGAACCGGCCGGGAACCGGGACCCCGGTTAACCGGGGTCCCGGTTCCGGTTCCGGTTTCCCAAAACCGAGAACCGGGGTACCCCGGTTCCGGTTTCGGTTTTGGCCAAAAACCGAGAAACCGGACCGGGTTAACACCCCTAGGTAGAGGATTGGTTATTGAACTGCGGATATTCAAGATGATGTAGTTCATCAAATTGGGGAGTGTAATTCTCATAGCATGAGCTTGCCACGAGAAATCAGAATGGTTGCTCCAGTCTGGGGTGTAAAAATTGAAATTTGATTCAGACCCCGAACTACAG
The DNA here is from genome assembly GCF_965113065.1 of Corylus avellana. NCBI lineage: Eukaryota > Viridiplantae > Streptophyta > Magnoliopsida > Fagales > Betulaceae > Corylus > Corylus avellana. The sequence continues at coordinate 25,669,694 of NC_142491.1, read as the reverse complement.
AAATTGGTGTTCATCTGCTCATGAAAAATTGGAAAATTGTCCCCAGGATGGACAATTACGAGAACTATGATAAGGGTTTGAGCAGTATAAACATGGTCCATGTGGGTGGAAATTCTAAGGGTTGTTGGTAGGAGCGGGTGTCCTACAATTAGGAGTAGCATTAAAATTACCAAATGGAAAATTCATGCTTACCCTCACTCTTTAAAACAAAATACACCTCCACATGAAATAGTAACCAAACATGTTTTTATTTTTATTTTTTAAAGAAATTAAACTAAACAAAAATGAAAAGTAACACAGAAACACAAAACTAAACAGAAATACCAAAAAAAACAAAAGACTCAAAAACTCACAAAACGGACCAAACATAAGTTTAGCAAAAATTTTGGTGCTAGCAAGTTTTGATGCAGTTTGCGGAGGTGCGCTCGAGCACAAGTGATGTGCGATCGAGAGTAGATGCGCGGGGGGTGTGCGCTCGTGCTCAACTGCGGAAAAGTCGAGTGCAAGCACGCGGGATGCTTGCTACGAGCTCTTTGGTAGGGACTAGTTCCTTCGGCAAAACTGCAACAAAAACAACAAAAACAAACAACTTTTTCTCTTTTTTTCTCCTTTTTTTTTTTTTTTTTTTTTTGGTCAATAACTGTAAACAGAAACAAATAAAGATAAAAAGAAACAAATTTTAAAAAGAAAATAACGAGTAGAAAAATAAAATCAATTTAAACAAAACTCAATTTTCACAAACAAACAACTCCACGGCAACGGCGCCAAAATTTGATGTACAAATGTAATTGTACTCGCAAGCGCACAAGTCGTTTGCAATAAAGTTTGTACAAGTGCGAGGTCGAACCACAAGGAGTTGGGTTGCAAAAAACAATTTTCTAATTTAAATTAACCCGATTTCAACCTAGTTCCGAAGCAAAATAAAATAAACAAGGCGGTTTAAAAACAATAAATGGAAAAGCACTTGGATTTTCCAAATCCGCCTCGCCAAATCAAACAACATATTCTTGCATTTTATGCATACACCCGACAAATATTTGGTTTTATACATTGTTCAAATTTCGTAAACATGCATATTAAATAACTCGATGAATCCAACCATTAAACGAATCACAACGAATATAAAATTGAGATCAAATCATCCACTGTATCCGCAGATCACAATGGATATAAGTCTCAATCAAATCATTCGACGTATCCAAGGATGAAACACAACGAATATAAAACTTTGCATAAATAAAAGACAAATCATCCACTATATCCGTAGATCACAATGGATATAAGTCTCAATCAAATGAAATTAATCAAGCAATTGAATTAAATTTGAACAACAATTTTATTAAACATCGAATTATATTCATAAAATGATAAGAACATGAATGTTTATCAATGACGAGACTTCATCTTCAACCATAGTTGAAGGTTTTAGCCTCTCATGATAACAAAAATCATAACAAAATGAATTGACATCATGAAAAAAACGTAAAAATTACAATAGAATTGGGGTTTAAAGCTCCAAAAACCCAGAAAAGTCGAAAATTGGCAAAGTATGGCACCCCTGGTGTGTCTCTGTACGTTTACAATAGAAATGAATGATATTTATAAACTAATTTTAGGGTTTCAACGCTGCCAGGTCGGCCGGGTGCGCTTGATCGCACTCTAGGTGCTCTCGATCGCACACTAGCATGCACTTCCACTTTCGATGGGCACAAGTGCGATTAATCGCACTATATGTGCGCTCAAGCGCACTACCTGCAGAATTAGCCAACTCTTGTGAAAAATGACTTTGTAAATCTTTGAGTTAGCTTTCCAATGAAACCAAGATCACTTCAATCCGAATTAATGGATTTTTCCTTTAAAGGCGCAATTTTCCCTTAGCAACCTACAAAACACTAAAACACCATAACTAACTAAAAAATCAAAAAATAATAAAACTAAAGGCTTAGCAAATGCAGATTAAGAGGTCCAAATATGCAATATTTGGTATTCATCAATTACCCCCAAACTTACATTTTGCTAGTCCCTTAGCAAAACAAAATGAAAAAAAAAAAAGAAACATAAGTCCGCTCTCGTGGGAGAGACGATTGCATTTAGCATATGCAACAAGCCTTTTAAACCCCTAGGCATCCCTAGTGGACAAGTGAAGTCTCGTGAGGGTTTAACAGAAATGATACCCACAAACATTGTCAGTGCTATGTCATTGAAAAGAATAAAGTTTCACACAAACCATGGATCTCATTCATAAGCAAGCTTAACAAAACAAATACTATCATCATAATCATTAGGGAACCCAGAATCAAAGAGCTCATAAATGGATAGTTGAGATAACAAATGCTCAGATAGGTGCAAAGTGAAATTAGCATACAGTCATGAGGCTTCAATTTATTCTTAAGATAAATACCTCAAAATTCATTGGAATCCCTATCAAATGAAACAACCAAGGAAATATATGCATTTTTTTTTTTTTTTGGGTGTAGGCTGTGCAATGCTTAGCTCCCTTAAGCTTTCTAATTGACCCATGTAACGAGTGTTAGGCCAATGACTCCCAAGCCAGATGGTTTTAGGAAACTAGATGTAAAACATCCCTAAGGGTTTAATGACTCAAGTCAAAAAGGCTACGAAGCTAAACTAGCCATACAATCAACCAATCTTGAGTTTCACACATTTTTACGCGAACACTGAATGCTTAATGAGGGAAGATGTCCGGTTACTCAGTGAGGACTCAGAATGATGATTTTTTTTTTTTTTTTTAATTTTCATGCCAAGGTTATTCATTAACAAATCATCCAATAAATCTCAAGATACACATGATTCAGTTCAAATTTCATACCTCACAGACTCTATGCTAATGTGCTCATGATAATCAACTCAAAACAAATGAAGTCTCTCTAACCCAAAAATGAGTCAAATGATTCAGATTCCTAATGACCTGATGCTATTTTCAAAATGTTAAGTAAGCCAATGAAAATTAAACCACATCTAGAGTTAACTCATGCTTAAAAACAACATTGCAATTTTATTTTATTTTAACAGATAAAAACAAACAAACACAAAAAAAAACAAAAAAAAAAAAACAAAAACACAAAAACACAAAAAAAACAAACAAACAAACAAACAAACAGACAGTGTGTTCTTCCACACCCCCAAACTTAAATGACACATTGTCCCAATGTGACAAGAGATACAATACCGTGGGATGAGGAACCGGAGTGTGCAAAGGCCTGGGCGTCCCCCAAACTTGAACACCAAAACACTTGTCAACAAAACTAACAGCAATATTTTTTCACAGAAAGACGCATCACATGTTAATTGTTGTTAGAAATAAAAATAAAATGACATGAAATAAAATGAAAAGAAGAAATAAAGAAAATATGCATAAATTAAAGTGGGGAAGAAATTTTACAGTGCTTTCCCCAATCATTTGGATGTCCAACCAATCCCTTCCACCCTTTCTTCTTTAGAATTTGATATCCCTCTGGAAGGATGTTTCACCACCTTAGTTAGTCTACTTGCTTGCTTCGAAGGATCTTCTTCAGAACATGGTTCCTCAATTTGTGATCTTGTGTGCATAGATCCTTGAGACGTTCAGCTTGAGATGGCTCTTTGAGACATTGAAGAATTGAAGCTTGTGGTTCATGAACTATCTCAAGAGGAATTGTGACGAAGGAATGAGCTTCAGTACTCACTTCCTTGTCATTGGACACTTTTGGAGTTTTCGGGGGGTTCAATTTACTCAACCTGCTCCTCTTTTTCTTCCTCCTCATGGTTATACACATTGAAAGGCTTAGCTGCTAATGAAGATGAGTTAGGGAATGATATCTTAGTGGTTTTCACATTCTCAGTTCGCACCTCTGGAGTAGGATCCAATATTGCATCTGCTTGCTCAAGTAACTTATCCAAATCTAAATCATCTCCAAATTAAACAAGGCATGCTTTCAATGGATCATCTAGACTTGGCTCATTAACAGCCTCCTTGACAACTTCCTCACTTCCAAATGTGTTGGTGGCTTGGACATGCTAATGATAAGAATTGCTGGTGTCATCCTCATCAATCATGTATTGCCCTCTCGCCATCTCCTGATTTTGAAGCTCTTCTTCCTCTATTCTGTTGAGTTCAGCAACTAGATGACCAAGCTGTCCTTCCAACTTTTCAATTGCTTGAGTGTTGGCCATGGCTTCATCCTTCATTTCTTGAATGGATTGGGAGCTGACCATGATGGCATCTTTAAGCTCTTGCAAGATTTGGCCATTAGATTGCATGAACGCTCTGAGGGTGTCTTCCAATGATAAATCTTGTGGAGGATAATTGCAAGGTGATGGGGTAGAGGATTGGTTGTTGAACTGCAGATATTCAGGATGATACAGTTCATCAAATTGTGGATTGTAATTTCCTGTAGCATGAGCTTGCCACAAGAAATCAGAATGGTTGCTCTAGTCTGGGGTGTAGAAATTGAAAATTGATTCAGAACCTCGGACTAGAGAAATTGGTGTTCATCTCCTCATGACAAATTGGAAAATTGTCCCAAGGATGGACAGTTACCAGAACGATGATAAGGGTTTGAGCAGTATGAACATGGTCCATGTAGGTGGAAATTCTAAGGGTTGTTGGTAGGAGTGGGTGTCCTACAACTAAGAGTAGAATTAAAATTACAAGACGGAAAATTCACGCTTACTCTCACTCTTTAAAACAAAGCACACCTCCACATGAAACAGTAACTAAAAATGTTGTTGTTGTTGTTTTTTTTTTTTTTTTTTTTTAACGAAACTAAAGTAAACAAAAATGAAAACTAACACAGAAACACAAAACTTAACAGAAATACCAAAAAAAACAAAAGACTCAAAAACTCACAAGACGGACCAAACAAAAGTTTGGCCAAATTTTAGGTCTGGCCCATTTTGATGCAGTTTGCGGAGGTGCGCCTCGAGCGCAGGTGATGTGCGATCGAGCGTAGATGCACGTAGGGTGTGCGCTCACGCGCAACTTCAAAAACGTCGAGCTTAGGCACGCGGGATGCTTGCGGCGTTCGGCTCGAATGCGCTTGACTGCAGGTGATGTGCGTTGAGCGCTTTGGCATGCACTAGTTCCTTCAGTAGAACTGCAACAGAAACAACAAAAACAAACAACTTTTTCTGTTTTTTTTTTTTTTTTTTTAGTAATTGTAAAAAGAAAATAACTAGTGGAAAAATAAAATCAATTTAAAAAAAAAAATAATTTTCACAAACAAACAACTCCCCGGCAACGGCGCCAAAATTTGATGTACAAATGTAATTGTACTCGCAAGGGCACGAGTCGTTTGCAATAAAGTATGTGCAAGTGTGAGGTCGAACCACAAGGAGTTGAGTTGCAAAAACCAATTTTCTAATTTAAATTAACCCTATTTCAACTTAGTTCTAATTTTTCAAATTGTGTCGTGCAAAATAAAATAAACAAGGCGATTTAAAAACATTTAATGGAAAAGCACTAAGGTTTTTCGAATCCGCCTTGCCAAATCAAACAACATATTCTTGCATTTTTTGTATACACCAGACAAACAATTGGTTTTATACATTGTTCAAATTTCGTAAACATCCATATTAAATCATTCGATGAATCCAACCGTTAAACGAATCACAACAAATACAAAATTGAGATCAAATCATCCACTATATCCGTAGATCACAATGGATATAAGTCTCAATCAAATCATTCGATGTATCCAAGGATGAAACACAACAAATATAAAACTTTGCATGAATAAAAGACAAATCATCTACTATATCCGTAGATCACAATGGATATAAGTCTCAATCAAATGAAATTAATCAAGCAATTGAATTAAATTTGAACAACAATTTTATTAAACATCGAATTGCATACATAAAATGACAAGAACATGAATGTTTATCAATGACGAGGCTTCATCTTCAACCTTAATTGAAGGTTTTAGCCTCTCGTGATAACAAAAATCATAACAAAATGAATTGACATCATGAAAAAAACGTAAAAATTACAATAGAATTGGAGTTCAAAGCTCCAAAAACCCAGAAAAGTCAAAAATTGACAAAGTACGACGCCCCTAGCGTGTCTCCGTACGTTTACAATAGAAAGAAGTGATATTTATAAGCTAATTTTATTGTTTCAGTGCCGTCAGGTCGGCCGAGTGCGCTCGATTGCACTCGTGCATGCACTTTCCACTTTCGATGGGCACAAGTGCAATTGATCACACTATATGTGCATTCGAGTGCACTACTTGAGGAATTAGACAACTCTTGTGAAGCATGAATTTGTAGATCTTTGAGTTAGCTTTCCAATGACACCAAGATCGCTTCAATCTGAACTCTACAACTCTAAATATGGCCTTTTTTGTGGGACTCGTCGGGTGTGAATCATCGCTCTATCCAAATTTGCTACCAATTTTCTTTGAAGTGTCTTAAGCCCCAGAATTAATGGATTTTCCCTTGAAAGGCGCAGTTTTCCCTTAGCAACCTACAAAACACTAAAACACAAAAACTAACCAAAAAATCATAAAACAATGAAACTAAAGGCTTAGCAAATGCATATTAAGGGGTCCAAATATACAATATTTGGTACTCATCAAAGGTCTATGGTGAAACCATAGCACTCTTGAGTTCTAGAAACGAACTTCCTATAAGAGTAATAACAGCATAAGTCTAACGATTTTGTAAGTAAACCTCACGTTAGGGCATGACGTGAGCTCATTATTATTAAGCAGAAATAAACGTGCAGCTTTTGGTAAGCATTTAAAAGAGTTGTTGTCTTCGTTAATACACCATAAACGTATTGTTTAGTTTGATAAAGGGTTGGCTACTCCTGGCGACAATCATCTAAGTATTTTTATGCAGAAAAACTAACGTTTTATAGGTCATAACTATCATGTATAGTCTACCCGAGATATTACCCTTTCTTAGCAGAGTTGATGCTGTCTCGAAAGACCTGTAATACAATGCCGGTGCCCCGACCATTGTACGCTACCGTCCATAACACTAGCAGCCCGACCGAGTCCGACCTCGGGTGGCCCACGCTACTAATGATGTACATTATATAGTGACCGCCTGTTAAGGCTGTGCCGGTCATGAAACAACCATTGGATCCAAGGCCTGTATCATGTCATACGATGCATCTTATCAACCAGTTATTAAAAGCAGTTACCAAGTTATTACAAAAATGTAGACATGTTCATATCATGCACGTGGTCGGTCAACTGACATATCCCACGTTTTTTAAGGAAAGTGTTCGTAAGTGTTTACTTACCTCATTCGTTCGCTCGAGTCCTCCAACATCACAAAACCCTTCTATAACGAAATATGAAACATCGTTACGCGTAGTACTAGAGGACTTATATGAGTATGATACCAAGCCTTATAAAAAAAAAAGGGTTGCTGGACCCTAAGTTTGCATAAGTGGAACTAAGGGCGAGTGCCCTGCCCTTTGGTCATACGAACGGCCTCGAGAGCGTATGTCCGGCCAATGAGTTTGGTATTCCAGCCAACAACTCCAAACCGTGTTTTGAGGCTTCTATTCAATCTAAGGGTTGATACATCTCATCCTAGGCTACGAAGTAAACACATGCATCGTAAGAAAATTCAATATTATGCAACGCAAAGAATCAAAGAGGTGTTTTAAATTCTTTTGAAAATGTTTCTTTGTTTTTGTAAGAAAATGAATACAAAAGCTTAACATAGTGTCTTTAAAACTTACAACATTAGGAAAGCAACAAGAACAACAAGAAAGTTATAAAAATGGGCAAGGGTTACCTTTTTTTGGTGGCAAGAACACCAAGCTCCCTTCCTTCTCCCTCTCCAAATCACTTCTCACATTAGGTTTTTAGGGTTTCTTGAGTGCAAGGGAGGCTGAAGGTCGAAGGGTGAGCTTATATAGGGGTTTGGGGCGTGCACTTGTCTAGAAAAATGGATAATGGGTTAAAAATGCTTTTCAGGGTGTCAGTGTACGTGCGGGTACTATTGAGCATATGTGGAGGTACTATTACACATTAGGTAAACGGGTTCTAGCGTACGTTCTAAGGTATTGCCCATTGGGTCAAGGATTGGTCAACGTACGTACGGGTGGTCCCCTAGCGTATGTCCTTACTGAAGACAGGTGCTTACGTACGGGTGGTCCCCCAGCGTACGTCCTCATTGAAGACAGGTGCTTATGTACGGGTAGCCATAGCGTACGTACGGTCAGAAGGGTGGAAATTTAGGTTTTGCCTCAAGGTTTTTTGGTTATGTGTGAGGGCTTCAGTCTGTTGTTTTCAAAACTATGTTTTATGAAATAATAACCATAATGAGTCTTTAATAAAAGCGGTTGTTTTTATCAGGGTATTACACAAAGCAACCCTCACTTCTTGGATCATGCGGCAAAGGAACAATCTCTTCAAGAAGCTCTTCAGGAACAATTGTTGAGAGAAGAGGCCCTCTGGAAACAGAAGTCCAAAGAGTTTTGGCTTACTTGCACTAATCTTAACACCAAATACTTTCATGCGGCTACAACTTGTGGAAGAAGGTACAATTAAATTTCCTTCTTAAAAACTTATGATGGTTCTATTTTTACAAGCAAAGACAATATTGGTAACTATATGGTGAACCATTTCAAAAATTTGTTCTCTTCTACTGGTCCTATTTTGGATGATTCCCTGAAAGAGATTTTTGAGGAATCTATTACTGATGAGGATAAGTCCAATTTTTGTGTTATTCCTGATGAAGTTGAGATATATTAGGCCATCATAAGTTTAGGTCTCAACAAAGCCCCAGGTCCAGATGGGATGATTGGTTTATTCTACAAAACTTATTGGAACATTGTCATACACAATGTAGTAGCTTTTGTCCAATCCTTTTTCCGTGGGGGTTTCATGTTAAGAGAATTCAACCATACTAATATTGCCTTAATTCCTAAGGTGGATAATCCTTCTCAGATGAATCACTTTAGACCTATCAGTCTTACCAATTTTAACTATAAAATCATTTCCAAGATTTTGTCCAACAGATTTAAGCTTATGCTCCAAAAACTTATCTCTCCCATGTAATCAGCTTTTTTAAAAGGGAGATCCATTAATGATAACACTGTTCTGGCTCATGAGATTTGTTGTATAAATTTTAAAACTCACAAGTGCACGAATAGTTTGCAATAAAAGGATTGCAAGTGCGAGGTCAATTCCACAGGGAATTGTGTTTTAGAAAACAATTTTTATCTAAACTAATTAAAATCTTAACCTAGTAACAAAAATTGAGTGATTTTTGAATTAAAAATAAACAAACATGAACTGAAACAAGTTGAAATTAATCAATGGACGAACACTAAGGTTTTGGAATCGGCCCTCACAAACTCATAGCAACAAATTTCATGTTCATCAATATTTTCCAAAGTTTTCAACGACACATTTTATGTATGTTCTATTTTTGCGTAAAGGATGAATTAAATCATCCAAAGAATATGTTCTTTGCACAAATCACAAAGGATACCCGATTTAAATTAAATCATCCAATGTATCTGTGCTTTGCACAAATCACAAGGGATATCCAACTTCAACCGAATAAACCAATGTATTCGTTGAATGAATCACAATGGATATCCAATATTTAAACAAATAAACCAAGCAATCAATTAAAAGTTATCAGCAATTAATTGAATATAGATAGAACAATCAGAAATACAATTCATATCATTGGAAAAATATCAATTTACATGAAACAAGCTGTTGCTAATCATCTGTGAGGCTTCATCCTCAACCTTAGTTGAGGGTTTAGCCTCTCATGGAATTGAAAGAAAATGCAACAATATAGGAATCCATAGAAGTTGAGAAGCATACAAAGAGAAAATTCAAATTGAAAGCCACCAAAAACTAGAAAACCCTAGCTTTTTTGCTCTTATTCTCTCCAAACAATCGTCCCTAGCAGCCTCCCTCAGCGTCTCATACCCTTTTCTTTTGTCTTTTCTTTTTATATAGCTCTTTACGGTTTTTTTTTTTTTTCTCAAAATGGTGCTGCAGAAAATCGTATCTAACGCGTCTATTCGGAAGGTAAAAATGCATGTCCAGATAGGTGCTGCTCCCGAGCATCGATCTAGCTCCCCTCCGGCGTCGGTCTTGCTCCCCTCAACCACATCCCCTCCAGTGTGGGTCTCTCTTTTCTCTCTCTCTCAACTCATAATCCAGTGTTTTGCTAGTAGGAAAGTTTTGCACAATTTTTATGCTCAAGCCAACGTGTCTTTCTTTCATTGGTGGGAAGAAAACCCCTCATTTATGCAACGATCGAATAGAAGATATTCTCACAAGGAAATGGTGCTCTAATGGCTATAAAATTGGATATGGAGAAGGCTTTTGATTTGATGGAGTGGGGTTTTCTTTTGGAAATTATGAAGTTGTTAGGTTCTAACTCCAAATGGATAAACTGGATCCAGCGATGCATTTCAACTTCTTCTTTCTCTGTTTTGCCGGATGTTAAGTGCCAAAATATTCATATTTTAGCCCTTAAACTTATATGTGTTAATTCCTTAGTGTTGTTAGTTTATGCCATTTTATTCATTTTCTGTATTTTTTGTGTCTTTGTAGGCCTTCGGAAGAAAACCTGGAAGTATTAAGCTTAAAGAGCAAATTTAGGAAAAGCTTAAGGCTCTAGTAGTGCGATCACAGGAGACCTGCGATCGAGCGCACACAGGCTGCAATCGATCGCACCCGTGTACTAGAGAACAATGAGCTGCGGCCAGAATGCCCTTTCCTTCCATATTAGGGTATTCCAAGTCTCACTTTTAATAGGACTAAACCCTACGAATTTCTAGGTTTACTAGTGTAACAAGGACTTCTAAAGCCCTATAAATAGACCTCTAAACCCTGAGAATAAGGATCCTTGAAAGAAGACAACTTTGGGGAGAGGAATTGGAGGCTACTTCTAGGAGTGGTTTTCGGTTCTTTCTTTCCCTTTTCTTTTTAGTTTTATTTTAATTATGTGTAACTAACTCTTAAGGAGGGCTAGATTGAAGCCCTAATTATGTTTATTTAATATTTCAATATTGGGGCCTTTGTGATAATCATATTGTGATGCTTAACTTGATTAATACTTGTTTTCTTGAATTCCTCAAATGTGTGAGATTGGCCATTATATGGATGTGGTATGGACTAGTTAATTAAATCAATTTGGATGACCAAGTCCTGGGTTTAATAAGAGTAACAAAAGAAATCCACACCGGGTTCTTGGGTTAATCAACATGGAAAACTAGGAGTATACACCTATGCGCTAGGTTCCATGTGTTTGTCGATTTTTATAGATTTATACTTTCTTAAAGAATAACTTAGTATACACACATGCTAAATCCTTTGAGAAAGAAAAGAGTTAGAGTATACACCCATGCCTAACTTGGTGCTTAGGAAAATCAATAACTTAAGGAGTATACACCCATGCCCTTAGGTTGGCAAACATTAGGTATTCATAATATGATTGGATCATTAGCATATTGTTATATTATTTGAGCATAATTAGTGGTGGATATCAAAGCCCTACCTTTACTTTATCTTTATATCTTTTTATTTCTTTTTCATAATATAAATTTAGTGACAACTTGATATTTTTAATCAATTCTAAATAAAATGAACAATCCTCGTGGGATCAATCTTGTACTTGATGCACTATATTATCATTTGATTTTGTGCACTTACGAGTAAAACGTACTGAATATTATCTATTAATTTAGGTAGTATTTGGCACAACAAGTTTTTGGCGCCGTTGTCGGGAATTGTTTGATTTTGTTTGAAATTTTTTTCGTTTAATTTATTTTTGTTTTAAATTTTTCTTTTTTTCTAGTTTTTTCCGCAATTCATGTTCTGCTTCTGGAGGTGCGCTCGAGCTCCCAATCAGGGCGATCAAGCGCATCAATGTGATCGATCACACATCCGAACAGCAGCACAGTTACTGTACTAATTCTAGATCCGTTTTTCTTTTCTTTTCTTTTCTTTTCATGCAGGGTCAGTCGAGTCTGCATTTTCGTAAGTTTTTATTTTTAATTTTGTTTTTATTTCCCTTTAAATTTTAACTTCTTTTTGTTATTTTATTTTTGTTTTCACATATGTGGGAAACATTCCGACACCCCATGAACCATGTTCATTATGCTATGACCCTTATCACCATGTTAGAAATTGTCCCTCAATAAGACAAATTTCTAACGAATTTTTTGGGCATAGGAACATTGGGGAACGACAACTATTTTGATTCTTATAACCCGTCATGGAGCCAATAGTCTAATCTCTTGTGGCAAGCTCAAGCTCCTGGAATTCAAGCACCACAATTTCATGAAGAGGAGCCATCTCCACAGTTTTATGATCAATCATATTCTTCTCCCATTGATTGGTCTCAACAATACCAAGAGCAACAGCAATACCAAGAAGAACCACCTCCTCCAAAAAGGCCTACCTTAGAAGAAACAGTGTCATCTTTTCTTAGCCACAGTAAGGCCTGTAATCAACGGTTGCAATCCACCATGGCCAAGATAGAGGATCACTTCAAGCAAATATCAGATATACTTAAAGAAGAAGAAGAAGAAGAGTGTTGTTGTGCAAATTTATTTAACTCGCAAGTGCACGAATCAATTATAGTTTAATGGATTGCAAGTGCGAGGTCGATCCCACAGAGAATTGTATTTTTGAAAGAGCAATTTATATCTAAACTAATTAAATCCTAATCTAGTTCCAAAAGGGTTTTGATTTTTTAGTTTTGAAAATTAAAGGATAAACATAAACTAAATAAAATAAGTAAATCTAAGGATAAAGGTACTAAGGTTTGGGAATTCACACTCACCAAATTATAACAACATACTTTATGTTCATCAATATTAATCCAAAGTTCTCACAAATTAAATCATAGATATGTTTTACTATGCTTCAAAGAATTAATCAAAACCATCCCATGTATCCATTCATTGACCAAATCACAAAAGGAATCCAAATTCAATTGAAACACCAGATGTATCCGTAGAACAAATCACAAGGGATATCCAATTTTTATGAGTTAAAAGCTAAGCAATCAATCATATGAAATTATCTCAAATCATCACATGTATCCTTGAATCACAAGAGATATCAAAGAATCTCTCCACACAATTGATTAGAAGTAAAACAATTGAAATATAAAACCCAATAAAATCAAAATAATAAAAACTTACATAAAAGTATTGATGTTCTTCATCGGTGAGGCTTTATCCCCAACCTTAGTTGGGAATTTAGCTCCACATAAAAATAAAATCTAAATCTAAACCTAAACCTAAAGAAAAACTAAACAAAAGAATTTTGCTCTCTGGGATTGTGTATCTTTTCTTGAATGCAAAGAAGTCTATTTATAGGCTTAGGGAAGTCCTAGAAGCCCAAGTAAACCTAGATAATTCGGAGGTCTGTCTCCCAGTCAAAATAGAAGTCTGAAATCGGAATAGGATTCGTCCAGATTTGTGTCCTTTAATTGCGGGGCGATTTTGACATAGTAACTGTACGAATTACGAAAATCCTATTTCACAACAAATTGTAGTATTTTGAGTTAGCTTTCCAATTCCGTTTGAATCACTTCAATCCGATATTTGAGCGGAGAGTTATGGTTAAAATACTAAGACGTGTGCAGAATCTGAATTTGAATCCGATCCGAAATCTTATCCAATCTAAACTTTAATCTGATTTAACCTTTCCTTAGATTTGGTTAGACTTAACCACACAATCTAGGTCTTCTCAAAGTATGCTTTCTTCCAAACTTCGCATTTTTCCCTTTAAAGCTGCAGTTTTTCTTCAATGACCTACAAAACACTAAAAACACAAAACTAACACAAAATATTAAATAACGACACAACTAAAGGATTAACTAATGTAAATAAAGGGGTCTAAATATGCAATATTTGGCACTTATCAAGTGTCAAGGTCAGTTGGTGGCCAATCCTAATGAGCACTACATGGAGGAAGAGTGCACCTACTATCATGAGCAAGCTGTCACATTGAGGAGTGAAGCGGTGATTGAAAATCAAGTGGAAGAGGGGAAGGAGGAGCAAACCAAAGTTCCACAGGAGCCACATCAGGAAAGAGAAGAAAGAACTAAGATTTTTTCACCATTAGCTCTTATTCCTGAAACACGAAGAGGCTAGGAGAGAAGTATGTTAGAGCTACCACATGAGCAAATTGAGGACATCAAGATAAAGAAGCTCCCTGAGTTTTCTTCCTACTTTATTCCAGTTCATTATTCCCCACAGGATGAGAAACTGTTTGAGAAAACTCAAAGTGGTCCTCCCCAATCTATAGACATTCGGAAGCATCTTGCAATAGGAAGAATTCATTCCCTTTGGTGCAAGAGAAGAAAAGGCTGGTGCTTCAAGTTTAAAGTGCCATAGTCTGGCTGAAGACATTAAACTTAGCGCTCATGGGAGGCACCCCATAGTTTATCCTATTATCTTTCTATTTGTCTATTTTTATGTTTGTCTTTAGTTTTTTTTTTTTTTTTTTTGTTCCTTTTTATTTATTTTAGTGTTTTATTTTGCAGGGACAAGTGTGCTTCAGTTCAAATTTGGGGGTGTGCTATGAGCCATGCTATTCCAGACAATTTCGTACATATCCCAGGTAAATTCTTTTCATATTATAGACACATTGGGGACAATGTGTAATTTAAGTTTGGGGGTATGGGAGACACTTTACACACTTTGTCCCAGTTTTATTTTATAAGAATATATATATATATATATATGCATGTTCATGTTTGTCTTAAAATTTTAGTTGATCTTAAGAATTGTGATTTGATTTCATTGGTGAGCTTAAAATTTTGAACACATGATCTGATAATTGAGTTTTTCAGTTTGATTACTTGCTTAGGACAGTTGAGAATTCACATGTTTGATCTGATCTTACACAAGCACATTAGCACATAATTTGTAGGGTATGACATGAAGTCTGATGTGTGTGTTTCTATGTCTTGGGTGAAACTGGATAATTTATTAGATGGATACTTTGGCATATATATGTGTGTGTGTGTGTGTGATAAAAAAAAAAAAAAAAAATGATCATTGATAAGCTTTTCTCTAAGTAACTGGACCTCTTATCTCAAAGTATTGAGTATTCATGTCAAAATGCAAAGAATTTTGATTTGATTAAAAGTCATGATTAGTTTGGTTCCGTAGCCTTTTTGACTCGAGTTAGTAAGTCCTTAGGGGTGTTTTACACCTAATGCCCTAAAACCACTTGGTTTGGGAGTCATTGGCCTAACACTCGCTACATAGGTCAATTAGAAAGCTTAAGGGAACCAAACATTGCACAACCTGACGAAGAAGAAGAAGAAGAAAAAGAAAATGCCATTGTTGTTCATTCTAATAGGGATTTCAATGAACGTTAAGATATTGAGACATTGCACATTGGAAATAATTGAAAGCTTCATATTTATGTGCTAGTTCACTTTACACTATTCGAACGTGTGATGCCTTAGCATGACTTTTGTAAGTGATTAAATTTTAAAATTCCAATTCATTGTGAAGATAGAGTTTATCTTTTTAAGCTTGCTAATGAATAAAAATCATGGTTTTTGAGTGATACCTTAATTTTTGGATAACATGAATTCTTGCATGATGTTTTTGGGTGACATTCCTGGAAAACCCTCACGAGACTTCACTCGTTCTCTAAGGAATTCCTAGGGGTTTAAAAGGCTTGTTGCATATGCTAAATGCAATTGTACATCACACGAAAGATGGATTTATCTTTTTGTTTTCTATTTTTCATTTTGTTTTTAATTTTGTATTGCTAAAGGACTAGCAATATGTAAGTTTGGGGGTGTGTTAAGTGCCAAAATATTCATATTTTAGCCCTTAAACTTATATGTGTTAATTTCTTAGCGTTGTTAGTTTATGCCATTTTATTCATTTGCTGTATTTTCTGTGTCTTTGTAGGTCTTTGGAAGAAAAGGAAGAAAACTTGGAAGCATTGAGCTTAAAGAGCAAATTTGGGAAAAGCTGAAGACTCTAGTAGTGCAATTGATCACGAAAGACGTGCGATCGAGCACACACAGGCTTCGATCGATCGCACCCGTGTGCTGGAGAACAATGAGCTACGGCCAGAATGCCCTTTCCTTCCATATTAGGGTATTCCAAGTCCCACTTGTCATAGGACTAAACCCTACGAATTTTCTAGGTTTACTAGTGTAACAAGGAATTCTAAAGCCCTATAAATAGATCTCTAAACCCTGAGAATAAGGATCCTTGAAAGGAGAAAACTTTGGGGAGAGGAATTGGAGGCTACTTCTAGGAGCGGTTTTTGGTTATTTCTTTCCCTTTTCTTTTTAGTTTTATTTTAATTATGTGTAACTAACTCTTAAGGAGGGCTAGATTGAAGCCCTAATTATGTTTATTTAATATTTCAATATTGGTGCCTTTGTGATAATCATATTGTGATGCTTAACTTGATTAATGCATGTTTTCTTGAATTCCTCATATGTGTGTGATTGACCATTATATGCATGTGGTATAGACTAGTTAATTAAATCAATTTGGATGACCAAGTCCCAGGTTTAATAAGAGTAACAAAAGAAATCCACACCGGGTTCTTGGGTTAATCAACATGGAAAACCGGGAGTATACACACATGCCCTAGGTTCCGTGTGTTTGTCGATTTCCATAGATTTATGCTTTCTTAAAGAACAACTTGGTATACACCCATGCTAAATCCTTTGAGAAAGAAAAGAGTTAAAGTATAGACCCATGCCTAACTCGATGCTTAGGAAAATCAATAGCTTAAGGAATATACACCCATGCCCTTAGGTTGACAAACATTAGGTATTCATAACATGATTGGATCATTGGCATAATGTTATATTCTTTTTATTTCTTTTTCATAATATCAATTTAGTGACAACTTGATATTTTTAATCAATTCTAAATAAAATCAACAATCCTCGTAGGATCAATCTCGTACTTGATGCACTATACTATCTTTTGATCTTATACACTTACGAGTAAAACGTACTAAATATTATCTATTAATTTAGATAGTATTTGGCACAACACTGGATGGTTCACCTTTCGGGTTTATCCATCCAACCCGTGGCCTTAGACAAGGAGACCTTCTTTCTCCTTTTCTCTTTATCCTTGGTTCAAAAGTTCTTTCAAGGCTCTGTCTTAAAGAAGTACAGCAAGACAACCTGCATGGTATCAAAATTGATAGGAAAAGTCCCCCCATCTCTCATCTTCTGTTTGCATATGATCTTACGATTTTTTCAAGAGCTACTGAGGGAGGCCAATGCTATCCTCAAATGTCTCTCCATATACGCTGATTGGTCAGGACAGAAATTGAATGCCTCCAAGTATTCTTTGTTCCTTAGCAAGAACTGCAGGTCCTCTACCATTGTTGCCATGAAGAGTATCCTCAGCCTTTCTATCATTCTGGCAAAGGCAAAATACTTAGGCATTCCATTGTTCTTCAACAAAAGTAAGAAGCTCACTTTTGATGATCTCAAGCAAAATATTATAGCCAATAGGTGGAGATCCAAGCTTCTTTCTCAAGTGGCCAACTCAATCCATTCTTACATTATGTCAATTTTTTTTGCTGCCTAAAGGATTTTGTCAAGATCTTTATTCCATCTTAAGGAAGTTTTGGTGGGGTTTTCCTCAACACAAGAACCAAAACCTTACTTTATTGGCTTGGGATAATATCTGTAATCGTAAATCCTTGGGAGGATTAGGCATCAGATCTATGGATACTATGAATCAATCCTTGTTGGCGAAGTTGGGTTGGATTTTGACAGCCAAGCAGCCTATGATTTGGGTGAAAGCTCTTTCTGGTAAATATCTTAAAGAATGTGAAAATTTCCTCAACACTTCTCCAAGCCCCCAAGGTTCTTTGCTTTGGAAAGGCTTGCTGAAAACTTGATCAGTAGTGGAAAAGGGCGCTTGCTTGGCTATTTCTCAAGGTTCCAATGTCAATGTGTGGACTGATCCCTGGATTCCCATATTAGCCACCTTCAAGCCCAGTCCCAATCCTAATCTTACTGATCAGCCAAATTTTACTGTTGTAGATTTGATTATTCAATCCTCCAGAAGCTAGAACATATCTATGCTTGAGGATCTTGTTGACTTGCCTTCTGTTTTGCAAATCAATAATATTCATATTCCTTTCCTAGTAGAAGCTGACCGATGGACTTGGTCTTCTGCTGAAAATGGTCTTTTCTCGGTAAGATCTGCTCATGAGCTTAGTTCTTTCATTCCCTCACGTAGATCCTCTCCTCTTTCTCCTGAAAATTGGAAATGCCTTTGGAGTCTAAAAATGCAGCAGAGACTAAAGCATTTACTTTGGAAAACTGCTTGGAACATCTTGCTTGTTCGACATTGTTTTGCTAGTTTCATAGATACAATTGACCAAGCTGATTGGCTTTGCCCTTTCTGTAAAGCTGCCCCAGAAACTATATCTCACGTCTTTCTTGATTGCTCTTTGGCAAGGATCTTATGGAGAAGTCCCCCCTGGCCTTTCAATTCAGAAGTTTTTAGTAATATCCTTATTGCAGAATTGGTAATATTCTTAGTTGCAGCTATGGTTCTTAGTGACTCTAATAGTAAAATTATCCATGCTGCTACCAAACATCTCTCTACTACTGATGCCGCTATTAGTGAAGCTCAAGCTGCACTATTAGCATCTCAAATTGCCTCTTCTCTTGGGATTTATTCCTTAATTTTGGAAGGTGACGCTAACAACATTGTTCTTGCCATTCAACACCTGGACCTCTTCAAAGACTAGAATTTTGCTTCTATTATTTCTGATATTACTATTAACTTGCTATCTTTGTATAGCTGGAAGGCTTGTAAAGTCTCTAAGAGTGCAAATTATTATGCACATTGTTTAACTTGATGAGTCGCTTCTAACCTAGTGTTCGAAAGCATTCTCGACTAATCTCTCATTGCCTCTTTCATTCGGATCAATAGTGGGAAAAGACCTCCCTTTGTAACCTTTCTCCTATTGGATCAGGAAAAAATTAAAAATTAAAAATTAAAAAAAAAATAATAATTTTGAGCATGAAAAATTCATTTAGATCCACAAACTAGATATTCAAAGACTAGATTAAATCCATTAAAAATCCTTGTATTAGTTGGTTAATAGTTTCATATATATATTAAACGTGGATCAAAATTCCCTTTAATTTCAAAGAACTTGTAGATTCTCAAATTATGGAAATTAGGCCATTTCTAAGAATCGAATGGCTTGAAAATGCCAACTATTAAAAAAGTGGTATGTTATCGAGGCAACCAAAAAGAATTTTGTCCCAAAAGGTTTCTATTCACTTTGGCAGAAGCACTTCTTCAGAAAACCAAATGATAGTTATTGACTCAAAGCTTTTTTACAACATAGAGAACAAGAACCCAATAAAAATATACTCAATTTTCAAATATAACATGCCACATTTTTAATAAGTGAAATTTTCCAAGCATTTCGAAGTAAAAATTAAAAAAAAAAAAAATTAAAAAAAAAAAAAAAAAAAAAAAAAAAGCTTAAATTTCATAATTTGAGAATTTACAATTTCTTTGAAATTGTAGGGTATCATGATCCATATAAAGTTTACTAAAGTTGGAAGTAGGTAATTAGAGTTGTATAATTCAAAATTTTAGAGTGATTTGAGTTGGTCTAA
The DNA here is from genome assembly GCF_965113065.1 of Corylus avellana. NCBI lineage: Eukaryota > Viridiplantae > Streptophyta > Magnoliopsida > Fagales > Betulaceae > Corylus > Corylus avellana. The sequence continues at coordinate 25,650,086 of NC_142491.1, read as the reverse complement.
TTTTATCCATGAGTTTTACAACTGAACTAACACAAGCTAAGGTTTATGTCAGGCATAGATCAAAATCAACAATAATCCTTTCATTCATTACATAATGGTGATACCGTTTACCAAGCCTCCTTAGGCCCACTCAAGCTCAACATAGCCCTTTACCCCTTGGACATGGGAGGATTCATTCACCCATGAGATGGGTTGCATTCGGCTAGTCAATTCTGAGCTCAGTGAATCATCCCAGCCTCAAAGATGGCCCAATTGACAAACACCTCACTAGCAGTTAACAAGCCTAATAGACTGTCCACTGACAAGCGGTCACCTCATTGGTGGACGCACCGAAGACGGACTACATGCACAACTCTTTACTAAACTTAGCTCAATAAAAGCAATAGCCGCATATGTGTTATATGTCATTATTTTTCTTATGTTTCGAAAAAGTTTTAAAAAATTCATAAAAACTTACTCACGTTAGATTCTCTATATTTAATCAACCTTCAAGAGTTGCTATAGTGTTTTCCAATATGTAGGGAACCAAAAGTGATTTTCTATACATTATTTTAATATAAACATTTTTCTTTCATCTCTCCTTTTTCATTTTTTGTAGGGGTGTCAAACCGGTCCCGGTTTTCGATTTTTGGCCAAAACTGAGGACCGGAACCAGGGTACCCCGGTTCTTGGTTTTGGGAAACCGGAACCAGGAATCGGGTCTCAGTTAATGGCCAGTTCCGATTTGTACCCAATTATTTGGACCGAGTAACCAGTTTTTTAAGAAAATTATTTTTTTGTCTTTTTTAACAATCGGCCAAAGCCACAACTCAACTTAGCAAAATAAACAACAATCGGCCAAACCCCCAACTTAACTTAGCAAAATAAACAACAATCGGGTAGCAAAATAATTCGTTAGTTCCTTTGGAAACCGAAACTAAGCCAAACCCAACTTCAAAAGGCCAATGAACTTCAAGAAATGAGTTGCATTTTACTAAGATAAACACCAAATTGAGCCACCAAAGAACATAGCCAAAGCCCAAAGAAAGTTTCAACCATTCTACGAAACCTAAATGATCAACATAGAAAATATCAAAGAAACCCAGAAAAAGAGAGTCCATACCTGACTGCTAGTGCTCATTGCTCAACTGTAGCGAGAGAGAAACTGTCCGACGGAGGTCACGGAGCGAGAGAGGGAGACGACTTGACAGAGGTCACGAACCGAGAAAGTAGGGGTGTCAAGGCGGTTAGTAGATTTCACTAACCGCTTAGCGGTTAACAATTAGCGGTTAACCGCCGGTTAACGATTAGTGGTTAGTGAAATAGATAACCGCCCACTAACCGCTTTTTCAAAATTGGGCTTTTTTTTTTGCTTTTTGGGCTTTCTTTAGGGCTTTTTAGGCTTTTTTTTTTACCCCTTTTTTTTTTTAGTGTCTTCTTGGGCCCAATTGCTATAAAAAGAGCCCATATTGAAAAATCAAAAATGTTTGACCCAAAATTTACATTTACTTGTACTTTAAAAAAATTTCATTAAATATTAAATCATAACCGGTTAACTTTAAAAAAAAAAAAAAAAAAAAACATATAAAAAAAAAAAATTCAACACAACATATAATGATAATACATTAATACTTAAATTATGTTTATAAGTAACACATTGGTCATTGTTTAATCCAATATCAATTACTTAATTTGATATTATATGAATCATATCATCATTGTACATTAATAATATGATTCACTTGAAGTCTTGAATAAAGTATTTGGATTGTCATTGAATCATATGATTAAGTATTGATATTATACATTTATATTATTCATATGCATATGTAGACTTATATAGACTTTTAACATATATAGACTTATAAGTTTATAACACACATTGAAAATAAGTTTCTAGATATTTAATTGTTGTATTAGTATGAATTGGTATACTTATGAGTTATGTCATATTATATATGTATAATTTGTTATTATATAATCAAATGATTTAATGATCAATTGATCATGTGATATAATCATATAAATTATAGTGATAATATATTAATACTCAACTTGTGATTTAATTATTTAAAAAAAAAAATTATGATTTAATGATGAAGTGATTACATGATATAATCATATAAATTATAGTGATAATATATTAATACCCAAATTGTGATTTAATAATCAAGTGATTATGTTATATGTATAAATATTTTTATAATTATAATTATAAAAATATATTATATAAAAAGGTGGTTAGCGATTAGCGGTTAGCGGTTACGGTTAGTAAACCCAATAACCGCTAACCGCTAGGCTGTTATAGCGGTTAGACGGTTAGCGGTTAATACGGTTAAGCGGTTAGCGGTTATAGCGGTTAGCGGTTAAAACCGCCCGCATTGACACCCCTACGAGAGAGGGAGATGAAGCGAGAATGAGAGAATCAGAGGGAGAGAGAGGCCGGGTGTTGTGAAATGAAGAAAAAAATGAGAAAGAGGCAGAATGGGCGTGAGAAATGAAGATGAAGTGCTAAACCTAAACCTAAAAAATATTAATATATATAAAAGGTACCCAGGTTCCCGATAACCCGGTAATTACCGGGTTCCAAAAACTGGGTACCGGAACCGAGGTATTCAGTTTTTGGTTTTTCCCAACCAGAACCAGAATATTTTTTGACACCCCTAATTTTTTGTCTTTAATTGGAGATTGTGTTGAGATTTTGTGAAATAAGTGAGGGTAGGTAGGGAACTTGTACTTTGTAAAGAAATAATATTTTAATAGTATAGGGAAAGCTATGTGAAATATATTTTCATAGGGAAGCAAAAAGTAGTTTTATGCCTTAAACTTAGGAAAAATCGTTAGTGCTCAAAGATGAGTAACAGGGCAACATGCCAATTATAACTTTTAGTTGGTTAGAAGAGTCATTTGCCCCCTCTCGCTCTCCTTTGACTTTGCTTTTGCCACTTCTTTCCTAATGAAATAAATACCAGATTTAAAAAAATAAATAAATAAAACAATTGCCTTCTCTTACAATGAATATAACAATGAAGATTACAATATTGATATAGATGTTATATTACAAAGATTGAAAAGAAATATTAAAAGTGATCACAATGTTGGTACCAAACTACACGGAAGTGATATAATACTGGAGGTGGGGCTTTATGCAGAGAATAAGCGGTCATGATCTTCGCTGCCAATTGCCATGGCCACACAAAGAAAACATATTTAACTTCCCGAATGATATCGATCCTGAATTGAGTCAAAGAATCATAACCTCTTCAATTGTAGCTTTCTTCCATGTTAATGTAAAGGTAAAGATTATCTTACATCGAAAAAGAAAAAAAAAAAAAAAAAAACCATAGTCTGACGGTGGGATTGATTTTACTGTCCCACGGCCCCTTCGAAGGATCGGGATCCCTAAATTGCTAGCAATTCGCCCCCAAGTACCTGGAATCCAAATTCCCAAAGAAAGATTTCAAATCCTATTAACAGGATCAACATGGTGCTTTTTTTCTTTTCTGGAAAGAGGGTTCATGCAGTTGAAATAATTGTTGGCATTTAAAATTGCCAAGTCCTGAGTGGTGGAACAAAGAAAGATAACTGAGAAGAGGAAAAAAACTGACAAAAATATTAGAGATGAATAGTTTTTGTATGGAATACCCGACTGGTGGAACAATTGCGATAATTAACTCATATGGTCAATCATGTGTAGTAATACAGCTGAACGAACAAAATCTAGATAGATGAACTTCTGTTCCTACCATACAGGGTTCTAAACTTTTATCAAGAAAGCATCAAGGAAAGAAACTAAACAGTTTCTCCAACCCCAATCCTACTTCAAGATGCTGCCATTTCAGCTTTTTTATCCTCCAAATGCTTTAGCTCCTTATGCCAGCCTTCAAGCTTCATCAATTTGTCCAACTGTTCTGGCTTCATATCTTCTTGTGTAGTTTTCTGTTGTTGAGCTTCAGAAAGTCGAATCTACAGAATTGAACAAACAATTAAGTGAACTAGTATATAAAATGGCGTTAACACATAAAGCATGAGCCTTCAAGCCATATTGGGTGGTTGCGGTTTTTGATGTTTCCAACAAATCATAGACTTGACAAGTACCGGGAGTTAAGGGAAGTGATTGATAGGAAATCGAAGGATAGGGTATGGGTCAATTTTGGTGCTTGGCTAAGGGTAAGAATATGGGGTGCGGTTTTGTGTATTGCTTGCCTTTGTTAAGTTTGTTTTGATGAGTGTTAGTTAATGTCATTATCATTCAGGTTGGATGAGTATGTTACTTGATTGGGTTGGATGAGTGTTACTCGAATAAAGATCAGACGATCCGCTTCTATAAAGATAATGAGTAGAGCTAGGAGGAGTCATTGAGTAATTTTATCAAACGGGTTGTACGTGGCGAACTCCTACCCAAAGTGGAGTACTATTTTCAACCAAATCAATTCCATCATCTCAATCCAATTTCCAGTTTACAATTCAACCGCAATCAGTCAATCAAAATCACAAGAACCCATCAACTTGGTGACCCATGCAGGTTGAATAGCCATCATCAACACTCAGAACAACCCAACAACCCAGAGAACATTCACCTTCCCACCTTTTGCAGCATCGGTAGCCTTGGTCATCTTTACTCCACGGATCTTCTTGGCTCTGTTCTTCCATTCCCTCATTTGGTTCCTTGAATCGAACAGTTGCTCATATTATAATTTGGGCATTACAACCACGTTGATAAGCCACATATACTTCATATGGGCATTACAACGACATATTTAAATAACTAATAACTTAAACTCAAAACAAAGCTAGAGCTTTAGAAAATGCCTCCAAAACTCCACTTAAAAATGAACGCCTCGAACTTCAAGATCAAGAAACCACTTCCATAGCATTCAGATGCTCCAAAGCCCTTCCTCACCCTTTTGGGATCACTAGTCTTAGCATAACTCACCAGCTCTGATGGATAGCCCACTAGAGCGTTTTCCCTCTCTTTTTATATCCTCTTTTAACTTCTTTATTGTATCTTGCCACTTTCTTCCCACTGCTCTTAGACAAGGAAACATATTTGAATTCCAACCCTTTTTTTTTTCCTATTCACTACTTTGAAAAAGATCTACAATTAGAGGCTTTACCCTGATTGCTTCCTTCAAGATAGCAGGGCCATGCTACAACCCATAGCATGCATAATTATCTACTTCTAACCGAAAGTTCTCCTAGACAATGGGGCAAAAAGACAAACTGAGTTATTCAAGCTTGGCTTGAGATTGGCCTGCTAAGGAGCTACTCAATTGACCTACTTCTTGGGTTGTAGACAAACAAGCCAATCTGCAGCAGTCGGTTCTGAAGCTCAACTTGAGATTGGCTCAATAAAAAACACCCTTGGCATCACATCATCTCCCCCCTCCCTCCCACCCTTTAACAGACAAAACACCCAAACTGTAGAGACCTAAGTGCACAATCAGGATAAGCAATGTTTTTCAGCAAGTAAAATGCATCCACAATCAGATAAACTATCATAAAATATCACACTAGCAAATTTATTAATCTTGCCCAGAAAATATCATTTTAAAAGTCTAGACCTCATCCAAGGTAGCCTTTTTTGTCTACTCCATTTCCTTTGAACTATATCTTTATAGATGATCAGCTCAGCAAAATCAGATGAGAGAGAAAAAAACAAGAAATAAAATAAGAAAAAAAGGACAAAAGGAAACGGAGAAGTACAAAAGAAAAGAAGCAGATGGATAATAAAACAAAGGCGATGAACAGCAGTCAGCTCACAAATCACACAGTGCCACACACACACACACACACACAAACATTACATGATGAGAAGGCAAAAGCACCCTAAACAACTTCATTTTCGCACAAACATAAATCGGTGAGGTAAGACTCCCCCCCTACGTTTGATAATATGCAGCCATTGCAAAATTTTGAACTGATTGCTGCTGAAAGCTTTTCCCTGATTTCTGCATTTAATTTCCTATATTAAGTGTCAACTTTCTTTGTTAGTAGAATATCTCAGATGAGCTGAACAATCTGCCTTTATTGTTCTGATGAAACACAAGGTTTATGCAGACTAAAGCCCAAACATAACAACTCTAAACCAAATCAACAGGAAACTGCATCTCTTGCAAGGAAGATTATTGTAAGAGCCATTACACTACAATCAGCACAAGGCAAACCTCGGGTAGACCTAATGGCTTAACTACTTACAAGCTCAATAGAAAAAAAGAAAGAGAGAAGGAGAGAAAGCTAAACTCTGCTGTGCTAGGCACAAAAACTTTTCAGAGTGCACCATGCAGGCACCTCAGTATATTAACAACTTCACACAATGCATAAACACACAACCTAATTGCCACGTCAAGTGAAAGGAACATAAAAATTCTCCTGTGATCATCAAATAAATATTTACCTCGCTCATTTTCAAACTTTAACTTTTTCTCCTGAGCTGTCAAACTTAGCATTTAAATCTAGAGAAGAGCAACCAGTTTAGCGCACAACAAATAGTCTCGCTGAACCGGGTTACAACATACTTACTAAAAAGGCAACTGACGATCAGGATTGGGACTTAGAACACACAAATACATGTCATGCTACCAGAACAGAGAAGATGATAACAAAAAGCTCCAACCATAAATGCCCAAAATGCAAGTCAGCCCATCAATCTATTCTATAGTGTTCAGATAAAAAGACCATAATACCCTCATGTTTAACCAATTTGAGGCAGTACTGCTGATACCAAGAAAATGGTTGATTTCTATTTCACATGCTATATATAAAATGTAACCGGTGGGTGTTCATTATTATGTAATGAACTGATTTTACACTCAATCCTTCTAGGTTCATTTTACTCAAGCTTTAGACCATTGTAACTTGTGCTTAAGGTAAACCTTGAACTTATATTATATTCTTTGATGCTAAGGCTAAGAAATTTTAAGTGATGACTACGGGCCCCTTGGTGTATGCGGACCATCAAAATAGGAAAGAAGTGATAATTTTCTTAAAAAAGAGAAACATCCAGTAGTGAGTTATATAGTGAACTCCTAGACAATAATGCTTAGAAATTTACGATGACAACTGTGGACCCTTTGGCATGTGCAGACCATCTAAAAGAAAAAGGAAGCGACATTCTTAAAAATGGAGGGGCCTGACCGAAAGAGAAAATTGGTGGACAAGAAATGAAAAAGAAAACAACAAACGGGTCAGTTTGGTAAACTGCTGGAAAAGTCTTTTCAGTTTCAAATGCTGAAAACTCTTCTCAAGGTTAACCAAACAAATTTTCAGATATGGCCCCCATCACTAACACATTTTTCAAAACAAACTACAAAACACTTCTAAAAAAATAGTGTTTCTTTTTTAGAAAAAAAAAAAAAAACCTTATTATTTAAAAAAAAATTTGGTGGTGCTTTTGCCGCCACTTTGTTTGGCAGCCACCACCTAGGCTGCCAGATCACACCACAGTGGCAGCATTGCCACTGTGATGGCAACAGATGTTTCTAATTTTTTTCTTTCTTTTCATTTTTTTTTTGTTTTTACTTTATAAAAATATTTTAAAATTTAAAATTTTACAAAACACTCTTCCATTTTTTTTTTTTTTTTTTTTGATAAGTAACACTCTTCCAAAATTTTACCAAACCAATTTTCAACTTTTCTCAAATGTGGCCCCCACCAAATCAATTCTTAACTTTTACCTTTTTCAAAACCCAAAATACTTCTCAAATTTGTACCAAACAGACCCTAAATTTGATCACTGAAAATCATGGCAGAAACTCAAAGCCCCTTAGTCTAAACCTTTTTTTTTTTGATAAGTAATAAACCAATCTTATAAGAAGCGTAAGGCGTCTCTAAGTACACCAGAAGTATACAAAAGGAATCACCTAACTAGAAAGAGAAAAACAAACAAAAAAATCCTCATAACTAACTGATAGAGGAGACAAAAAAGCCAGAGTCCAAAGAAAAAACAAATGGAAGAAAATGGATAAAATATCCTCCAGGGACCTCTCTAAGTCCTCAAAGCACCTATTGTTTCTTTCCCTCCATAAACACCAAAAGAGGCACGTGGGCAACATTCTTCAAACTGCAGCACTCCTCAGCCTTCCAGAGGACTACCAACAAGCCAGCAAGTCAATAACCTGTCTAGGCATCCCAAAACGACTAAAGAGATCACACCACATAGCAGAAGCCCCTAGTCTAAACCTAGAGGTGGAGAAACATCAAAAGATGGAAATTAAAGGGGAAAATGAACAAAAATTAGAGATTGAAGCATTTCCTCAAGCTGATCCAGTCATGAATCCAACCCTCTTATCGAAAAAAAAAAAAAAAAAAAAATGAAGAAAGAATCCAACCCCAACAAAAGCCCCTTTCTTCATCAAAACAAAGCACACCAAAACACACCAAATCTCCCTAGGATCCATCAAACTACAAACAATACCTATAAACTGCGAAAAATTCAGGCAGAGTATTGGAAAGTACAAACAATATCTGTCAAGTCTTAATCTACGAGTTTCCTTTATTGGCAGCAATGAAATCTGATGAGAACTCCGACAATGAGGTTAAGTTTAAGTCACAGTAGATTTACACACACACACACAAACAGAGAGAGAGAGAGAGAGAGAGAGAGAGAGCACAGGTACTTTGAGAAATCTATAGGACTAGTGGTAGGACCCACTGCAAATGAATTTTTCTTTTCAAAAATCTGACCCATTTTGGGGAGAACTTTTCCTACGGAATTCTATCAATTTAGTCCAGTTGATATATAGCCGCTTTTTCCATTCCAAAACACACTGCTAATATCCCAAGTAAAATTCAAACTTAGAGAGAGAGAGAGAGAGAGAGACCCAAGTAAAATTCAAAGTTATAAGTTCTTAGATTACAACTCATCTCTTACTTCTAAATATTACTACTCTTCTCTTGCATACAGGAGATAATTATTCATTACAATTCCCATAATAACCATCCTAAGCATTGGTAATAAAAATAAATTTTATTTTATTTTTGATTGGCAAGTTACACACGAACCCGGTGGAACTTGAACCCACGACCTCACCCTCCACCTTGCTACAAAGGGAGGAAGTGCCATTTGAGCTAAAGCTCATACACCAAAACTTAATATTAAGATTTCTACCCACCCCTTGACCAAACTAAAAACGACAACCGCATAAAGTTCGTAATGAGTAACAGGGTCAATACAATATCAAATGTGAAACATGAACAATATGGTCATTTGTATTTGCAGGAAAGCTAAATGCATGAATCCTACCTTCTTTTTAAGTGCTCGAATTCTTTTATCAACATCTTGAACTGTATTTTCTGAATTTGAACCCTCTGTTGAGTCTGAGGGTGGGGTGATTACAGTAGCATTTGCAGAAACAGCTAGCTCATTCATCTGAGACATCAACTGCTTGACAGATTCTGATCCATTATCTAAATCTTCCACACTTAGTGCTTCTTCATTTATTATCTCCCCTGGCTCTGAGTTCTTACCCTTTTCAAGAGCAGCCTGTGGAATAAATCAACAAAAACAAGCAACTGGCATGAGATTCATAGGAACTTTTAATTCACAATAACACGGATCAATACAAAACAACTGCACTTTTTCAGTCCTATTGCCTATGCACTAGCTCATCAAAGGTGTTCAACAAAATGCTCATAATGACCATGTGCGACCTAGATGAGCTTTGGGCACAAACCAAGCCTAGGTGCATTGAAATAACGCTGGCTCCTAGGGCTAAGTGAGGCTTCCATTTAATGGAATTCTTATGCTTGTTAGCTATGGTACCCCTCACTCTTTCTTTTTATTTTATTATTATTATTATTATTATTTTTTTTTGGGGGGGGGGGGGGTGGGGGGGGAGGGGTGGTGTTAAAGAAAAAACTTCACTAAATACAAGAATAGCAAACCTTCAAGGAGTGAAAGCACAAAGATCGTACCAGACATAATTTAACAAAATAAATATGAATTCTATCTTCAAAGTAACTATCTCTAAAGCGTGCCCCACTTTAAGCAAATATTATCTCTATCATCAGGTCAGTGCTAAAAGAGAATTAAGGCACCAATATCTGCAGCTAATCATGTAACACCTCCATGTGGTACCAAATTATTTTTCCAATTTGACCATATTTTTTTGCAATAAGAAGCAATCAACCACACCATTCATCATTCTTTAAAAATCTGATCACTTACTCCATTGTCTTCAAAATTTCACAACAAGAGCATGACAAAAATTAAGGGTCAAAGAAATGCTTCTATGTCTTAACTTTCAAATCACTTAGATCATTGGTTTTCAGATGTTACTACTCTAGTTGGTGATAGATTAGACTAAGGGTCAAAAGCAAGCAATCATACATTTGTGAGAGGTAATGAGGTGATATGGCAAAGAAGGAAACAGGGCTTGATGGCTGCAGCATGTGCTAAGGCAAAGCAAAACACTGCCTTGTGAGACCTTTACATACTATGGGTGAATTTTATTTTTTTCTACATAAGATAGAAGTTGCAGGTTTTTTATCCTAGGAAGATGTTGACTAACAATCACATCACCCTATCTAATGGTGACAAACGATCGTTTCATGAGAAAGAAAATAATTCCTTTTTGTCTTGGCTTAGATGAACAAAACATTCAAAATTTTACAACAGGACTTCCAATAAATGAACTACTAAACTGCTAAATAATTTGATCATCATTTCATCGCTTGGAATTGAATTATAGAAGAGCTCCATGCCAACAATTTTGCAAGTGTTGGTGGTTCCCACCAGGAACATTAATGCTTCTGGAGAAGGATGATCGGCACAAAGAGTCAAATTCTAAATTGGATTTGAGATCCAACAATCAAGTACATCTCTACAACTATGGCCTTTAGAAATTGCACTTCAAAAATTTCAAAGTCAAGGATGTTCAACTATAATTTGGCTATCTCATATAATGTTAAGTACACCATTATTAGATTTCTTGAAGTCATTCTTGAAACAAGCTGGCACACTATGGGACATCGATCAAAAGCTCAAGTTACGTGCCCAAAATAGTACTGTACTATCAGATCAAGTGAATATAGTAATAGACACTTGTTGACATTCCAACCTTCCTTCTCCTTTCAGGCTGAATCAGAAATATGCAAGTATTGTCAATGACATAGCTCACCTGTTAGAAAAGAGATGGCTCCTTCAGAAAAAACAAAGTTATTCAAGTTCTTTTTTCTAAAGAAGTTGCAATCTAACGGCCCTAATAGTCATCTCCCCAGGGCAAGCGCACAATGTTTTGTCCTAAAACAAGTGGGTTCAAAGTAAGAACAAGAGGGATAATATGAGGTATAAATGTCCCCAGATAAGATTAAGAGGAGGTGCATGCGGGGATACATTAAAGGGGAGTGCCTCTTTTAGGCGGATATAATATTTCACTCTCAATCTAAAATTAGCTCTCTACTTTGAAGATGTTTACCTAGAACAGAAACCAATTGAACGAATAACAATAGACAACCTTATCTGCATGAGGTCAACCTTTCCTAATGCATATGCTAGGTGTAAGATCTTGGTGAGTTCAATTGTCAACTCTAGAATTGTAAAATTGGTAAGAAATTTGACTCACTTTATCAATACAAGGGTGTAGAACCAAATCACAGCACAAGATAAAGAATTTTGAATTAAACAAAAACAAAGAAAATTGTTGGTTTCAATCTTCCGTTCTTTTTCTCTAGAGTGGGTCATGCCTAGAAAAGTGGTGGAATTGTTGGTTAACTGAAGAGGTCAGTTGGAAAGCCTTTGCATTTTAGATGCTCGGATGGTGGCTCCTCTGTGCCTAACGTGGTACATTTGGAGAGAATGGAACGCGATGAACTTTGAAGATTGTAAGAGTTCAATGTTAGAGCTAGGCGCTGGTATGTTCAAATCTCTTTATACTTGGATGGAGGCGTACAATAGTCCTTACTTTTCTAGTTTTACTGAATTTCTGGACTTGTGTGTTCTTTTTCTTCCTAATAGGAGGTCTCTCTTATATACTTCATGAGTATTTGGGTTGCACCTCTCTACACTTCCTAATGAGATTGATTTACTTACAATATATATATATATATATATATATATATAGTCATATGTTTGAAGGCTTGTAGTCTTATGACCAGCACTAGACAGAGTTTGTTTTCTCCAATATTTGGTTGGTTACCCTATCCTAGCTGGATTTTCTTCAGCAAGTACAATTCATTAAACTGATAGATAAACTCAAATAACACATGGATATAAAGTTGGGCATACAGCTAACAACTGTAATAGAAGGCTATCAGCTATATCCCTAATGTGCAAAAGAAACCTGGATTTAGGAGAAATAAGGAAACCATGGTATCAGAGGGAGAGTTGGAAAAGAAAAGAGAAGGGAAAAAAAAGCCGATTCTTCTCTTTAAAACCATGCCCTATTAGACCAAATCAAACTGAAACTCCTAGAGACAATGCAGAGGATGATAAGCATCAAGAAGAAGACTTATGATAGGACTCTAGTATTCTCCTATAGTGTTTAAACTTGTATTGTACTGTAGAGTTTAAGTTAGTAGATGATAAGCATCAAGAATAAGACTTATGATAGGACTCTAGTAGTCTCCTGTAGTGTTTAAACTTGTATTGTATTGTAGAGTTTAAGTTAGTAATGACTTGTAATTCATTCTTGGTTATATATACAAACATTGCTGCGATGGTTGATGCAGGCAGCATTATACAAAAATCCTATATGGTATCAAAGCCTCAACACGACTAACATAGATTTTTTTTTTCCATGACTACTTCTCCTTCTTCCTCTACCACCTCTTCCACCACACTACCTATGACGTATGCTGCACCCCAAAATCCGTTGCACATTGTCACTCATCATATTACCCTCAAACTCACACAGGATAACTACCCCCTTTGGAAGGTTGTTGTAGTTCCCTTTCTTGAAGGCCATGATCTCATTGGATTCATTGATGGCCCGCATCCCCAGCCACCAAAACTCATTGCTGATTCTACCTCTGGGACAAAAATCCTATATGCCCAAACCCAAAAGTACTTGACCACAGTGATAAACAAAAGACAAATAAATTAAACTTAACAGGAAAAGAACCATAAAATTGAGGCAATTACAGCATAACAAGAAATAACATACCTGTAGCCGCTTCTCCTTCTTTCTTTCATTTCTCTTTACTGACTTAGTCTTGGGTTTTGCATCCAATTCAGGATCATAACCTGGAGGCCCCGCCTGCGAGGCCATCTCCTTTTTCCACTGCATTACAAAAGCACAACAGAAACCCCATTAAATCTTGAGAAATAAGCCACTTACAAGAATCTGCGTGCTAAGTTAAAAATAAATAAATAATATATTAATCCTATGTTTTTCTTCATTTGAAAAACCCCTCCACTCAATTGAGACTATTAACAATATCACTTGGCTTAGACTATTAACAACTGAATTAAAGAGCGTTTTTCACTCTTCTGTTTTCAAACTCTGGCTCTAACCTACGCACAATGCAACTCTTTTAATCATATAATCTATAATTCCAACGCATTTTATCAAGCTTAAACAGAAAATGATAAAAATTATGACATATTATCTTCTCCTCTTCTGACTTTCCTAGCAACCAAGAACAGAGTAAGAGGGAAATGAAGAGCAATTTACGTATATACTTTCATCTTTGTTTGTGACAAGGCAATTTACAAATAACATGAATGCCACACGTAATTACTAAGAAAATAAATAAATAAATAAATAATAAAGAAGTTCTTGCATCTTTCTTGGTGCCAGGTCCCTAAGAAATTAAAAAATTAAAAATTAAAAAAAATAAAATAAAAATGCAGCGATTTTGTAGATAGGTTCGTGTGTTGTCCATGAATGTGTGCGTACGGATATATATGCATAGAAATCTGATATCATAGTTTTCATAGGGATGCCTAAGTTAGTTTTCCGAGCAACAAAACAAGGGGGAGAAAGTGAGTCCGTACCAAGGCGCCTTTGGATTGGTAAATGGCGACTTCCTCTTGAGGGACATAGCCAGCCCTAATCCGGATGGGCTTACGGAAGGTCCCATCGGGTCTCCTGGTCGGCGCCAGAAGTCTCTCCCCTTCTTTCAGGCTTTTGCTCAGCTCCGCCAATTGATTCAGCTCCTCTTCTCCTGCTCCTCCTCCTTCTCCATTGCTGCTCGCCATGATCTTGCCAAGCCTTTAGGACTTTCGCACTGACGCTGACATGCTGTTCAATGGCTTCTAAAAACACAGGGATTTTCTTTTCTTTTTCGTTTTTTTTTTTTTTTTTTTCCCCTTCATCTTCATCTTCCTCTTTCTTCTTTCTTTTTTCTGGGCTTCTGTAATCTAGCCCAAACCCGACTTCTTCGCATGAAACCGACCCGACCTAACTCATTTTTCTCTTTATTTACTGGTACATTATCCATGACCCGATTTGGATCCTACCATTCCTGTTGAAGAAGAAATTGTACGGGCTTTGAGAGAGGGCTTTTTGTTCAAGTGGGCCTTTATTCAAGTAGCCCCTATACGAGCAAGATCGCTTGATTGGACAGAAAGTCCTTCTCATACTCTCTATTCGAAAAGGAGGGAGCAGAAATAATAACAAGAATCCCATGTTGTATGTAATATTGGTCCTCCATCGTCACCTTCTTAGGCATTAGTTATATGTTATTTATTAATTTAAATAATTAATATAAAATCATCTTAACTAGAACAACTGAGAACTTATTAGAAGCTATACTTGGATACAACACTGAGATTCATATTAATGCATAGTTTTTTTTCTCTTCATATTATTCATATGAAATGACATTGATTCACAAAAATATCATTCCATAGCATAGATTTTTTTTTTTTTTTTTTTTTTTTTTATGTATATCATATCCATTCATTTTTGTAATGTTATGCTATTGAATTATTAAGAATTTGAATGTATTTGTATAAGGATTCGTGCATTAATTTTATGTTGTAAATACTTTTTGCATATGCTATTGACATTTTAGTATTAAATATCACATACACTACATTCATTATTATCAAATATAGGAAACCAAGCATGTGCCTTAAACGTGCCCTCCCAACTAATTAAAATGAAAGGAATTGGAAAAAATTTCAACATCCAAACAAGCTGGAGATATATGGACTCAAAGTTAAGCCAGTGCAATTGGAGTAGTGAATGTCAGCAAGAAATCAGAATCTGGTTTGTAAGAAAAAAATTTCAAACTTTCTCTTGTGGTAGAACTTGGCTTCTAAAATTGACTATATTTCTTAACACGTGAGAATTCTATATTTTTTTAATAACATGTGCTTTTCATATGCTTTTTAATAGTTTAAAGGACCTCGTCGCTTTTAAAAGCTGGTTTGTAGAAGTTTCTTACAAATTGGTTTGTCGGAAATATGTGTCCTTTCCTTTTGTGAGAAGTCTTTTTCAAAAAAAAATTATGAGGCATATTGTACAACTATCTTTTGCAAATTTAATAAATCAATAATTTGATTTACAGACTCACGTAATGAGGTGAATCCCACAAATTCAATGGTAAAAAAATAAATTTTATCAAAATAATTTTTATCATTTCTCAAAATTTATTTAGAGAGTTCTTAACAAAATTCTTAAGGGAGTTGGGGTTTTGCTATGCGCTCTGCTCTTCATTTTATTCACTCGTTAATTCTTGAAAAAATTATACTTTACCCTTTTAAAGTTGGCAACGATTTTCAATCCAATCTTTAAAGTTTTAATTTTTATAATTCACCTCCCAAAGTTTTAATTTTTTGCAATTTGATCATGTAAGACACACGTGATCACTGTTGGTTTTTTTTTTTTTTTTGTTCCCTAAAATGTCCTCATCCCCAAAATGCTGAAACGAACAATTTTCAAAAAAAAAAAAAAAAAAAAAAAAAGCTTAACAGTGAGTATTCTCTCTGTTGGATTCAAGCGGCCGTTTTCTGTGCATATCGGCCGGCAACGAAGTCAGTTGAAGCTGCTTTCTTTCGCTGATCGGTGGTTGTTCTGATTTTTTTTGGCTGATTATCTGACCTGAGTGGATATCTGACCTCGGTTGGTTGTTCTGATTTTGCCCCTTTTTTTTTCGCTGATTATCTGACCTCAGTTGATATCCAACACCTTTGTTCTTTCTCCTTTGAGGGATTGCTCTGACAGATTTCTATCTTTTCGCTCTTTGGATTGAATTTGCAACTGGGTTTTTCTTTTTGAGATTTGTCAATTTCTTTTTGGGTTTATTTTTGAGGAAACTTAAATGAGAATCCGAACTTCCACCTGTTTTGAAATACCTCGTAAACTTCAAAATCTCTTAATTTAGTTCTTTAAACTTTTAATTACTCTCAATTTAGACCCCTCAGTCAATTTTAACCGTTAAAAATATAAAAAAAGACAAAAATATTCCTGATTTTTGTTTTTTTTAAAAAAAATAAAAAAACGTTTTGAAAGTTAAAATTTTATGTAAAAGTCAGAAGTATAAATATCATATAACGTTTAAAATCTGATGAAAGAATTTAAATTGAGAGCAATTGAAAGTTTAAAAAACTAAATTAAAAGATTTTGAAATTTAGGAGTTTATTAAATCGGTGGAATTTAGAGGAAGTTTTTCCCTTTTTTTATAAAAAAAAAAAAATTTAGCGGGATCTATTAATAACTGAGTTTTGATTTCGAATCGAATATTGGATTGAATCTGTGACGAACCAGCCGAACCCCATGTCTGAAACACCAGAACAACCACCAATCACCGAAAGAAAGAACAAATTGAAAAAAATAAAAAGATGAATTCCTTTTGCTTTTCCTTCCTACATTTTCTCGAGAAGCAACCAGAGCATTGCATTTCAGCAAACAAATCTTATTTCTTGTGAATGAGAAACGAAATCAATCCCAAATAGTGTCAATTGAAAGTAAGTTCCAACTCATCCTGAATGGCCAAGAATCCAGAAAATCGAAAAAATAAAAAAGATAAATTACTTTTGCTATTCCTTTCTTCAACCCATCCACATCAGAAATCTGTGGAAGATTGGTCTCGGTTTTTGGAGGGTCAAATCTCTTGGACGAGGGTTTTGGAAAAAGCCCATGAATAATCTCTTCCAACAACCCAGAGTGTGAGGGCTCTTTGGGTAAGAACTCCGAGCACTTGTTGTGGTGGTGGTGCGGGCAGAAACGGTGTCATTGGAGGTGGAGGAGTCTTGGTCTTGGCTCTTGGTTTTTGGGTCATTGTCGTCCTTGAGGGAGGTGCTAAAGGCGTCTCTTGGTGATGGTGGCGGCGGCGTTCATGGGTGTGGCGGAGAAGAAGCAAGAAGGGAGGAATCGCCGGATAAGTAAGAAGGGGCATTTTGGGGAAGAAAGCTACATAAGTGATGACGTACATGTCACGTGATTGGTTTGATCAACTGAATGGCTAAATTGAAAAAATTTAAAACTTTGGGAATGAATTGCAAAAATAAAAATTTGGGGATCGAATTAAAAATCGCTGTCTTTAGGGGGTAACATATAATTTTCCAGTTCTAGCTTGGTTGTTACTCGCCATTTCTATAAATCACGTAATTGTGCTATTTCCGATTTCATTTTTACTTATGCCTTGATTTCTTGATTTTTGACTGAAAATTTTCCATTAATCGATTTTGACATGGGGTTGCTGGATTTTACTAGGGTTTGAAATTATGCCGAAAACTGTTTATTGGATTTCATTCACTATTGGATGAACTTTTCCGGTGACTTCTTTTTATACAGAGTAGAATCGTGGTGTAAGAGAGATGGAGAAGAAGAGGGGGAGGAAGGTGATGGAGGACAAGGAGGAGGTTGCTCACAAGGGAATTGCGGCGTCATTCCTGTGCATTGCAGTGTTTGCATTTTTGGTGCGAGTGGCCGTATCCCTCCATCCATATTCTGGTGCAGGAAATCCTCCAAAGTATGGGGATTTTGAGGCACAGAGGCATTGGATGGAGATCACCCTTAATTTGCCACCCAAGGAATGGTATTCTAACAGTACAAGCAATGATCTCAGCTACTGGGGACTTGACTATCCTCCCCTTACTGCCTACCAGAGTTATGTCCATGGCCTGCTTCTCAGATTCTTCCATCCTGAAGCAGTTTCTCTTGTCGCTTCTCGAGGCCACGAGTCTTATCTTGGGTTTGTATTATCCGGGATTCTTTTCCATTGACTGATTTTCGTTTTTATAGACTTCAATTTACATTTTTCTTGATGTGGGGTAATGATATATTTGAGTTTCCCCATGCTGTCTATGCTTTTTTCCTGCAGAAAACTTCTCATGAGGTGGACAGTTCTATCGTCTGATGCACTGGTGTTCTTTCCTGCAGTTTTATATTTCATTGCTGTGTACTATGCGGGTCACTCAAATGGCCGTAAAACTGACATAGCATGGCACATTGCAATTATGTTACTAAATCCATGTCTGGTGCTAATAGATCATGGTCATTTTCAGGTTCGAAATTGTTTTTTTCCAGCAATGTAGAAATTTTAAGGCACTTAGTATGAGTCGCTAATGTTTGATTTCTCATCCGTATTTATTCTGTCAGTACAATTGTATCAGCTTGGGCCTTACTGTTGCAGCTGTTGCTGCTGTTCTCTCTGAAAAAGAGCTATTAGCTTGTTTCTTGTTCTGTCTTGGTCTCAACCACAAACAGGTGCTTCTTATTCAAATTAGCTTGCATCATGATCAATTACTTATAATGACTAAAAGTTGCCTATTTTGTCTAATTTATACGTCTAAGCTTCACATAAAAAGTAAAGGGGAAGGGCTCCTTCTGTTTTCTGTGGCTTCTGATGCACACAATTTTGAAAATGGAACGCTGACAAAGAAATCAATTTTTGTTGGATGTCCACATGTGCCCTTATTGTTGTTTGTTCTCTGTTTATGTGTTTTGGCGATCCCCAGGAAATGCCTTGAGTGTTGGGTTGAGCAAAGGGGCTTTATTTTCTATATTGTTTGTGAAAGAGACCATGTCAATCTTGTTATGGAGTATGCCTTGATGTTCTAAGAAATACTAAAATGCAAAGAAGGAAGCACAACGAATAATCAATTCTTGATCTGGTAAATGTTGCTCAATGATCTGTACTTTCCTAGTATTCATTTTGTTTGATATGAAAACACTAAATGGATTAAGTTTGGGTATATTTGGTCCAATAAAAGTGGGGATCTCACTATTCTCCATTTGTAGGTAGGAAGGGTTGCAAGTGTATATGTGAAAGGTTGTTGTACTTCACTCCTGCCAGCTGATTTGTTTTTGGGGAATGTTTTATTGTGGTTTGCTGCAGATGACAGCATATTTTGCACCTGCATTTTTTAGCCATCTCTTGGGTAAATGTGTTAGGCGCCAAAATCCTCTTCTTGAAGTATCGAAACTGGGCCTTGTGGTCTTGGGAACATTTGCACTTGTTTGGTGGCCATATCTCCACTCCATGGAAGCCTTTTTAAGGGTAAACAGCTGTGGCCAATTTGCTTTTTATTTTGCAATAACTTAACTCCTTAGTTCTTTGCGGTACTTCTTTACAAGGATCGTGGTCCAGTACATAGATTAAATGGCTATCCATCCTTCTGTTTATGCTATGAATCTTTGGCTTGCCCTTTATGTCCTGCTATATTTATACCACAAAAGGAGAACTGAATTTGTCAACATTCCAGACATTGTTTTTATATATATCCCATTCATCCTGTTTAACAAGTTTGAGCAATTATGACCGAGTAGAAAAAAAAAAAAAAAAAGGAGCAATCTGTACTCAAGTATTTCAGATAATATGCAACAAGACTTTACATATTGGACAAACAGACAGGTGTACTACACATCTCTATCACTAATGCATGCAAAGAATATGTTTAGATCTCTATGTCAAGACAACAATTTTCATGTATATGTCGTCATCATGTTGGTCAATTTATGTGGAAAGCAGAACAAGTACAGGTCTAAAGGGATATTATAAAAGTTGTTTTAAGAGGTTGAAGTGTTTTGAATTCATATGTCCATCTTCTGCAGTGGAAAAATTTTAGGGGTTATTTTCTAGTGCAATAGTAAACACTTGCACTATCAAGCTTTGTGCATCGATTCAAGTCTTGAGAGTGACCATTTCATGCAAAGAATATCTAAGCAGTAGAAATGTACGCAAACCATCCCTCCCAACACTACTTAGGTAGGACCAACACTAGGATTAGACATTTAAATTGGAAAGTACGATTTGAGGTTTTTTTAGGTAAACAAAATATTACGCCCTCCCAATATTGGTCTCAACTCTTGACCTTAACCTGCATCCCTTGGTTAACGTCGGAGGAGATGTCATTTGGTCCAAAGGCCATTGGCAAAAGTACGTTCCAAGTAATTTTTTTATATATAGATATTTATGTGCTGAGAACATGAAATAGAGGCTATAGAATACATGAAGTGTTCAACAGAAATTCTTCTCTTCGAGTTAATTTTGGACACCAAATATTTTACCTGAGCTTGGTGAATGTCCAGGTTCTCGCTCGCCTTGCTCCTTTTGAGAGAGGGATATTCGAGGATTATGTGGCTAACTTTTGGTGCACCACTTCAGTTCTTATAAAATGGAAGAAAATGTTCACAACAGAATCGCTGAAGCTTTTTAGCCTGGGTGCGACTATTTTGAGTTGTCTGCCTTCAATGGTTCAGCAGATATGGGCGCCAAGCAGCCAAGGTTTCCTTTATGGACTACTGAATAGTGCATTCTCATTCTATATGTTCTCATTCCAAGGTAGGTCAAAATATATTGTTTAACATTCTGTTTCTAATTTATATTTTTCCATAGTGAGTATGTAACAGTTATTTGCATTGGTGGCTGATGTTTTAATCTGCAGTGCATGAGAAGTCAATTTTGCTGCCTCTCCTGCCTGCAACCCTTTTGGCACTTGAAGAGCCTTTTCTACTTAAATGGATTACACTTAATGCCTTGTTCTCTATGTTCCCTCTTCTATGTCGTGACAAACTGGTTCTGCCATACATTGCACTATCTGCACTCTTCATCCTTATTTGTTATCATGTGCCAGACAGAAGACAAGATAGAAAGGAGACACGTTCCTTCAATTCATTTATGACAACCTTTCTTGTATTCTGCTCTGTTGTTCTTCATGGCGTTTACTTAACCATGGATCCTCCAAGTAGATATCCTTTCCTTTTTGAGGCTGTGATTATGCTTCTTTGCTTCTCACAGTTCATGTTTCTTGCTTTTTACTCTAATGCAAAGCAATGGATGTTGTTGAAACACACCATTTTGATGGATAAAGAAAAGAAACTTCTTTGATCCTTTGCTTGAAAAATTGGGTTCATTCTGTTACTGCTTCTTCTTGGTTTCAGTCGTTGGGGGCAGCAAACTCTTGTAATTTGTGTTGATTTATGAAGGGGAGAAGAAACTTGCCCCTTGTCATGTCTTTTTTCCTTTTTCCATGTTGGTGTTGTATGCTGTGTTTACTTACCTTGAACGAAAAAGAAAAGGTGCTGTCGTCCTTGCTTCACAGATGGCGGCAAAATCTTTACGTTTTGTAGTGCGAGCCCCTTTCACTTAGACCCACGGCTGTAAATCGGAGACCTCGCCCTGGGTATTTTGGTATTTTTACACATCACATTAAGGGTATAATATATTTTTCTTGTGAGTGTAGTTTCCTCTATATTTTATGGTTCAGTCTAGATATTTTTACTTAATCACGGCATGTGATATTCTTTACCATTGGAATAGAAGTATGGGGCTCAGCCCGTCAAGACCACAGGTCCATCTAACACGTAATTTTTGTTGGCATACATGAGTAATCCAAGGAAATTGGATACTACTAAAATGGAAGTGAGGGTTCAGCCTACCAAGCCCACAAGACAACCAACCCAAACGCGACCCCAATCGGACTAGCGAACTCACCAAAACCCAACCTTACATGAAGCACACATCCAAGAGGGAAATTCCATATTAGGCAAACCAACCTCTATGAAAAGCAATATATGCACCCACTTAGGAAAGACCATTCATTAAAAGAAGGCGGATCAAAATCACCTACACAAACGGAGGTCAAATTAATGGCTCGTCTGACGACAATTGCCTTATGAAGGCACACAACATAAATGATATCTAGTTTATATAAGGCCAGTAGGAGGCTAGACCAAGTATACTATCATCCCTCAATATTATTTATCTTTTATCTTATACCTCATACTTTTACTGACTTAAGCATCGAAGGTGGCACCGCCGTCCCCTCTCTTTTCGCGGCTTACCATTCTAACGTTTGGTTGTCTTGTAGGAATCCTAGATTAAGGATTAGGCATATATAGTCACTAATTGATTTTCTGCATCAACAGCCACCAAAAAAATGCTATTAATTTTTTCTTTTTTTTGCACGTTTTGTTGACTATTTAAATATTGAACTTTTATTTTATTGACCAATATAGTGCATTCAAACTATGAGCTCTTATTAGCCATGCTATTGTCATTCTTGAAAAGCAGAATCTTCATTTGATATGGTTTTACATATCATTGAAAATTTTTTGAAAAAAAAAAAAAAAGTAAAAAAAATTATATTTTTATCATTTTGGGCGCAGAAAGGAGACATTGCAATATGCCTGTAGTTTCTCCAAAGTTTTTCTTTTACTCGTTACACATGTTAACTCCTCCGTCGGTAAACTACCTTGGATACATTTGACTGAAATGTCACTCAACGATCAATCACTTGATTTATTTATTTTTAATTGAACTAATCAAGAAACCTTGTTTGAAAATTCTCAAGTACCAAAAAAGAAAATGCAAAAATCGCCTCCACAACATCAAATGAAAATTTAAAAAAGTCGTTAATCACATTACCAACGATTACATTTCAAAAAGTCATTAATCAAATGACTCCACAACATCTGCTACAATGTCAAGATACATGAATCTCTGCTAAATACAACAGAATTTTTCCTTTCGTTCAATGTTCGGATGCATCTCACAATATATTAACACATTTGACTTACATTCCAACATCGGAATCAAAATGACACAGCTTATCTAGGGCATCCACATCCAATATTTCAACCCTGTTTTGATTTACTCTTTTGATGGCACCATTTGCAACATATGTTACATACACAAAGAAACAAAGATTAAATTGTAAAAAAAAAATAATAATAATAATATGAAAAATATGAAGCCTTTTAATCCTAGAATATTTTTAGCCAAATTTTAGACCACCTCCTGGCATGCCAAGTGTTGTCACTCACCAATAAAAGTTACTCCATGGAGAATATGCTGATCTCAACCCCAGAGCTCATATTAACAAGACCTTTGGGCACAACTTACCAACAAAAGTTTTCTTCAGTGATCATTGCCTCTTATCCTCTTCCCCATCATCTTCTTGTTCCAAAATGGTATTTGTTTCAACATTCTTCTCTAGCTTGACTAAACTGAGATCACCCTCATCCTTCCCCCTGGTTAGAGATTGAGCTTCTTCATCATCAGATTCTTCTCCCACTTCCTCAGAGTAAGCATACCTGTGTATGGTTGAAAGTAAAAGTCAAAACAAAACAAGTGTGAGGGGACCTTTAGAAAACGAAAAATTGTGGGACTAGTTTTCCCTATGTAATCAAGCCACAAACCACTCAGAGATTAGGTAGCTTCTTTTTTTTCATCAAAAAGAAAAGCAAGAAATAAGAAAACCCAACCACATACCTGTTTTAAGAATGGAGGAAGAGATTAGGTACATGTAAAACAAAGAAAGCGACATGGATGGAGTTACAAGGAACCTTTGCCAGACATAGTTGACAGGGAACCATCAGCTATTTTAGCTTTTTCCCTGCCTGAACATAGATGGTATGAAAAGAGATGATAAACTATTCATAAGATTGGAAGTCCTGGAACCAATTATCTAGGGATCATCAGATTTGGCTACATACACAGTGGACGTTGCAATCAGAGATGAAACTAAATTATCTGAATGTGCGAAGAAGGAGAATGTAGTTGTAGGTGGTTCTAGCTGTGACATCAGCCGACAGAGGGTTCCTAATTCTTCCTTGCTAAGAGTCCCGCTGCAAGAGTAGAAAAGCTTGGAGCAGAAGTTTGATCAATGGTTAAAGGGTGATTAGCTCGAGAGCGGGTAACACCACCAGAATGACCTCCTCTACCTCAAGTAGGGCGGCGTTGAAGTCACCAACAAGTATCTCGAGTACGTTGTGATTTATGAAAGTGATCACAAAGCAGCCTATCATTTCATCCTGAGTACCATCCATTGCTTTTTTGCTATCATGACTCTTAGAATCCCCTTTTCTAGTGTGGTGAGATGCAGTAACCAAGGGTGATCGTTCCCGGGAAGAAGAGTGGAGTATGGCACCTCTGCTACTCTCCTCATTCTGAACATAGGCAAATGCCTCTCGAAGATATGGAAGAGACTCCTCTCCCAAGATCTGAACTCTAATCTGATCATATTCAGAATTCAATCCTACTAGAAATTCATAGATATGATATTTTCAACCATTTTCTGAATTTGAATAGCATTGGCAGCACATGCAGTGTAAAAGTTTTGGTAGTGATCCAACTCCTACCACAATGCACTAAGCCAATGAAAATAGGCTGCAACATATCACTCTTCTTCAGTTGTTCCATGAATCTGACGTTTCAGTTCATAGATCTGTGCCACATTCCCCATTTTGGATTAGGTTTGAACCGCTGCATCGTAAATTTCTTTGGCCGTACTAAGAAACAAATATCCTTGGCTAATCTTTGGTTGCATTGAATGTAACAACCATAATATAATGGTATAATTTCTTGCTTCCCATTTGTCACAAGCAGGGTCATCTAATTTTGGTTCCTGAATTCTACCATTCAATTATCCCATTTTCCCTCTTTTTTTTTTTTTAAATAAGTAATCAAAATATCATTAAAAGCATAAGGCCCCCCAAGTACACAATAAGTATACATGAAAAAACCCCTAACTAGAAGAAGAAAAAAGAACTAGAAAATTATGATGACTAATCACCACAAGATAAACAAATGCAGCTGCCCAAAAATACAGAAAATAAAAAAAATAGTCTTACTCTCCTCCAAAGACCTCTTACGGTCTTGAAACCTTCTGTTATTTATTTCTCTCCATAGACACCACAATAGACATAAAGGCATAATCTTTCACACAGCAACACTCCGAGCACTACCAACAATCCACCAACACGTATATAAGTCAACAACTCGTCTAGACATAACCCAAGACAGCTCAAATCAACTAAAGAAAACATCCCATAAAGCCCCAAAAACCTCAATGGAAAAGAAGATGGTCCAAGAACTCCATTTCTTTTACACATACAACACCTATCAACCGCAATGGCATGTTGCTTCCTCAAATTATCCATGGTAAGAATCTTACCTAGAACGGCGACCACGGAAAATGAGAGCCATTGGTGCGAGAACCAAGACATTGCAAAAGGATCTAACATCGAACAAACCTCTTTTGGAGGGAACCCACCAAAACTTATCTTCACTTTTCCATCTCAATCTACCTAAATACAATACCTTGAAGAATGAGACAGATATCCACCTCCTAGTCATAAGCCACTCTAGCAAAACTTATAGACCATTGATTGAGCACTCGAAATCTCCAAGTGAGCCGCAATAGAAGCATCATTTGCACAAGCAATGCCATATGAATATGGAAAGGCATCTTTAAGAGCCATATCTCCAAACCACAGATCATGCCAAAAACTAGCCTTAGAGCCATCTCCCACCTCAAATCCAATATGGCTAGAGAACTCTTCCAACCCCTCCTAATATTCTTCCATAACCCCACCCCATGCATCCCAAGAGGCTCATTAGAACACCACCCACTCCACGAACTACCAAACTTAAAGTCCACCACAACTCTCCACCAAGCTTTTCTCTCATGCACAACACCATAGACATTTCCCTAACTATGACCAAGCAAGATAATTAAGCTTGTCCAATTTCATGATTGCAATTTGGAGAGTTGAGCACCTAACTCTCTACCCCCTTTTTTTTTGGTGAATTTCTGATGTCTAATTTATCTTTGACATTTTTAAATTAGACATCCAACCAAAATTGCTCCATACACAACAATTGGGCTCAACAATAGAATAAATAAAACAAACTAGGCAATGCACATCATATAGTATGTAAGCAGCAAATATAGAGCAACATTGTTTTTGGTTTTTTCCCTGCTCTAAACAACCTATCGTTTAGGGAGACTTATCTGCCGTTTGCCTCCAGATGAACGACCCTTTTGGGTCAGGACTATACAACGTATCGTTTGCTCCATGCCTAAACAACTTGTCATTCTCACCTTCATAGAAAACGACATGTCGTTTAGGTCTCTCCTCCATCACCCTCGCACAAAGCCCCTAGAATACTCACTATCGCATCAAAACACCACAATTTCTTCAGAAATCAACTCAGATCAGGCCACCTATCTTGCTTCACGCAACCACACTGATCGAGAATGAAGAGTTTTGGTTGGCACAGGTGCGCTAGCGACTAGCGGCTCACCCGAAAAGCTTTAAACTTTCTCAAAAGATCTCAAATGTGAGTCTGCTATGGCAACAAGCATAGACCAAACGTTGATCTGTTAGCGCCAATCTGAGCAGCCATCTCAAAACAAAAAGAAACAAATCTTTTGATTTCTTCTTGATTGTGCTCTGATACCAAGTTGATAGAAGAAGAAAAATTGGACGAAGAAGAAGAAAAGAAACAATCTTTTATTCCTTAATGACACTACCATACAGTTACATAGGTTTAAACAGAAGAATAATATTGCACATTACAATCAGAAATAATGGGAATAAAATAGGCAATAAAATTAAATCATGGAGAATAAAATCATCAGAAGTTTCCTTCCTCAACACAGAAGGGGAAGATTTCTGAGTTTTCAGTGTGTTTAGATTTGGTATTAAATATGGAGGTAAAAATTTTCTCAAATGACCTTCTTGAGAAAGGCAATTCAAAACTTAGAGACAAGAAGAAATTTTGAAAGTGTTTTCTAAGCTTTCTTCAGCAGAACACTGTCTCAAACAACATTTCTGCATCAGAAATTCCAATTTAAAAGAGGACCATCCTGTTGAATATATAGGTTTTTGCAGGTTATAACGCACCGTTGAGAGCTCTGAGATGGGGCCCAGAGATAGCAGATCACAGAAAGCAATGCAAATGCGAGAATGTCCCAAAAAGCAGTGATGACCCAAGCACTCCGCCATCGCTCATTGAATGGATCTGTTGCTTTGAAGTAAACCTGTGGGAGCCAGCTTATCAGTCTATAAAACTTGTTCAAAATGTACTTGCCCGATCACATGTTGAAGGGTAATAAAAGCAATTAATTCATAAGAAAATAACCCTTAGAAGAAGCAGAAGTTCTTGCAAAAGATAGAAAAAAGAATCTAACATAAATGGAAAAGAGATACAGATAAAAAGGATTCAAAAACACAGAGACAGCAGACGCCCCAAAAAAAAAAGAAAGTAAAGAGACTCTTATAACATTCCTTGAGTAATGCCCCTTTTAAGCCAATAAACCCAGCTTTTGGTTTGCAGAACAAGAAATCTAGCACTCCATTTGTTTGTAATTCTCAAGTAAATATAAACAGGAGAAAAGAAAAGAAAGGAGCAGAAGATATTACTTTCCACTGCTTCTTCGTGTTTTTTTCTCTCCTCATGACAAAGTGAACATTGAGAAAATAAAATTCAGTTTATTTCCCTTCTTTTCCTTGTCTCTGAAGGTGAAGCATAGTCTAGGAGATGATGATTTTTCAATTTGTAGCAAGGACAAAAAGCTTGCCAAAGGACTTGAGAGATTGTAATCACCCAATGTGCTACATTGCAGTAGTCATTCTCCTATCAAGAATGCCTTCACCCTTACCTAGAAGCATGCGGCAATAGATGACAGGGGGTCCAGAGAATAATAGGTCTATATGGCAAGCTTGCTGACTAGGCTCAGGTATGTTGGGCATACTTCATAATCTGGTGTGTTATTAAGATCCTTCAAGAAAACTTGGGTACATAAGCAACAGATCCCATATAAAGGTGGTGTTCCATCTATCAATGACTTGCTGGAAGGAGTAGCATGTGATGTGGAAGGCTTTTCTGCTCCTCTAATCCCAATTTTCAAAATCACTGAACTATTAGACAGCTTTGTACTAAATTCCATGACATCTCAAAACAACGGAAAAGAAGTATAAGAACAAAGTTAATAAATGGCCAAAGATGACCAAAGATGATGTAAATTACTTTTGAGAACAGTTATCAAAGGACTTCTCTTAGGTGAAAGATGTCAACTTGTTAAACCATGCAGAAACAGATCTTTTGCTTTTTGCAGGGCTGTAAATTTCTTATCTGAGTTAACCACCATAATGGTCCACTCAAAAGGCTGAAGAAAAGTAATGAGAATATGGAATCTCAAACCAACCTCAAGTAGTCATCAGATCCAAAACTGACTTTCCAGTAATCAAGTAGTCCTAGTGAAGCAAAGTTGTTCCATGATAACAGTGTAGCAAAATGTGATTTCTAATAAAATTGTATTCATTTAGATAAAAAGAAAACACAATCATAACAATTCCACATGCAGTAAACAAGCACTTGAATTGACCAAGTATATTAAATCAATGTCAACTTGATTAAAAACCATTACACTCAATTAAAAACCATACCTCATATCCTATCCAAGCGACTGAGGCAACTACTGTCACTGCTAATGCATTTGAGAACTTCCTATATATATCCAACTTTACAGAACTCCTTTTTACCTGGACAGAAATTATATTAGTTTCTGAAAGTATCAAAGCAAAATAATGTAAGTGATATAGGAATATACAAAAGAAGTAGTGTTATTGTGATCAAGTCAGAAGATAATGCTAGAAACTATATTTTTATCCCACAATGCTAATGTGGTAACCCCAACTAACCTTTGGACCAACCATTGTTAAAAAAAAAAAAAAAAAAAAAAATCCAAGAATTAGCTGAGATTGACACGTCAACATTATGGGATAGTTGTGGGATAAAAAATGTGGTCTCTAGTATTACTCTAGAAAAATTACACAACGGAATAGAAACAAATCACTAGTAAAAATGTGATACCTGTAACTGCTCTAGTGTTCTTGAAAGAGATGTAAAAATCCATAGTATCAAAAATGCATCCAGGAAAGCATCAGGAAGAACTAAAAGGAGCCTTGCTCTTCCCGATATGTCATTGATGGTCCCCACATACTCGGTAATATCCAGCAACTCCGATGCCAAAAAGTAAGTTATTCCAAGAAGCAGCACCTTTGAGGTAAGACCACCAAGAGTGGGCCGCACAACACCATAACCCATTGAAACAGAGAGAATAAGAAGGCGCGTAAGTGTTTTCCTAACCGCTCCAACTGTTACAACCCAAGTTGTAACTACAACTGGCCTCATTCCAGTACTGTCAAAATTTACATACTCAAGATACCAAAGAATCATCTCAAACAATCCGAGACCAATGACAGTTGTGATGCAATGCTGAAGTTGCAGTATATCCTTCCAAAATCTCACATACTGAGAGAACCATATGACACTAAGAAACAGATAGGCAAGTGACATAAACACATAAAACTTCATCAATGGGGCCATCCTACCAGGTAAATAACCATCAGGATTTTTCCATGTTGTTTTACCACTCATTGTTAGCCCCTTGAGTTTTGGATCACATGCTACAAAAAACAAGTTATACATTCCAGTCTTTGTGATAGGAACTTCCTCGTAAGCCATTTTTGTATGTAAATAGTTCCCACCGAACTGTACATTTAAAACAACGGGCCAGTTAATATTTGTTGCAGAAGGTCTCCTAATGACTTCACCTTGTTTACAACCTTCCAATTTAGCAAGATCAGGAGTGCAGCATATAGCTCTTTGGCCACCATATGCAGAACCACCTATATTATTACGATCAGCAGCCTCAAAAATTATTACTTGTATTAAACCGGTACTATGCTCCATGTCTGAATGCTGGTCAGCAGCAGCCTTGCTCCTCCAGAAGGTTATATTATCAAATCTATCCCAATTGAAAAATTCAGAGATTTGCACTTGCAGCAATAACAAATAGCTTAATGAGGAAAAAGAAAGCAATCACATTTATGCAAAAACGTTTTAAACACATGGCCTACTACAAGAGCTTATATTTACACCCAGTTCTTGGTCATATCATTGCATAGAATCAAACCCATCAAACATTCTCTAATTCCTTACATTCTTTTTTTTATTTTTATTTTATTTTTATTTTTTTATAAGCATTAAATCAATCTCATTAAAAGCATAAGACACCCCCGAGTACACTGGAAGAGGAGACACATATGCCACTGTCTAATTGCTTCCATTCATAGACACCAAATCTTAATAATGTTCACATGCATGAATGTAGAAAGGGAATTAAAAATTTAAACAACATTCTGCATCTCGTTATCAATTTGGATCGTCGCAACCAGTTATCTTTTAGTTTTTCGCTCTGGAATTTTTAAGAATCCATTCAATTGCTGAAAAGAATTCTTAAGATCATGGAAAAGAAAAAGTTCTTCAGGTGTCTTGCTAGTCATTTTCATGGCAAATTTAAAGATTCACAAACATAGCCTGAAATTGGATAACAAAAAACCAAGGTCGAAAAAAGAAATTCTAGTTCCTAAAGGATAAGAGTCTTTATCCTTAAAGGAACTCCTCTCTATCCGTTTCAACTAGCGTGCCAATCTCCTCTTCACTTGTTCCTCAAACTCGAGAACCCAACTTCTACATTTGTGTAACCTCTTACACATGATGAATCAAATGAAAGGGAGTGGTAGAATCCCCAAACAAGAGATGGAAAAGAATAAAAAACAATATGAGTAGGAGGGGTAGAAAGAAGAGCAAGGCAGTCTCTCTCTCTCTCTCTCTCTCTCTCTCTCTCTCATTCATTAAAAGAACAAAGACAGAAACAGAACAAATAATTCAAGTGACTTTCATTTGGTTCTTTTCCTTTTAACTAGAGATTTGGAAGCTTTTTTTCTCCATGTTGTTACTTATATTAACCACTTTGCTCAGTCCAGTTTAATGGTATGATGTTTTCTTGCTTGTTTGTTTGTTTGTTAAGCCGCTGATTATGTAGGATAGTCCTCTTTTTTCTCTCTTTTCTTTCTTTTTTTCCAAGAATTTATTTGGTAGCACTGCAATTATGACTGTCAGCTGCGGCAAAAGACCAAGTCCGTTTCTGTTTACTTATCAGCAATATTAAGATTCTGAATCTTATTTTCCATTTCTGCAATTAGGAGAAAAAATAAATTAATGTGGAAAAACTAACGGAATTATTATTATTTTTTAAAAAAAAATTGAAAATTAGAAATTTCATATTTTGGGTCAATAAAAGCCACGCACAAAACCACATCTACCCAACTGGCTTCATCATTCTATCAATGTAACTCAGATTGATATCAAAAGAGCCGTAGATGTCTTATTGTTCACTAGTCCCTTCTGTCTGTTGTTAAATCTATAGAATGAGATAAGAATGAGACTATCGTAAGAAAGACGGGCTTTTAGGCCCAAAGGCCCCAAACACTTCATATTCTACGTCCCTCAAGTTTCTCAGCAACCAAACAAAAAATAAAACCAAGAAATGCACACGCTGTAACCTCAGATCTACCCAGTTTCCCCAAGATATGTCAACTTCAACCCACATATTCAGAAATGCCGCATCACTCACTTCAAGCCAAGTCACCACCACACCGTGCATAAACAAAGAAAACAAAAATACTACAGATATTAAGCATGTATGAGAGAGAAAGAGAGAAAAGAGTACCGGATATAAGAACGGCCATCGTGGATCGAAGAAGCGACGGATTTGTCTAAGGTGAGAGAAGCAACGATGCCTTCGCTGCCACCGGAGAGAAGGTAAGCATTGCCGACTTCCCTGAAGAGTTCGTTGTCGTAGCCATGGATTGAGGCATTGGTGGTGCTGATTACAATGGCTGAGAATAGGAGAGAAACGATCACCAAGAGCTCCGGAAAGCCACTTCTTTGAATTGCTCCTGCGAAATCCATGCCCGCGAGAGAGAGAATGGATCAGCGGGTGTGGAGGGAGAAACTGAGCGAGAAGCAATATCGTTGTCGGTGAGTTGGAGGTCACTGTCAGTGTATGTACTGTATCACAATACGCGCGTAGCTAGCACGCGAAGTCGGAGAAGAAGACTTTCTTCTGAGAGGGTTTTAGACTTTTTAGTATTTTACGCACACCAAACGACAAAAAAAAAAAAAAATACTGTATATTTGTCCTTTTCTTTTCCTAAGCAATAAATGATAAATACTCTTTATCTATGAGCATCTCACCCTCATTCTATTTTCTTTTTATTTATTTTTTTTAATAAAAATTTTAGGCTTTCATTAACATCGTAATAAAATAATTTTTCTCCGCATGTATAATATAATGAATAAAAGCTTGATATTCTTACGTCTAAATTTGCTACAAAGATTTTCGAATTGCCTCTTTGGTAGTATGTGTGTTGCCATATTTGCTCCCTCTTAATGAGCCTCACACATCATTATTGGAAACAATGAAGTAACATTTTTAGAGAATAAGATATTTTTCGGTCCATTATGGACTAGAGGGTATTCAATTTATTGTTAAGATTTCTTTAAAAAAATCCTAACATCATAAACATGTCACGTGTCCTTTTAATAAAAAATAATAAAATATTAATTATAACTTAAAAACTAAAATAAAATAAAATAAAAAAAGATGGTGGCCAGCCACCCCTGGCCACTACGGTTGTACCTGGGGTGGCTTCGGCCACCTTATGGTCCTTGGGGGTGGCCCGACCACCCTCAAGGGCTAAAATGAATATATATATATATATATATATATATAGGGTTGAGATTTGGGTAGGGCTGGCAAAACGGGTAATCGGCTAGACCCGATTAGGACCCGTTAAGACCCGTTAAGACCCGCGACCCGATTACCTGAAACACGAACACGACCCGTTTAGCTAAACGGGTTAGCGGGTTTGACACGATTATAACACGGAAAATATCCGGGTAACCCGACACGACCCGCTTAACCCGTTTAGCATAACCGGGTCATATCGGGTAGACACGACCCGACACAACCTGTGCGCTAAACAGATAACACGACCCGACCCGACCCCTTTTTTTTTTTTTTTTTTTTTAAAAAAAAAGGCCCTTAATCAAAATTGGAAAAAATAATTTAATAAAGGGATCTCTTAGGCCAGAGGACTAGTCAAATTTATCTTAACCATCCAAGAAGAATAAAACATTTTAAAAGAGAATGTTTTAATATATAAATAATGATTTAAAAGATAATGTTTTAATATATAGACCCACATAGAAAAAGTAATGGAAAAACAAGGAATAGGCCAGTGAAGTGAAGACTGTGAAGTCGTGAAGTGAAGATTGAAATGAAGCCGTGAGTGAGTCGGTAAGTATTAGGGTTAACTTAGTTAGAACTTAGACATAGGTTTTAAAAACAAAAAACAAAAAAAAAAAAATTAAATGGGTCTGGCGGGTCACCCAAGACCCGCCAGACCCGATTGACCTGCCAGACCCGATTGACCCGCCATATCCGATTGACCCGCCAGACCCGACTGACCCGCCGACTCATTTATTAAACGTGCCTGGCGGGTCGACCCGTGAACCCGACGGGTCGACCCGCCAGACACGAATTTAATCGTGTCTTAATCGGGTAGACCCGATTAAGACCCGAACCCGATAAGCCCAAACCCAATACCTGTTAACTTCGTGTCGTGTTCGTGTCGAGTTTGCGGGTCGTGTCAAAATTGCCAGCCCTAGATTTGGGGGTGGTCTGGCCACCTGCAAGGGTTATGGGGTGGTTGAACCACCCCAAGGGCTAGTCTGGGGTGATCGGGCTACCCCCAAGGGCCATAGGGTGGCTTCGGCCACCCCAAGTCCAACTGTGGTGGGGTGGCTGGCCACACATCTTTTTCCCCTATATCTCGACCATATATATATATATATCCTTGGGGGTGGTCGGCCGAAGCCATCCCAGATCCAACCGTGGTGGTTGGCTACCCTTTTTTTTTTTAATTATTTTAGTTTTTATTTATTTTTTAAGTTTTAATTAATATTTTAATATTTTTTTTATTGAGATGCAACATAGCATATTTGTAGCGCTAAAGAAATCTTAATCATGAACTGGATACCCTTCAGTCCATAATAGGATTCAAATCCCATTTTTACACCCTTGGCAACCCAAAATCTGATTCACTCCCCTAGCCCCCACCATGTGCCAATGAGCAAGCAAAGGCCTAGTAGTCAGATGCAACAACGGCAGCTTGCAGAGAAGGAAGAGAAGCCACCTCCGAAAAGGCCACCATGGAAGCATTGCAAACACTTACTTCACTGCGCACATCCACTCGAAGCCCCAACAGAGAAGCCAATCTCTCAAATGGGTGTCCAAAGTCCCAAAATGTTTCGCGTGCAGACCAGGAGAAGGAACGGAGCCCTTCTTACCTCTGTGAGTGCTTCACGTGAGAACTGAGAAGGTCACCTTTCAAAGTTTGATTGACATTCCACTTGCTCCACAGGATGGTTGATTTTTTCAAACCATTTGCTATATGTCTTCTCATGCTAGTTGGCTTCTCTGAATCTCTGGCTTGGTGCAAGAAAGGACAATGAGAATGGAAAAAGAATGGCCACGTGAGGACTTAAGTTAATGGTATTTGGCACCACACTCCACGTCAGCAGTTATCAAAGAGAGAAATTCTAGGACCTTGAGGACAAGGTCATTTTAAGGGGAAATGAGTGTTACGGGTCCACAACCCTGTGAATATATATTATAATTATTTACATATTAGAATTATTATTAAATAAGGTAATGATGTATAGCTGAAGAGGCGAGAATTGAAAGTGGAGGGTGAAAGAATTAATTGCTGATTTTATGTGACTTGAAGTCTCGTTCAATGCATTGAACTACCTCTCAACTACCATTTCTCTCTTGTTTTCATCAGCCGTTGATTCTCAACAAAGAATCAAATCCAATGGTGTTTTGGCCATCTAGTTCTAGGCGATTTGAGGAACAAACCTTTTAGAGTTTCAATTTCAATGCATCAAACTAGATTTCGTCTATTTCAAACTAGCGAAGATAAGAGGAACTTAGCCATCCCATCGAACCCTTCCCTACCCGCAGCCAGATCCCTAATTCCTACACTTAGAGGCTAAAGCATACCCATGACAGAGGCTTACACGACTCTTGATCTGACGGATTTGCTACTCGAGTACTGGGCTTTGAGTGATTTGATTTGGTGGTTTCTTCTTTCTCGAATCCTCCCATACGAATCATACATGCTCTTTCACCCTAGCTTCATCGAGGATTAAAGAGCGAAAATATCCTGAAGAGTGAAGAGAGAATGCTTCATCTTTAGACCTTACTCGTTAGGTATGTAACTCCAGTTTCAAGAGAAAGTTTCATTTAATCCTTTCATGATGCTTTAATGTTCTTATTCACTTAATTTAGATCTTAGTAGTATTTTTTTTTTTTTTTTCAGTTTTAATTAGAAATTTAGTACCAATTAGTAACTTCTAATTCTAATGTTGATTTTCGTTTTCCTATTTTAGGGGACAAACGGTTGATCAGTGACTACAATCTTTGTTTCTACTTGGTTTTCTGGTTTTTTGCAACCTGCAAAGTGCAAACCCTATTTACAACATCACTAACTGAGGTTTATTTATATTTTTAATTCTTTTTTTTAATTTTAGATGTATTTATAACTAACTTATGAACGCAATATGATTAGAAAATATGAAACCCTAGGCTAGATGTTTTAGATGCAATATGTATTTAGATGTTTTTTTTAATGATATACATCACTGACTGAGGTTTATTTATTTTTTTAATTTTTTTAATTTTAGATGTATTTATAACTAACTTATGAATGCAATATGATTAGAAAATATGAAACCCTAGGCTAGATGCTTCAGATGAAATATGTATTTAGATTTTTTTTTTTTTTAATGATATGATTATATGATTTATATCATGTTTAATTGTTTATGTTGCTCTGTAACTTTATTTGTTGTCTGCCAACTGCCATGTGTAAGTTTAGATATATATATTTTTTAATGATATGATTAGAAAATATGAAATAAAATATTTAATGTAATGCCATGCTCTATTTTTATGATATGATTATATGATTTATATCAAGTTTATGTTGCTCTGTTTGTTGTTTGCCAACTGCCATGCTCTTTGTTAATTTTCTAAATACAATATGTCATGCCATGGCCCATACTCTTTGTTGCTTCCCACAAAAATAGAATACAATATGTCAATCTCTTTATTATGTCATGATAATTAGCAGCCCTAGAATGATAGAATCTGTTTGAATGTTTTATTAATATTTTAGAAGTCATAACAGTTTATGGAGAGTACTAGTCAACCGATGGATGTCAATGTAGTTGGCTTGGGTAATGATATAAGTCGTGCATCCCCTGCCCCTAGAATTGGTGGCAATGAAACTGCAGGGGGAGTACTCCCTTACATACGGTTCCTCTTCC
This sequence comes from Corylus avellana, assembly GCF_965113065.1. Classification (NCBI taxonomy): domain Eukaryota; kingdom Viridiplantae; phylum Streptophyta; class Magnoliopsida; order Fagales; family Betulaceae; genus Corylus; species Corylus avellana. The sequence continues at coordinate 25,613,678 of NC_142491.1, read as the reverse complement.
AAAGTTTGAAATGATTTTGAATCTGTTGTAGTTGAGGGTATCAAAAAATCTCAATGTAATTGGTGTAAAAGGCTGTTTTCAATTACGAAATCAAGTTCCACATCAACTAATGGTAGGCATTTGAGTAGATGTGTGAAATATGTGGAGTTCACTAACAAGAAGCAGCAAACTTTGTCATTAGATCCAAGTGAGACCGAGGCTTTAGGAACCTTGTCTAATTTTTCTTTTAGTGAAAAGAAGGTCTGAGAGCTTGCTTCCCACATGGTTCTCTTCCATCAGTATCCATTTAATTTCATGGAGCATGATCTTTTTAACAAGTTCATGAAGGCATGCACTCCCCATTGGAAAAAGATTAGTCGTACAACTATTAAGAATGATTGTATTAGCACATACAAAATTGAGAAGAGGAAGTTGAAAGCATTGTTTTGTGGGCTTGATAAGGTGAACATAACTACAGATATGCAGACCTCTGCGCAGAGGGTGTCATATATGGTGGTCACTTGCCACTTTATTGACTTTGATTGGGTCCTTCAAAAGAGAGTTCTAAGTTTCTGCAATATTCCTCCTCCACATAGTGGTGTTGTAATTGTTGGTGCTTTAAGGAGTTATTTTGAAGATTGGGGTATTGTGGATAATGTGCTTTCAATCACACTTGATAATGCTTCGGCAAATACTGCTGCCATCAGGATTTTGAGATATGAATTTGAATTGAGAGGTAGCTTTCCTAGTGGTTATGGGGGACGTTTATTTCATGTGCGATGCTGTGCACATATTACTAACTTGCTGGTGCAAGCAAGGCTTGCTGAAATTAGAGATATAGTTGATTTTGTGCGTCAAGGTGTCAAGTACATTGTGGCTTCTGAGATTCAGTTTAAACAGTTTAGTGAAATAGCTAAAAGATTGCAATTGCCTTCAAAAAAACTGATTTTAGATGTCCCTACTAGATGGAACAGCACCTACATGATGTTAACTACTGTCATAGGGTTCAAAGAAGTGTTCCCTAGGTACTCTAATATTGATGAAGCATTTCAGTGGGTTATAAGTGCAGAAAAGTGAGAGAAGGTTGAGAATGTTAATCAACTTTTGGCAATCTTCAATAAGGTGACCAACATTGTATCTGGGTCTAATTACCCAACTTCAAATTTGTTTTTACCAGAGGTATGGAGAATTAAAGAAATTCTAACCATAAAGTCTATGGATCAGAATGGCTACATTAGAGAAATGACAAGTAGAATGGAGGACAAATTTGACAAGTATTGGGGGGATTGCAATCTTTTAATGTTTTTGGATGCTGTCTTGGGCCCAAGATTCAAAATGAAGTTCATTAATTTCTATTTTCCTTTGATTTATCAAGGGGATGAAGTTAAAAAGCACATCGATAGTGTGCTGGCTGCTTTGGGTGAATATTTTGAATTTTATTTGGCTGCTCATAATATGACTATTATGCAGCAAGCTAATGAAGATGCTTTTGCTGTTGCTTCCTCAAATGTTTCTAGTAGGAATGTTGGTCCCAAAGCAGCAACCAGTACATCAAGGTTTTTGGAGCATATTAGAAGTATTGAAATAATTAGGCCTCTGAAAACTGATTTGGACATTTATCTTGAAAATGATGTCTTCATATTGGAGAAGGATGGTAATGGAAAGGATATTGACACAAAGTTTGAGGCTTTGACATGTTGGAAAGCTAATAATTTGAAGTACCGTATCTTGTCCAAGATGGTGTGGGATATTCTAGCTGTTTTTATGTCAAGTGTTGCTTCATAATCTGCCTTTAGTGCTGGTGGTAGGGTGATTGAACCACATAGAGCCTCACTGTCACCCGAAACAGTTCAAATGCTCTTATGTGGGTCGAATTGGGTGAAATCACTTCATGGAGTGAAGAAAAAATCTCCTACTGTTGTAAGTGACACTTTATTATTTGCATTTACTTTTTTTGAGGTATAAACTCAATTTATTAACTTTGCTTGTGTTTGTTTAATTTTTTTTTTTTTTTTTGTAGAAATTGGTGGAAATTGACTTGCCAACAATATCATGATTCAAGTACTTCCAAGCTAAATGAAGTAGGGACGTAAGTATTTTGCTTTTGATTATGTGGTAATGTATTTTGAACATCTAAGACAATCTGTTATGTACTTATGTTTATAAGTTTATGTACTTATTTTTTTTAGAAAGTACCATAGTACCATAGTTTATGTAATATGCTGTTTAAGTACATACATATTACATGTATGTACTTAAACAGCCGAAGACAATATGTTATATGTTTAAGCTAGTAATTAACGCATGGAGATGGAATTCATGTAATATGTAATTTGCTTTGTTCCCTACTTTAACTTATTGTTTATTCCTTTCATACTTTTTTTCTTTAAGTTCCCGTGACATGTTTATTAAGGTCAATTAACGTTGACAACATAAATGCAAGGGAGTAAACTATCTAACTAACATCAAATTTTGTTTTTTTTTTTTGTAATTGAGTATGCAGGCCTGCATGGCATAGCCCTTGAAGCAGAGAGAACCTTGGAAATTTAGTATGGACCGTATGGTAGTTTTGCACATACTGTATTGAATCTATTGATTATGCTATGAATCCTATTTCTGATTATTATGCTATGATTATGTTATGATCATTGTCTATTTGTCTTAGTATCTAGCTACTAACATTTCATTTCAAGTATGTTGTAATTCTGCTATAAATTATAATCATTTGGCTGTTGGCAGCTGCTACCAGATTATTTAGCTAGCTGATTTGGTTCAAGTTATATTCATTATAGGCTGATTTTCTGTATTGAATCTATTGATTATGCTATGAATCCTATTTCTAGTTATTATGCTATGATTATGTTATGATTATTGTCTATTTGTCTTAGTATCTAGCTAATAACATTTCATTTCAAATATGTTGTAATTCTGCTATAAATTATAATCAATTGGCTACTGGTGGCTGCTACTAGATTATTTAGCTATCTGATTTTGTTCAACTTATATTCATTATAGGATATTTTTTGTATTGAATCTGTTTTTGTTTGTCATGTTGCCCATATATAATAATTCTGATTTGGCTCAAGTTATATTCATCATACACAGATTTGTTATTTCTGTAACCCTGTTTTAGTCTGCCCAGATTTAATATTTTCTGATTTGGCTCAAGTTTACTGATCTGATTTTGGAATAATCCATAAAGCCTAAAGGTAATGCTTTTTTAGTCTTGACTGAATAGCTCTTTCCCCTTTGTGCCAATTCCTTTGGCAAATTGGCATAATAGCTTGTGCAGTGTAACATTTATTAACATTTAGTTGATTCTTCTGCAGGCGATTTCTTAATATTTAGTTGATTCTTCTGCAGGCGGCAGTGGCAACTGGCAACTATTGATGCAAGCTGAAGTTGTGATTCTGTGGCTACCACTCCTCAGTCCTCACTGTCCTCACTCCTCAGCATTCTCTGAGAAATACTACAATAAGTCTTTATTTTTCTTTTCTTCATGTTTTCAAACAATATAAGTATATAAGTATATAACTAATATAAGTCTTTATTTTTGTGTGCTATTAATGATTCATTTTTTTTTTTATTGTTGGCAGACTCTTTTCCTTTGCAGTGGAGACCTTGGCAGAGTTCCTCTAAAAAAAAATTGTTGTTGATTGGGTCTTTATGCCTGGGAGGCTGTGATGGAGGTTTTTATTTTCTTAAATGAAATATGATCATTCTTTTATGTAGTAAATATTGGATATATCTTTATATATTTTAGCTTTGTGTGTGCAATGCCTAGTGTGCAAAAAATGAAACTTCATCTTTTCACATCCTGAAGCTGAATTACTAACTAAGACAGTCTAGACAGACATTTAATTCTGTATTTCTGTTGTCACTTGTCAGCCTGGTCCGGATTTGATTAGGATCTTTACCATTTCCCAAAGTGGCAATGGGGTGGCATGGCAGCTCTTTGATTTGTATTTCTATTTTCTATGATTTGCATTTGTTTCAATTTGTATTTCTTTGAGTTGTAATTGATTCATTTATGATTCATTTGATTTGTTTCATTTGTACTGGTTAACTATCTTTTCTCTTTCAAATTTGCTTGTAAGCTGCAATTGGTAGAATTCAGAAATTTCTCAGTTTCAGATTTCATATGTTTTTAATCAAATTTTGTGCGTTTTACAGTTTGTCAATATTTTTAATAATGTTTAAATATTTGAGTCCAAAAACTACTAAACGAGCCCTAATCGAGCGGAGCCAACCGATTAGGGATCATTATTATAAGACCCAAGAAAATAATTAAGCTTAATACTAGTAACCTCATAGTAATTTGAATTAATTAATGAGATAAATTGCACATGGATAATTTAGAATAATAAATATAATAATAATAATGACTTTATCATAATTGAGATATATATGAGATTGATTAATAATAATAATATTTGTGTGATAATAATATAATAACAATATTATTTAATGATGATATACTTATGTAATATAAGTTTTAGTGATAAAGAGTTTAACTAATAATAATGTTAGTGTGATAATCGATTAATAAATAAATGTAGTGTGGGGAATTAAAGAGAACAAAATGATAGAATTAATATGAGGTGGAGTAATATAGCAAATTATGAAAGATGAGGAATTAAAATAAAAAGGAGATCTAACTAGTGCCACGTGTCGGGCTGTGGTTGGATGGAAGAAGATAACATTATCTTCTCCCTTCTCCCAAAACTCGCGTGCTCTTCTCCCCCCTCACTTCTCCCTTCGTCTCACTTCCCCTTCCCTTTCTTCTCTCCTTTCTCTTCACGCACACACACATGGCCGAGAGGGTGAGATTATGAGATTGAAAGAGGAAGAGATGCAGACCGTGATGAGAGAGAACGAGGAAGAGAGAGAGAGAGCTACTGCAGTTCGAAGAAGAAGAAAGAGGAAGAAAGAGAAAGAAGAAGAAGAAGAAGAAGGTGATGAATCATAAGGGTATTCCGGCCATGGGGTTAGTGAGGTAAACATTCAAGCTTTCTCTTATGATTTTCTGTTCAATCCATTAGATTAGAAGCTTGAAAGCATGTTTATTTGGGGAATTTCTAATTAGGTCCAAAAATTGGGGAATTTTAATTAGAAGCCTAATTCCTAAAATTAGCTTCGGGCTTTTATGTGTTATAGATTGCTGTGCATTATACAAGTTCCGGGTTATGGAATTAATGGGTTGAAACTCCAATTTTACTTATTGGTAAAATATGGACATAAACCCTAATTTTATAAGGTTTGAATTAATTTGGGGCTTTAGGTATGTGAACACTAAGAATGTTGTTTGAATGGATTAATTATATATAAAGTGTTAATTAATCCTAGGTTTTCATGGGATTCCATGGAAATTGATACCTATAGGGTTTAAGTTCTAATATGACATTGTAAGTGTTTATGAGTATTATAAATTAGGGTAAACGACAATGGGAATTGATATATATATGTTACATAGATAAGGGAGTAAATAAGTATTTAATGTGATAAGTAATAACTAGATAAGTAGATGGGTATAATGAGTTTTAATAGTAAACATGTGGATAAACATAAAGCAAGATAGGGTCGTAGAATAATAATTATTGGGTTAACTAATGGAGTGTGATACTTGTAGTGCTCAAGTATGTTTATAGAGTATGAGTTGTTAAGCTAAGAATATAGCTTAATTATGTGTTTATATTGTAAATACTTAGGTGCATTGCGGTTGAGTCAAGAGTTCACCGAAGGGTACTCAAGCGAACAAAATAATTATTTTACTTACTGGGCAAAAAGATAGTATGTTTTAAAGTATAAAAGTATGTTTTAAAGTATAAAAGATGTTTTCGATGAATGATTGATGCAAGGTGTTTTGTGATTATATGACTATTTAATGATGTTCTATGATATATGTTGGATGAATGTTTGATATAATGTTTCTATGAACTTTTATGAGTTTACAAGATAATGTAATGATTATGTTATGAACATTTTGATGATTCGCATAGTTTATGACATGATTATAGGATTTTATGATATGAGTTATGATAGCATATGAGCTCAAGGATTTATTGACATAAGCATGAACATGGCATAAGCAATGAAACGGAAACGAGGTTCAACTCTAGTAGTGATTGAGTATAGTCTCACTACCGTAGAGCTGGCCCATGCATAACGAAAATGGGGTTCAACTCCGGTGGTGATTGAGTATTGTCTCACTACCGTAGAGCTGGCCTCATGTATAACGAAAAATAACATGATGGCCCTCGGTAGCGATGACAAGTTTCCTACCGCAGGGTTGGCCTCATAATGGAAATGGCACAAGATGATGAGCATAAGCATAAGCATGCATAGCATATGATTGCATGAAAATGATGATAAAGGCACGGTAACTAGCCTTACTTTGTAGATGGCACAAGTAGCGGCAAACAAAATAAGGTGAAGGACAAATGATGTTAAAGGAAATGTAGCTGGTCTTACTTTGTAGATGACCCAAGTAGCGGCAAGCAAAGTAAGAATGATCCTTGTTTTGTAGATGGCACAAGTAGGGGCAAGTAAAACAAGGATTGGCCTTACTCTGTAGATGGCACAAGTAGAGGCAAGTAGAGTAAGGATAGGAACAATTGGTACATAGAGAAACAAGAATAACAATGATGAGCATGAGCTTGCATGGCATATGAATGTTATGATGATGATGATGATGATATATGATGCTTGCATTGTTGAAGTTATGTTATACTATGTAATGATATACGCTCAAATTATGTTAATTTTAACTGATGTTTTATTTATTATGTTATGAACTGCTTTACAACTTCATATTAAGAAATGTGAAGTTAATTATGTAGTAAGAAAATGCAAAGAAATATTATTATGTTTATTTACTATGTATTAAAATGTCTATCACCTATTTTACCATTTAGACATATATTTATTAAAACTCATTTGTGAAAACCTTGCATACATGGTTGTCTAGTAAACACTGGTGAGGAGATAGATTTTTCAAACAAAAGATGGTTCTGATTATAAATAGTCAATTTGCTTGAACTTGCTGAGTAGTGGACTCACCATTTCACCTTTAAAATTGTGATAATTTTCTAGATGCGGTTGAGGAAGAAGGGGATGTGGTTCCGTACAAGAGTCCACACTATTGAGCATAGGATTGATAGGACGCCCCAAATTTTTTGGAAACACTGACTTACTTTAAGTCAGTTGTAGAAATACTAGTAGTGTTTGATGTTTGTATTTTAGTATGCCACATATGGCATCTTGTGATATACGATGTGTTGTTAATGACCTTGTAAGTTATGTAACATATCATTTGTGGCAATTTTTGGGGAGACTAAGATATATATATATATATATATATATATATATATATATATATAATGTGAAGTTTAAATTAGATGCTCTGTTACATTTATGCTTCTAGAAAACTCTGATGAAAAAAAAAAAAAAAAGAAGAAGAAGAAGAAGAAGAAGAAACTACCTACATGCAGTAGTATCTCGTGAGAATTTAAATAATTCCACTTTCGGCTTGCTTATAAAGTTGGGGTGGTATAATAGATACTATATATACAAAAGGGATCGGGGATGTGTAAATCATCTTCTTCTTCATTTTAAGGTTGCTTATGTCATTTGGAATGCTTTACTAATTAGTTGATTTGTGTAGTGCCATGGGTAATTACTAGGCTGTGGTTAGCTTAGTCGGAGGATTAATAAGGTTTTTCGGTTCATTAGAAGCCATTGGGAGGAGTTTTGGAGGTTTTTATTTTTTTATTTTATTTTATTTTGACCAAATGTTTGGCAGAAAGACCACTGAACATTTGGACCTAAACTAAGAAACCGTTGGGTAAAATAGTACACTAAACATTCAACAGGAACCACATCGAATATTCATTGACCAAGTTTTGACCCACTCGGTAATGACTGAACGCCTGCAACTCTAAAACGTTGTGCACACACTATACTAAATGTTCGGCCACAAACCACCGAACGTTCGCTGCACTGCAGGACTGTCATAGTAATGCCTTCAACTTTTCTAAACCTATAAATATGCCTTCCCACGCCCTTCTAAGCTCAATTCTGCCTTCTAAGCCCTAGAGAAATTCTACTTGAGTGTTTGGTGAGTTTTGAGAGAAGAATGAGAGCTTTTTTTTTTAGGTTCTTGCTTAAAAGCGGTAACCCTCTTGTTTAGCTCGTATTTTACTTAGTTGTTACTCTGCCTAAATATTTTTCCATAGCTTGGTTGTAGTTTGGACTCCTGAAAGACCTTCCTCTACAATTGTTGAAATCCCCATGCCTTTCTTCCAATAACAAACAAACTTATCCAAAAAACCACGTGTGAATCAATCTGTTGCATGGACGCACTTCAAAAAGTAGAACCAATTGACAAGAGAACCTTAAGGCAATTTGCAATTATTGCAATAGGTTGATAAGGTGTCACTGAAAAAAATGACACTTCAAGAATGACGACTCACCTTACCTCTAGTTGCCTGACCTGTCCACTCTACAAACTGAATAAACCATTACCCAAAGGTCAAACTCTTTTGCAAATGCCACTTAAGACTACGGCAGAAGGCACCAACTAATTGGAATTCACTAAATATGATCCGGGTAATGTAAGGAATTTGGTAGTTCGGTATTTCATCAAAGAGGACTTGCCATTTAGGCATGTGGTAAGTGATGGGTTTAGAGAATTGATGAATGGAATTGAACCAAGGTTCAACATACCAAGTCGCAATACTCTACAAAAAGATTGCATGTAGGGCTGAAATAGCGGTTGCGGTTAGCGGTTAGTGGCTAAAACCGTTAATCGCTAACCGCCTAGGCGGTTAGTAAAATTACTAACCGCCTCCGCTATCCGGATAGCGGTTAACCGGTTTGAGATAACCGCTTTTTTGGGCCTTTTTTGAGCTTTTTTTTGGACCGATTGTGGGCTAATTTTGGACCAGTTTTGGGCCAATTTTGGACCGGTTTTGGGCCAGTTTTGGGCCAACTTTGGCCTGATTTTGGGCTCACTTTAATCATTTTTTTTCCTCATTTTGAACCTTTTTGTTTTTGTTTTTGTTTTTTTTGCCCTTTTAATGGCCATTTTAGCATTAAAAATTGCTATATACCAAAATCTTGTTGGCCACCTTCTACAAATCTACACATCATACAATATAATGATAAAATTACAACAAAATCATTACTTCACTTGTAATCTTATGCATAACATAGAAATAAAATAAAACACAAACAAGTTCATAAACTCACAAGCAACCAAAAAAACCAACATGGTTGAACTTAAGCTTGAGGCTCATTTCAATCAACCAAAACAACCCATTTCAACCAACATTTTCAAAGAAATTCATGCCAATCCCTACCTGTGCAGAAATTGGAAAACATTAGCAAGTAGCATCTAGCATAAATAAATTAATATTTAATGAAATAATAATCTTAATTACCATGACAATTAAATTAAATATTTATTCAGTCAAAAGATGATTCGGTTGTTGAACTTGAAGCTTGAGGCCCATCTACAATAGAATAAGTTAATGAATTAATAAGTAATGAAAAGTAAATAAATTTGCAAATCACTAATTTAAAAACATTTACCTATATCATCACAACTTTTCAAAAAATCCTCAAACTCATCATGGCTTATGCGGTCCAATAACCAGTTCTGTGTACAAATTAAGGCCTCAACAGTAATTGAAGACAATGAACTTCTAAAGGAATCCAATACACGTTCACTGGTGTTAAAAGCGAACTCAGATGCAACAGAGGAAATAGGAATGACCAATACATCACGAGCTATCTTTGCAAGGATAGGGTAGTTGGATGCATGAATCTTCCACCAGACCAAAATATCAAACTCTTTTGTTTCTACTACATGCCCATCATGTAAATACCGATCCAACTTGGACCTACACTGCAAATCATTCACTTTCTCAACATGTTGGGAGAATATCTTTTTAAATTGCGTCGCGTTATCTTCCAAGTTATCACAAGCAACATTAACATAAACATCATTTGAACTTGTGATATTCACATCAACAAACGACGACCCCATCTGAAATTTATTGTATTGGTCCATCAAATGTTTTAGAAGATCTTTCACAATTCCCTTTATCTTATCTGCCCACTCAGACCCATTGCATCTTTCCAACCAAAATTCTAATGCCATCATCTTAGAACGGGGGTCAAGAATAAAAGCAACATAGATTATGAAGTTGATGTTATTCATATTCTCCCAATACTTTTCGTACTTAAGTTTCATATTCATACTTGCAGCACTCAAGATAGGATCAAGACTAATACATCCAACATTCAATGTATGCTGAATGATACAAAGTTGCATGAAATATGAGTTGGAGGTGACATGAGTTGAACCTAAAAGTAATAAATAATTGAAATGAATTAATAAATAATATAAAGTAATTTGAATTTGCAAATAACTAATTTATCAACATTTACCTGAAAACTTCAACGTGGCATCATAAAAAACCTTCAAAAATTTCACAAGTGCCCTAGCATTTTCCCAATCAGTAATTGAAGGAACAATAAACAGAAGGCCATCATCTTCACCTAGTAAGTCAAAAGTTTTTTAGTACTTCTCAGCGGTGCTCAACATTAAATATGTAGAATTCCATCTAGTTGCAACATCAAGGCACACCATCTTCCCACATTTAATATTTTCCCGCACTATACAACTTTTAAACTTGGCGAACCTTGACGGTGAAGACTTCACATATTTCACCGCATTCCTTATAATACCAACACAATCTTTCAAGTCATCTATGCCTTCCCTTACAACAATATTTAAAATATGGGCAACACATCACATGTGAATGAATTCGCCTCCTAAAATAGCTTTAGGCTTTTTTGGCATCCTACCCTTTATATGATCAATCCCCTACTTATTGGCCGATGCATTATCAACTGTAATAGTAAAAACACTCTCAATCCGCCATTCTAATAATGCAGCCTCCAACTTTCTTCCAATAGATTCACCCTTATGATCATAAATTTGGCAAAACTTGATTATTTTTTTTTGCATTTTCCAATCACTATCTATCAAGTGAGCAGTAACACACATATAGCTCAAATTTTGAATAGATGTCTATGTGTCGGTAGTTAACCCTTTTACCACTCGAAAAACCCTTCAACACAAGCTTTTCTTTTTCATACATTTTCAAGCAATCTTTTTGTAGAATAATAATTTGAACTTAGGTTCAATTCCATTCATCAACTTTCTAAATGAAGGACTTTCAACGTGCCTAAAAGGCCTCTCACTTTCAATGAAATACTCAGTCAACAAAGTACTACATCTTTCTTGATCAAACTTCATGAATCCAACTTGGTTGCTAATAGTGCATTCTGTTGATTTCATAAGTGACATTTGCAATAGAGTTTGGCCTTTGGTACTTTAGATTTTTTAAGTGGAGAGTTTTGACAACCGGAGGTAAGATGGGTCATCATGGATGACATTCCATTTCTCCTATAGTGACACCCTATTAACCTTTGGCAGTAATTGCAACTAGCTTTAGGGTTCTCGTTGTCAATAGGTTCCACTTTCTTAAAATGTTCCCACACAATAGACTGATTTATAGGTGGTCTTTTGGTTTGTTGTTGTTCAGGGTTGAGGGAAAAAGATGATTGGGTTTCAACATTTTCAGTAGAATCTATCTGAAGATGAGGGATACTTGTGTCCGTGGCCTTACTTCCATCACTCAAAGTATCATTCATCTGTTATTATATAGATAATAATGAGCAACAATAACATTTGCTTAATACATGGTAATTGTGTAAATGGTGTATGTATACCAAAATCAAAATCACACTTGACACAGCATAGTAGCTTCAAGTAAAAAAATGTAGGGAATAAACCACACTTTACAACGTACACTATATGGAATCAAAAACTCGTTCTTGCTAATAAATATTTGCCCCCCGCCCCCTAAAAAAAAGGCAAAAATTTCAATCTAAGCATCACAAATAAAGGCATATTAGTTCTCCCTCTTTCTATCTCCTTTTGATTTTCTTCTGATTTCGTTTGCATAACAAAGTCCCAGTCAAAAAATAAGCCAAACCAAGTGAACTACGAAAATAAAATAGAGGACATCAAATTATTATTTAGCAAGAATTAAATATTTGGACTTACAAATTTTGAAGGAATTGTAAACCAAGAGTATTATAATTTTTATTTGACCTTGCATTTGACAGACGTTAAATTAGTTATTTATTTCAAAATGATGGAAAATATTATATTAGGTAACTATTGTTCTAATATTGATCCACACCTCAACAAATAGGATGTTAAATTTTTGTTTTAAATAAGAGATAGAGTAAAATTAGAAAATATCGGTTGTTCTAATTAATGTTATGTCAAATTAATATTTATCTTTAAAATAAATAAATAAAAACTAAAAATTGATAAATCTAATTATATAACTATTATTTTAACAAAAAATTTAACACCTAATTTCATGGTTTAAAATTACGCATACCCCCGCCCCTCTTTTCTGACATCTTTTCATGTCGTTTTTAGAGATGCATATGTTGGAATAAATTTTTTTTTTGGTTGGACGGATGCAAGATGTAATTTGTATGGAGACGTAATTTGTAATTTGACAATATTATTTTACTTACGTACACATAGAAGTGTTCAAATCTCTCATTCTTTCTATTTCCTTTTGATTTTCTTCTGATTTCGTTTGCATAACAAAGTCCCAGTCAAAAAATAAGCCAAACCAAGTGAACTACGAAAATAAAATAGAGGGCATGTGATGACCCGCTTGATAAAAGCATGATTTAATTTTTTTTTTTTTCTTTTAAAAACCAATAACCCACAATAAAGCGGATTGTCATAGTGGCATGGCGATACCGCAGTATGCCACGAACCCATGCATTAACCTGATTGACAATATCATAAGTCTCACAGAGCTATATGCATCGTTCATGATTCATCAGAGTTCATATCCTTGCAGCGGAATATAAATATCATAAGACATAATATAACACATTAGAACTGACAAATACATCTAAGTGAGTAAAGCTTACATACAAAAGAATGACTATATAGAAGTGTCACATACGACACGAGTCATATACAAAATAACAATGCTTAAGCATATACATGAATGCTCTACAAAAGAGGGCTATCAACTAGTCCTACAAAATAAACACCCAATGTGTCTAGGCCTCAGGCACCGTGGTAACCCAGATACATAGCCACTGATCATCATTTAGGGTCCCTGTACCTGCATCAACAACATCGTCTGCACCATGGGAATCACCACCACCCATGATGCAGGCGGATTTCATCAGCCCGCCGTCTCCATAAAATAGAGACGCTCAGCAGTATAGAACTCACTAGGCTTTCAAAAAGAATCATCATTTAAAAACATACTAGATCAATTGTGAAAGTATACGTAAGCCCGATCTTCCGCTCTCGGAACATGTGCATACTAATTCATCTAACTTTATACATACTTACATGTTATATACCTTAACAATAAAACATATGGAAAGTCACCATGTATCTTCTATCCATAACGATATACATACGCACAGTTTCATCTCCCGTTTCATATGCATACCGATACGTCTAGCATAAAAATCATCATATGCAACAATGCAAGCATCATATATCATCATCATCATAACATTCATATGCCATGCAAACTCATGCTCATCATTGTCATTCTTGTTTCTTGTTTTACTGTGTACCATTAGTCCATGTCCTTACTCTGTTTGCCTCTACTTGTGTCATCTACAGAGTAAGGTCAATCATTGTTTTGCTTGCCCCTACTTGTGCCATCTACAAAACAAGGACTGTTCTTACTTTGCTTGCCGCTACGTGTGTCATCTACAAAGTAAGACCAGTTACCTTTCCTTTAACATCATTTGTCTTTGTCCTTACTCTGCTTGCCCCTACTTGTGCCATCTATAGAGTAAGGCCAATTACCTTTCCTTTAACATCATTTGTCTCTGTCCTTACTCTGCTTGCCCCTACTTGTGCCATCTATAGAGTAAGGCCAATCCTTGTTTTGCTTGCCCCTACTTGTGCCATCTACAAAACAATGACCGTTCTTACTTTGTTTGCCGCTACTTGGGCCATCTACAAAGTAAGTGTAACATCCCCAGCCCGTTAAGGTTGAGTTTGCCACTTTCCTTCTTTTACAACAAAAACTTTTGCAAAGATCTATAAGGTCTATCAGAGTACTTGATTTTAAAGGATACGATCAATGTATAAAACATTCTTCAAGAGATTTTATTACAAGCGAAATTAGGAAACATTAAACTTTAGTGCGGAACATCATATTATTACAACAACTAATATGAAAAGACTTTGAAAATTAATAATTATTCCCGCCCCTATTCCGGCCTCCTATTCCAGCGTCCTTTTTACCTGAAAACAAGAAATAAAACTGAATGAGCCCAAAAGGGGCCCAGCAAGTAAAATCCACAACCATAAATAGTTTCACTCCTCATTCTCAGTTTTGAAAATCGTTTTCACAAATAAATATACATCCAGCCATAATAATACTTGTATGTACGGTTGCATCTCCCGTAGCATATACGTACTATTACATCTAGTAATAGATCATCGTCATAAATTATCGTTATAAATCATCATCATAATGCATCATTATAAATCATCATTGTAAATCATCATTGTAAATCATATTATCATTTTCTCATATTAGGGCCCATGTACACTGTTACCCCTGTGTATGAGGGTTGTGGGTCCTTGTGACCATGGCACTGAACTGTGGCCTCAGCCATGCCCGACCGTCAATTAACTCTTTTCTTGGTGCACTCAACGATCATGTTGATGGAATACCACCTTCTGGCATAGCTTCCTTCAGTGGTTTCGCCTCCATTCGAGTATCGGTACCGAACTCCTCTCATCCTTACTTATCTTGGGGCCAAAATACTCTCCTCCATACATGTGCCCTCATTTCATAAACATTAACTCATTTCTTGTACTTCTCTTTGTACTTATTTTGATACATCTTAGGGCAACATGTAGGAGGGTTTGTCATCATTCTTCTTTCTTATAATCATCATCATTTCTCAACTTTCTTTTCTTAAAATGGAAACTTTTCCAAATATAAACTTGTTGTGCTTAGAAAGCATTTAAATAAATAGAAACTTTCTTAATAATTCTTTTAGAAACCCTTCATGCATGCAACATATCTCCATGACAGGTAAATAAAATAATCATTTACAGTTTGATACAAGAATGAATAAATAGCATGACATGAAGTACTTTTAGAAGGTTAGTGAATTTGCTTACCTCTAGACTGAAGCTATGAGCAGCCTTTAAACTGCTATTTAATCATCTTGAAAAAATATCTTGTTGTTCTACTTTGTTTATTCACAACTAAATTAATAACAATTCACGAAAATCAATTAACTCCAGTCTACTCCTTTAGGGAAGTTAACCCATTAAAATCCAATTCAAAACATCTTATAATTTAACCCAAAAATAGAGAATCAATTCCCAACACTAATTCAAAATTCTCAAGAGTGAAACTAACCAATATCACCCTGATTAAATCAAAAAGGTTCTCATCTAAGACCCATTACTCAACTTAAAATCAAATACCCAAAGCTAGAGGAAGAAGAATTTTACCTTTGAAGAACCCATTTTATTATTCTGCAAATTTCTCTTTTGACCATCCTCTAAATCTCTGTTTTTCCCCCCTCAGCATCTCACCCGCTTTCTCTTTCTCATGCTTCTCTGTCCATCTCTCACTCTATCGCAACATTCTTTCTTTCTCCCCTGTCTTCTCTTTCTTACATTCGTAAAGCTCCCTCTCTCTATCTAGCTCTCTCTCTCTTTCTCACGTATATTCTATGATTATGCAATATGTTAAGCAGGGGAGAGGAATTAAATATGCAAAATAAAGTAAGATGGAATGAAGAAAGAAGAAAGGAAAAATTAAATAAAGGAAAGGTAGGTGTGTTGTTGGCAAGAGTGGGTTGGTGGAAATAAAGAAAAGAAATATAATATAACTTAAATGGTAAAGAAGAAAGAATATGCGTGATTGAAGGGAGGAGAGAGAAAAGTAAAGGAAAAATAGTGTTGGTAAAGTCAAAAATGGACAAAGAAGAAAAGTGGACTAATTTGGGTACAGATTTTCCGAAATCTGACCCATCATAATCTGTCTAATGCCCTTATTTAATCAGTCACCAAATATTATAATCATACTCCAAAATATATTAATCAATCTTCAATTATTATATCTCTTCAATCACCCAATAAAATAATCAGATATAAATCAATATCATATGATCTAATAAATTTCTCAAGATTAAATATCATTACTTAATTATTATCAAAAAAATAAATATCTAAAATAAGACTTTTAAGATCTGGGGCGCTACAGTAAGACCAGTTACCTCTCCTTTAACATCATTGGTCCCTAACCTTACTTTGCTTGCCACTACTTGGGTCATTTACAAAGTAAGGCCGGTTACCTTTTCTTTAACATCATTTGTCTCTAACCTTACTTTGCTTGCCGCTACTTGGGCCATCTACAAAGTAAGACTAGTTACCTTTCTTTTAACATCATTTTCATTCAATCATATGCTATGCATGCTTATGTCAATAAATCCTTGAACTCATATGCTATCATAACTCATGTCATAAAATCATAGAATCATGTCATAAACCATACGAATCATCGAAATACTCATGACAACATAATCATCACATTATCTTGCAAACCCATAAAAGCTCATAGAAACATTACATCAAACATTCATCCAACACATGTCATAAAACATCACCAATAATCATAGTATCTCAAACATCATACATCAATCGTTCAACAAAAACATCTTTTATACTTTAAAAATAGAACCCTTTTTGCCCAGTAAGTAAAATACTTACCTTTTTCGCTTGAGTACCCTTCGGTGGATTCTTTTCTCAACCGCAATGCACCTAAGCATTTACATAATAAACACATAATTAAGCTCTATTCTTAACTAACAATTCACACTCTATAAAGATACTTGAGCACTACAAGTATCACGTTCCATTAGCTAATGGATTAATTATCTAATAACTTAGTTACATTGAACTATGATTCTACATCATTATATATTAAATCACTAAATCTTGAGGCATATACATAGACTCTAGGTTAAGCATTACACTTAACTCATAATTGTTATTCTCTTCTAAGCCGTTTAATCTAGCAATTTACCCCAAACTTTATAATTCTCATAACACTTACTATAATCATGATTCTAATATGACATTAGAACCTAAACCCATATTCATCAATTTCCATGGAATCCCCTGAAAACCTAGGATTAATTAACACTTGAAATGTAATTAACCCATTGAAATAACATTGCTATTGTTCATATACCTAAAGCCCCAAATTAATTCAAACCATATAAAATTAGGGTTTATGTCCATATTTTACCAATAAGTAAAATTGGAGTTTCAACCCATTAATAAAATAACACAAAACTAGAATAATGCATAGCAATCCACTACACACAAAAACCCCAAGCTAATTTTAGGAATTAGGCTTCTAATTAAAATTCTCCAATTTTTGGACCTAATTAGAAATTTCCCAAATAAACATGCTTTCAAGCTTGATATTCAATGGGTAGAACAAAACCTTAAAAGAGAAACTAGAGATTCAACCATATAACAAAATCCCCAAAATTCCTTTCAAGAACCCTAGTTTTTGGACCTAAAGAAATCCCTAATAATTCATGTCATTTTCATTTCCTATAATCAATGGGTAAGATGAAATCACCAAGAAAAGCTTTAGCATTTACCATTCAAGCTTCCATGGCCAAAATCCCCCTTCAAATTCGTCACTTCCCTTTTCTTTTCTTTTTCTTCTTTCTTCTTCTCCTTCTTCTTTCTCTTTCTTTCTCCCAACCAGCAGTACCCCTCTCTCTCTCTCTCTCTCTCAATCTGCAGCTCTTTCTCTCCCAATCTAGGCCGTGTGTGTGGGTTTGTGTAAGGAGAAAGAGTGAGGGAAAATGGGAAAAAGGGGGGCTGCTGTGTGTGTGCGTGAATGGGGGGTGAGGGAGAAAGAAAGAAAGGATGGGGGGAAAAGTGGGCTGCTGCAGGGGGCCCACCAAAAGACTTATATTATTATTATTTTTTTGCATTTTTCTTTTAAAACTAAGGTGATAAGGTATCTCCAATGGCCAATGAAAATTTGACATGTGGCATATGATAAGATTCTATTTCTATTTTAATGCCTCAACTATTTAGAATTGCAAGATTTACCCCTACCATTTATTTCAACTACAATTTACCCATACATATAATTATTTACCACACTAGGACTTATTATCAGACTAACATTATTATTAGTTAATGTCTTTATCATTTTAAACTTGTATTACATAAATATATCATCGTTAAATAATATTGCTATTATATTATTATCTCACAAATATTATTATTATTATATCTATTATTCTAAATCATCTCATGTGCAATTTTATCATATTAATAATAAACTTAATAATTATCTAGGGCGTTACAGGACATCATATTATTATTTAGCAAGAAATAAATATTTGGACTTACAAATTTTGAAGGAATTGTAAACCAAGTGAACTACGAAAATAAAATAAAATGAATGGACATCATATTATTATTTAGCAAGAAATAAAATAGAGGACATCATATTATTATTGACAAATTTTTATTGTTTGATTTCTAAGTTGTTGCAAACAATAAACATTTTCTTGTGTAAATGGTGTAAAAATCAAAATCAAGTTACTAAATTTACCTTGCTTGGCGACGAGAGACGGCGAGTTGAGAGAGGGAGTGACGTAGGCAGCGAGTTGAGAGAGGGAGTGACGAGTTGGAGGAAGAGAGAGAGAAATCTGGATTTTTTTGATGCAGTGATGCCGCGTAGTGTGTAAGAGTGAGGCAGGCTTGAGAGTTGAGAGGTAAAGGCTTGATGCATGGAGGCTGAGGAGCTTCGGATTTAGGTTTAGGGTTAGAAAAGAAAGGAATATATAGAAGTGCAAAACGACGTTGTTTTGCACTTCTATATAATAAAAAAAATAAAAATAATAAAATGAGGTTAGGGGGAATCGAACCCCGAAAGCTTTGTTGAAAAACTGGCACATGTACCACTATGCTACAACAACATATATATATTATATTTAAAAAAAAGCGGTTAACGGTTAGCGGTTAGCGGTTTTCCAAAACCCACTAACCGCTAACCGCAACCGCCTAGTCGGATAGCGGTTTTTACTAACCGCTTTGAAAGTGGTTAAGCGGTTAGGCGGTTTTAAATTTCAGTCCTAATTGCCTGAAACTATATGTGGAAGAAAAGCTTAGGTTGAAGGCTTTTTTGAGATGTAAAAGGGTTTGCGTCACTACTGATACATAGACATCTCTTCAAAATTTGAACTACATGGTTGTCACTGCTAGCTTCATAGATGTTGATTGGATAATGCATAAGAAAATAATCAAGTTTGGCATAATCTCAAACCATAAGGGTGAAAATGTTGGAGAGTACATTGATGGAGTGGGGGATTGAGAGTTTGTTCACTATTATCATATATATATATAAAAGCCGAGTTTTAACGTAGGGAATGCTTAGAATTGCGACACATGTCCTCCTAACTCCATCTCTCACGTCTCTCTCTCCCTCTATCTCAACTTAAATGTCTTAAACTAATTCTATGGTTTAAG
This sequence comes from Corylus avellana, assembly GCF_965113065.1. Classification (NCBI taxonomy): domain Eukaryota; kingdom Viridiplantae; phylum Streptophyta; class Magnoliopsida; order Fagales; family Betulaceae; genus Corylus; species Corylus avellana. The sequence continues at coordinate 25,594,021 of NC_142491.1, read as the reverse complement.
ACATTTAATTAATTGTGCTAACTCTCACTCTCCCATAATTTGTGTTTCAACGGTTTTTTGTCTCTTTCTCTCTCCCTTTATCTCCACTTAAATGTCTTAAACTAATTCTATGGTTTAAGACAATTAATTGTGCCAACTCTCACTCTCTCATAATTTGTGTTTTAATCGTTTTTTTAATTAATTGTGCTAACTCTCTCCCATAATTTGTGTTTTAACCGTTTTTTTTTTCTCTCTCTCTCTCTCTCTCTCTCTCTCCCTCTATCTCCACTTAATTGTCTTAAATCTCTCTCCCATAATTTTATATTTGAATTCCTTTTTTTTTTAATTAATTGTGCTAACTCTCACTCTCCCATAATTTATGTTTCAGCCGTTTTTTTTTTAAATATAATTTTATGTTTGAACCTTTTCTTTTCTCTCTCTAAACTAATTATATGGTTTAAGTGTCTTAACTATTTCTCTCTCCCATAATTTTGTCTCTCTCTCTCTTCCTCTATTTCCACTTAAATGTCTTAAATCTTTCTCCCATAATTTTATATCTAAATTCATTTATTTTTAATTAATTGTGTTAACTCTCACTCTCCCATAAAAGCCGAGTTTTGACGTAGGGAGTGCTTAGAATTGCAACATGTGTCCTCCTAACTTCATTTTTTTTTTTGTTCTAACTCTCTCTCCCATAAATCCGTAGGTCTCTCTCTCTCTCTCTCCCTCTGTCTCAATTTAAATGTCTTAAATCTCTCTCTCTCTCCTCTCCCATAATTTATGTTTGAACCGATTTTTTAATTTTTTATTTGTAATGCATTGAATTGTCATAATGAAGAAAACAAAAGGTTTTCAAATTCTCTATTTCTCTTTCTTTATTTAATTTTCTTTTTATCTTCTCTTGCTTTATGTTTATATCTCAATGTAAGATATATTATTATATATATTCATCATCATCATATATAAAAGCCGAGTTTTGGCTCAAAGAGAGCGTAGAATTGCGACACGTGTCCTGAACTTTTTTTTTTTAATTTTTTTCTCTTAACTCTCTCCCCCATAAATTTGTAGGTCTCTCTCTCTCCCTCTATCTCCACTTAAATGTCTTAAATCTTTTTCTCTCCCATAATTTATGTTTGAACCGATTTTTTGATTTTTTATTTGTAATGCATTGAATTGTCTTAATGAAGAAAACAAAATGTTTTCAAATTCTCTATTTTTCTCTCTTTATTTAATTTTCTTTTTATCTTCTCTTGCTTTATGTTTATATCTCAATATGAGACAATTAAAATGTATGAGTTTTATTTGTAATATATTTAATTGTCTTAATGAAGAAAACAAAAGGTTTCCAAATTCTCTCTTTCTCTCTCTGTTTATTTTTCTTTTTCTCTTCTCTTGCTTTCTATTTATATTTCAATATTCCTCAGTCAATTTCACACTCAAATCAGGAAAAAGACAAGACTACAAGAGAGAGGTAGAGAGAGTTTCTAATCGTTGTTTCTCATTGATTTCTTTTCTTTATTTTATTTTATTGCAAGAACAGTTCTTTTCAATTTTTCAATCGTTGTTTCTCAATGAAAAATTATACTATTCTCAATGAATAGTAGAATAGTTATTTTCAATTATATTAGTATTTTCATTTTATTCATTTTTTTTTTTATCTTTATTTTCGGTGCTTATGTTCTTCCAGTTTTGTTTTTGTCCCTTATATTTTTTTCTATTTTTTTTTTCTTCTCTTACTTTCTATTTATATCTCAATGTTCCTTTGTAAATTTCACAATCAATTCAGAAAAAGACAAGAGAGAGAGAGAGAGATTTGCATTGTTGTTTCTCAATGAAAAATGATACTACAGTTCTTTTATATATATATATATATATATATATATATATATATATATATATATTTCTAGAACAGTTCTTTTCAATTTTTCAATCGTTGTTTCTTAATGAAAAATTATAAAACAGTTTTTATTTTTATTTTATTTTTTAATTTTTTATCTAGAATAGTTATTTTCAATTAGTATTTTCATTTTTTTTTTAATCTTTATTTATGGTGTTTATGTTCTTCCATTTTTCTTTGTCCCTTATTTTTTTTTTCCTAATTTATATATTATTTTTTATTCAAATGATTACTTTTCTTTGGTAAATTTTACATTGAACTCAAGAAACAATAATGAGAGAGAGTTTCTTATTGTTATTTTTGGTTGATAATTTTTTAGTTTGTATATGTTGTCGTTCATTGAGTGATTTAATTTTTTTTATCTGTTTACATGCTTAATTAATGGATGACATTGGTTTTTAAGGTTTCATTGGAATCGAGAAACGTATACAGTAGAAAAAGACAATTCTTTCAATTATATTAAAATTTTATTTTTAGTTTTTTATTTTATCTTTATTTAATGTATTTATGTTCTTCCATTGTTATCCCTTAAATTTTCTACTAATTTATATATTATTTATTCAAATTGAATATTTTTCTTTTGTAAATTTCACATTGAATTAGGAAATGATAGTGAAAGAGTTTCCTATCATTATTTTTGGTGTATGATGCTTTTTTAGATGATGTCAATGTTCATTGTGTAGATTTTTTCATCTTTGTTTTCCTGTATGTCTTAAAATTAGTTTCATTCACTTTATATATATGAAGGATGGTTGTAAAAAAAAAAAAAAAAAGTGGTTATGTTCTTCCATTTTTTTTCCCTTAAATTTTATGCTAATTTATTCAAATTGATTAGTTTTCTTTTGTAAATTTCACGTTGAATTAAGGGAAATGATAGTGAAAAAGTTTCCTATCATTATTTTTGGTACGATGTATAATTGTATAATTAGATTATGTCAATATTCCTGCCAGTGTTTTTTATCTCTTTCATTTTTAAAAAGAAAAATTAAACTACTAACATTCTTTTGTTTACAAAATTAGTAAACATAACTGTAATCAAATATCAATATGCTCATATATTTTAGAACACTTCTTTATTTTTATCAGTGTAATAGAAAAATTTCTCAAAAAAATTGTTTATGAGGAGAAAGTTCAACTCCTGAAAGACAAAAGTTTACCCGAATCGATTGTGTAGTGGAGGAGAAGTGGTGTCATTGTTGGAATATAATGATTAATCAATCATTTTGTATAATTGATTAATCTATGTTTTTATTTTGAATTTTTTTCCTTTATATTTCATTTTAAACTACATATGTGGGAACAAATATTTAATATGTTTCAGTTTATAAGAACTAAAATTTATGAATTTTTAAATTGATTAGATATGTATTGAGTAAAACTATGGTTTAAAAGGATCTTATGAACATTTGTCATTTTTGGTAGCTAATTAGTTAATTAAGAGAAAAAAATAAAAATTGTTGTTGATAATCTTTTAAAGACTTTTTGAGTAAATTACAAAAAAAAAAAAAAAAACCCGTCGCGTAGCGCGGGCTTTAATTACAGCAGAGTTTTGACGTAGGGAATGCTTAGAATTGCGACACGTGTCCTCCTAACTCTATTTCCCACGTCTCTCTCTCTCTCTCTCTCCCTCTATCTCAACTTAAATGTCTTAAACTTTTTTGAGAAAAATGTCTTCAACTAATTCAATGGTTTAAGACATTTAATTAATTGTGCTAACTCTCACTCTCCCATAATTTGTGTTTCAGCCGTTTTTGTCTCTCTCTCTCTCTCTCTCTCTCTCTCTCCCTCTCCCTCTCCCTCTATCTCCTCTTAAATGTCTTAAACTCATTCTATGGTTTAAGATAATTAATTGTGCTAACTCTCACTCTCCCATAATTTGTGTTTCAATCGTTTTTTATTTTTATTTTTAAATTAATTGTGCTAACTCTCTCCCATAATTTGTATTTCAACCGTTTCTCTCTCTCTCTCTCTCTCTCTCTCTCTCCATTTAATTGTCTTAAATCTCTTTCCCATAATTTGTATTTCAATAGTTTTTTTTAAAAAAATTAATTGTGCTAACTCTCTCCCATAATTTGTGTTTCAACCGTTTTTTGTCTCTCTCTCTTTCTCTCTCTCTCTCTCTCTCTCTCCCTCTATCTCCACTTAATTGTCTTAAATCTCTCTCTTTCTCCCTCTATCTCAATTTAAATGTCTTAAACTAATTCTATGGTTTAAGACAATTAATTGTGCTAACTTTCACTCTCCCATAATTTGTGTTTCAATCGTTTTTTATTTTTATTTTTAAATTAATTGTGCTAACTCTCTCCCATAATTTGTGTTTCAACCGTTTTTTTTTTGTCTCTCTCTCTCTCTCTCCCTCTATCTCCATTTAATTGTCTTAAATCTCTTTCCCATAATTTGTGTTTCAATCGTTTTTTTTTTTAAAATTAATTGTGCTAACTCTCTCCCATAATTTGTGTTTCAACCGTTTTTTGTCTCTCTCTCTTTCTCTCTCTCTCTCTCTCTCTCTCCCTCTATCTCCACTTAATTGTCTTAAATCTCTCTCTTTCTCCCTCTATCTCAATTTAAATGTCTTAAACTAATTCTATGGTTTAAGACAATTAATTGTGCTAACTTTCACTCTCCCATAATTTGTGTTTCAATCGTTTTTTTTTTAAAAAAAAAATTAATTGTGCTAACTTTCTCCCATAATTTGTGTTTCAACTGTTTTTTGTCTCTCTCTCTCTCTCTCTCTCTCTCTCTCTCTCCCTCTATCTCCACTTAATTGTCTTAAATCTCTCTCCCATAATTTGTGTTTCAATAGTTTTTTTTTTTTTAATTAATTGTGCTAACTCTCTCCCATAATTTGTGTTTCAATCGTTTTTTTGTCTCTCTCTCTCTCTCTCTCTCTCTCTATCCCCCACTTAATTGTCTTAAATCTCTCTCCCATAATTTTATATCTGAATTCCTTTTTTTTTTTTTTTTAATTAATTGTGATAATTCTCACTCTCCCATAATCTCTCTCTCTCTCATAATTTATGTTTCAACCATTTTTTTTTAATATAATTTTATATTTGAACCTTCTCTTCTCTCTCTAAACTAATTATATGGTTTAAGTGTCTTAACTATTTCTCTCTCCCATAATTTTGTCTCTCTCTCTCTCCCATAATTTTCTCCACTTAAATGTCTTAAATCTCTCTCTCTCTCTCTCTCTCTCTCTCCCATAATTTATGTTTGAACCAATTTTTTGATTTTTTTATTTATAATGCATTGAGTTGTCTTAATGAAGAATACAAAAGCTTTTCAAATTCTCTATTTCTCTCTCTTTATTTAATTTTCTTTTTATCTTCTCTTGCTTTATGTTTATATTTTAATGTGAGATATATTATTATATATATATATATATTCATCATCATCATAATGCATTGAATTGTCTTAATGAAGAAAGCAAAAGGTTTTCAAATTCTCTATTTCTCTCTCTTTATTTAATTTTCTTTTTATCTTCTCTTCCTTTATGTTTATATCTCAATATGAGACAATTAAAATATATGAGTTTTATTTGTAATATATTTAATTGTCTTAATGAAGAAAACAAAAGGTTCCCAAATTCTTTCTTTCTCTCTCTGTTTATTTTTCTTTTTCTCTTCTCTTGCTTTCTATTTATATCTCAATGTTCCTCTGTCAATTTCACACTCAAATCAGGAAAAAGACAAGACTACAAGAGAGAGGTAAAGAGAGTTTCTAATCGTTGTTTCTCAATGATTTCTTTTCTTTATTTTATTTTTTTGCAAGAATAGTTCTTTTAAATTTTCCAATCGTTGTTTCTCAATGAAAAATTATACTATTCTCAATGAAGAGTAGAATAGTTATTTTCAATTATATTAGTATTTTCATTTTATTTGTTTTTTTTATCTTTATTTTCGGTGCTTATGTTCTTCCATTTTTGTTTTTGTCCCTTATATTTTTTTCTAATTTTTTTTTCTTCTCTTACTTTCTATTTATATCTCAATGTTCCTTTGTAAATTTTACAATCAATTTAGAAAAAGACAAGAGAGAGAGAGAGAGAGAGAAAGAGATTTGCATTGCTGCTTCTCAATGAAAAATTATACTATAGTTATTTTATATATATATATATTTTTTTTTTCTAGAACAGTTCTTTTCAATTTTTCAATCGTTGTTTCTTAATGAAAAATTATACTACAGTTTTTTTTTTTTTTTTAATCTAGAATAGTTATTTTCAATTAGTATTTTTTTTTCATTTTTTTTATTTTTTTTTTATCTTTATTTCCGGTGCTTATGTTCTTCCTTTTTTTTTTTGTCCCTTATTTTTTTCTTCTAATTTATATATTATTTTTGATTCAAATGATTACTTTTCTTTGGTAAATTTTACATTGAACTCAAGAAATAATAATGAGAGAGAGTTTCTTATCGTTATTTTTGGTTGATAATTTTTTAGTTTGTACATGTTGTTGTTCATTGAGTGATTTAATTTTTTTTATCTGTTTACATGCTTAATTAATGGATGACATTGGTTTTTAAGGTTTCATTGGAATCGAGAAACGTATACAGTAGAAAAAGACAATTCTTTCAATTATATTAAAATTTTTTTTTTAGTTTTTTATTTTATCTTTATTTAATGTATTTATGTTCTTCCATTGTTATCCCTTAAATTTTCTACTAATTTATATATTATTTATTCAAATTGAATATTTTTCTTTTGTAAATTTCACATTGAATTAGGAAATGATAGTGAAAGAGTTTCCTATCATTATTTTTGGTACGGTGTAGGATGCTTTTTTAGATTATGTCAATGTTCATTGTGTAGATTTTTTCGTCTTTGTTTTCCTGTATGGCTTAAAATTAGCTTCATTTACTTTATATATGTGAAGGATGGCTGTTAAGAAAAAAAAAATTGGTTATGTTCTTCCATTTTTTTCCCTTAAATTTTATACTAATTGATATATTATTTTTTCAAATTGATTAGTTTTCTTTTGTAAATTTCACGTTGAATTAAGGGAAATGATAGTGAAAAAATTTCCTATCATTATTTTTGGTACGATGTATAATTAGATTATGTCAATATTCCTGCCAATGTTTTTTATCTCTTTCATTTTTAAAAAAAAAAATTAAACTACCAACATTCCTTTGTTTACAAAATTAGTAAACATAACTGTAATCAAATATCAATATGCTCATATATTTTAGAACACTTCTTTATTTTTGTTAGTGTAATAGAAAAGTTTCTCAAAAAAATTGTTTATGAGGAGAAAGTTCAACTCCTGAAAGACAAAAGTTTACCATAATGGATTGTGTAGTGGAGGAGAAGTGGTTTCATTGTTGGAATATAATGATTAATCAATCATTTTGTATAATTGATTAATCTATGTTTTTATTTTGAATTTTTTTTCCTTTATATTTCATTTTAAACTACATATATGGGAACAAATATTTAATATGTTTCAGTTTATAAGAACTAAAATTTATGAATTTTTAAATTTATTAGATATGTATTGAGTAAAACTATGGTTTAAAAGGATCTTATGAACATTTGTCATTTTTAGTAGCTAATTAGTTAATTAAGAGAAGAAAATAAAAATTGTTGTTGATAATCTTTTAAAGAATTTTTGAGTAAATTACAAAATAAAAAAAAAACCCGGCGCGTAGCACGGGCTCTAAGCTAGTAGTTGATAATGCTACAGTCAATAATGTGGCAATTGAATGTGTGAAAATGAGGATGAAGGACAAGCTTTCTACTGTTTTGGAACATGAATTTCTTCACATGCGGTATGCCGCTCATATATTAAATTTTGTTGTAAATGAAGGCTTTAAAGGATTGGGTGACCATTTTTCTAATATAAGGAACGTAGTAAAATATGTGAGGTCTTCACTGGCGATAATGACAAAGTTTAAATAATGTATAGAACGGGAAAATATTAAATGTACAAAGATGGTGTGTCTAGATGTTCAAACAAGATGAAATTCTATGTACTTAATGTTAAGCTTCGCTGAGAAGTACCAAAAAACTTTTGACCTATTTGGGGAGGATGAAGTAGTCATTTTGTTGTTCCTACCTCTATTAAGTGGGAAAATGCTAGGCAATTTGTGAAGTTTTTGAAATCGTTTTATAATGCCACATTGAAGTTCTCTAGTTCAACTCATGTCACCTCCAACTCATATTTCATTCAACTTTGTATTATTCAAAATACCTTAGATGATGAGTGTCTTAGTTCTAATCTTATCCTTAGTTCAATGAGCTATAATATGAAAAATAAGTATGAAAAGTATTGGGAGAGTACGAATAAGATTAATGATAAGATTAACTTAATGTTCTATGTGGCTTTTGTTCTTTACCCGTGTTCCAAGATGAAGGCGTTGATATTTTGGTTGAGAAGATACAATGGGTCTAAGTCATCTAATTAGGCAACCAAAATTGAGAAAATTGTGAAAAACCTTTTGAACCGTTTGTGTGAACAATACAATGAGTTTCATGGAGGTGGGTTGTCTAACTTTGATGCAAGTATAGGAAGTTTAACTGTTACTTCTTTAAATGTTGTTGGTGAAGATTTAAAGGATCAAGAGTCACAATATATAAGGGTGTTCTCCCAACACCTTGTGGAGGAGAACAACTTGGAGTGTAGGTTGGAGGCGAATCGATATTTGTTGGATGGGTGTAAAGCAACAACCCAAGATTTTAATATCTTACTTTGGTGGAAGATTAATGCACTTAAAAATCCTCTTCTCGCAGAGATAGCCCGTGATGTATTGGCCATTCCTATTTCCCTTGTTGCATCTGAGTCTGCCTTCAGCAACAGAGGACGTATATTACTTATTTGCACACAAGACTGGTTAAAGAAGTGTCCAATTAACAATGAGGTGTTTGAGAAGCTTATGAAATGGGAAAGCTATGATGAGCATGGTAAATTACTTATTTATAAATTCCTTTTACTTTTTGCTATTTACTATGTTTTTATAGTTTGACATTATGTACTATGATATTAAAATGTCATGATTTTCAAAATGATCATTCTTAACTTTATTTGTAATTTGTTGTTATATCCATAAGATTTAGCTAAATGATCAAATGGGAGTGGTGTTAGATTTCTAAAGCTTGTGTGACATGCTAGATTATATCAATAGACAATATATTATGTTTTTAATATGTTTATGACTATTTTTATTATAAGGGGTTATTTCTTTTGGATTGGTTGTTGGTTTGTATGCATACTTGTTTTTATTTTTTTCTTTGGGTTTTTAGGACACTTTTCAAATGTATTATGAAAGCAAAGAACAACCATAACTAAGCCTAGCTTATTGGGCTAAAAAAACTATAATTATTTTTTTAAAGGGCAAAAAATGTCTAAATTAAGCCCAAAAAAATAGGCCCAAAATGTATATTTTTTTGAAAACCCAGTTACCAGTTGGGATAACTAGGCACCAACTGGTAATAACTGGGTACCCCGGTTACGGTTACCGGTTTTAGCCAATAACCGGTAATTGTACCTAGGTTGACACCCCAAATACAATGTAAAGTTTGAAAATACTTAGATGTTTATGTTAGCTCTATGTGTTTTGTAATGTTGATGTTTAGTTATTTTTGTTGCATTATTATAATCTCTGATGTGATGTGCTCATATTATAAGACGCTATAGGTATGTGGAGGTTATTGTGGCGACTTGGTCCTTATATATATATTAAGGGGGTCGCTATAATATGACATAGTACATCAGAACGTGCAGTATAACAGCTATAGGCTTACTATACAAGTTAACTTTATGAGTAAAAGTGTGAGTGCGAGCATTGGATCCAATGATTGTTTCGTGACCGTCACAACGATGTTTGATTGGCGGGTTACTACAGGACGTATATCATTAATAGCGTAGGCCACCCGAGGCCAGACTCAGTTGGGTTGTTAGTGTTATGAGCGGTATCGTGCAATGGTTGGGACATTGCATTGTATTACAGGTCCCTTATGACAGCACCAACCTTGCTGAGAAGGGGTAATATCTCGAGTAGACCATACACTTTGAACTATCATTTGATTCTTATAGTTAAAACATATATTACATCTATATTGCATCTATGAATAACTGTTCAGTCACAATGTTGCATATATTTATCAACAACTAAGTTCATCATTCAAATGACATATATATCATGTGCATTTTTATTCACTAAGTCGTTGGACTTACCCTTGTATTTTTTCCCCTCCATTATGTATAATTATGTTGTTTAGCTAGCGTAGCTGAAGATGGATTCGGGGAGGCACCTAGTTGTTATGACGAATTTGCTCATGATCGTTTTTGAGGACTTGGACATTGTTTGGCTCAAGTCAATGTGGAATGCCGATGAGTTTGTTCGTTTGGAGTTGCTTGAAACCATCTTTATGCTTTATTTAGTTAAATGTATGCCTTAGTATTTTCATAATAGCTTTTCATGATATGTATTATTATTTTGGTGACCGGTCTCTGATCGATACATTTGGAGATCTAGTGATGTTATGATGTATTGAGTTTACTCTAGTTATTATGATTGTAGTTTTAATTTATAGTTATATCTGTCCCTTAATTAAAAGTCTTCCCCTGTAGTCTTTCTTCGAAAAGGAGGAGATGCTTGAATCTTGTTCTAAGAGGAATAAGGCTGGGAGGCGAACCATAGAGTCAATGACCAGTTAATTGATTTCCATGGGACATTACAATTTGGGTTCTTTTGGGCACGTCATTTGGAATGCTTGTTGGTGGACTACTGGCGGCATTCCAAGTGCTACGGTGTGGATGATTGTGTCTTCGTACCTTTTGTAGTGTCTATAGAAAGAAATGAATGACATGAGTTTTGAGAATCGCAAGATGACTTTGGAGAAGGTTAAGTCTTCATTTTTCAACAATTTGCATCTCTAGACAGCTACTTATGTTTCTCTTATGGTGATTAGTTACCATAATTTTCCTATTCTATTTGCTTAAACTAATTAAGTGGCTTCTCTTGTATACTTTTTGTGTACATAATGCTTTACACTTTTAATAATAACCTTATTTTTTTAAAAAAAAATGAGCGAATGAATGCGTATCAAGTGTCGGTATTTGCTATGTGGGAAGAAAAAACTACATATGAACATTGAAATCATACCAAATTTAAGTCAAGAAGTTAGGGCTTGTTTGCTGATGTTTTATTTTTCATTATTTTTTTCACTATTTTTTGAGTATATGTTCGGGTGTTTTTTACACCAACTCTAATTTTTTTAACCCAACTCAAATTTGTTCAACCCAATTCAAATATTTTCAACCCAACTCAAAAATAAAATACAAAAAAAGAAAGAAAAGCAACAAAAAAATATATTTTTAAAAAAAAAAACAAAAACTTGAGGGTGTCGGACCACCCCTAAGCGCTTTTCAGGGGTGGCTGGCCACCCCCATCTCATTAATAGTGGTGGCCGAGCCACCCCCTAACAGTGCCTAGAGGGGGCCCACCCCCAAGTTGTTTTCGTTTGTGGGTGTCTTGGCCACCCAAATTAGTTTCGGGGGCACCATGGGCACCACCCAGCCACCCCCGTCTCATTAATAGTGGTGGCTGAGCCACCCCCTAACAGTGCCTAGAGAGGGCCTACCCCCAAGCTGTTTTCAGTTGTGGATGTCTTGGCCACCCATATTAGTTTTGGGGGCACCCTAGGCACTTAGAGTTGGCATAGCCACCCGTTGCCACCCCCTAGGGATGGTTTTCGAACCATCTATTTTTTGTTTTTTTGGTTTTTTCTTTTTAAAATTCATATATATATTCAATTTAATTTAGGTTCCCAAATTTTCGTTTCATATTCCTTAAACTATTCAAAAATAATTTTTTTTTTTAAAAATCTTGGTATATGCAATATGGTTTGTAGCTAATTCATTCAAATTAATCTAATAAAGTGACATGTGTTCATTAGCATGTGAAAATCATATATTTTTTTAATCACATATTTTTTTAATAACATGTAATTCTCATATGCCTATGGACATATACTACTTTATTAGATTGATCTATATAAATTAAATACAAATTAGTTTATAGCTAATTTTTATCCGGTAAAAGAATAATAAAAAACAATAAAAAAAATCGCACAGGGAAACGAGCCTTAAAATAGATATTTTTCCCAACTTAACTCAACTCTTTTTTCAAATCAAACGGTGTATTTCTCAACTCAACTCAACTTTTTTCAACTTAATTAAAAAATTTTCAACTCAACTAAAAAAATATCATTGATTACAAAAAAAAAAAAAAAAAAAACATATATTTAGAGGGTGGCCAAGAAAAGAGCTTTGTTTGGAGCATGTTCTGAAATAGTGATGGAGGCTGAGACGGAGGAAAGAACCAAACCCATTGCCATCTTCATTGCCTTCGGTACTAGAGGCGACGTCTATCCCATCGCTGTAAGACTGTCCCTCCGTTCCTTTTTCCGTTTGGTTGCTCTGTAACATTTTAGAGGAAAATCGAAATAGAGCATTTCTAAGTTTTCTGAGTCCTAGAATTTTAATTTTTTCTTTACTTTTCTCCGCAACCAAACGGAGAGTTAATCTAGTCCAAGTTTATAAATATCTAGATTTAGAGAAAATAGACAAAAGTAGAGAAATACCTCTCAGCTATTGATTGATTGATTATTTATTTTAATTTTCTGCTATACTGTGGGTTTGGATTAGCAGTTTCAAAACATGCAATTTTAAAAATTGTTATTTCAAAATGTAGATGGTAACAACACAATTAAAAAAAAAAAAAAAAACTTTGATAAAATTTCAGTTTGGCCAATAAAATCGTAATTCCGCTTTAACCACAAATTTTTAGAACAAACCTCCAAACGGGATAATTTTTGCAATTTGTACAAATATGCCAATTTGGCTTGCGAAATTGTAGGGCCAAACGGACTCTAAAAGAGGAAATATAACAATTCAAATGAAATGTGGCAAAACATTGACACTGGTTATGTCTTCTTGGATTTATATGTGCAGATTTTTGTATTCTTAATGTCAGCCCACCAAATTTTACTTTACTATTGCTCAAGAAATTTCTGTAATTAAACAAAAATTCTGTCTTCAACTGAGAGAATGTTTTATATGGCAATGTATATTGATGGGTTTCTCTTTGTAATGCATATTGATATTGCAATGACAGTGCCATTCGTAACAGTTGCAATGTTTCCTACCTCCCCATCCTCCTCCCTTACCTTTTCCAGGCCATTGCTGCAGCTTTTGCTTGTGACCAGAAGCAATACAATGTGGTCCTGATAACTCATTCAGCACATGAGGTTTGAAATTCCTAATTATTTTCATCTTTAGGAATTGCTGATTATTTTCATTGGACTGTGGTCCTGGTAACAGAATTGCTGATTGTTTTCATTGGACTTAATTCCATCAATAATTAAAAACAAGAATACAAGTCAAAAGGCTGCATCTCGAAACCAGCCCCTTGAGCTAAGGCTGATATGTGGTAGTAAATTCAAACAAAAGCAATCACAGGCTGCATTACTAACAAACAAACAACAAACAAAGGAAATTAACATGCCAACTTTAACCCAAAAATTGAGCCGAGAAGATCAAGAGTCTTTACTCAGGCTTCACTTACCTGGTTGCTCTATACATGAATATGCTGTTCCACCATTTCTTTGATGGACTCTAGCCTGCCCTTTGGATTCACAAAACTAGAGTGGTCAGTTTTTAAAAGCTTTCTCATGGCATAAAACTTGAACAAATTGATATAAAAACTATTCACAAAATGTTTTCATACCTTAAAATTGAGTCACGACTTTTCTAAAAGTTACTGAATACAATTTTAAGCAAAGCCTGTTCATGTCATGATTCCTTGGTTGCAGAACTTAGGTCTTCACTTGGCAGAAAAGCATGTTGCTTATTATCCAATTTCATCACCGCCTGTTCTTTCTACTGATCAAAATCATGAGACTGCTACAGGTTTGGATTGCTGACTTTGGTCTCCTTCTCCTTGTTATTTTATAAACAAAGCTAAATTATAATGGATGAAATTGGTTGTCTACAGTAATGAACAAGCTTACATCTTTAATGGATCCTTTTGTCTTATTAGGATCAACCTCAATGGAGTTGTCATTTTTGCTGCACAAAGAAAAGCTTCAAAGAGAACATAGACAAGAGTGCTATTCTCTAGTTCAAAGGATATTTGGATGTGGCCCAAGCTTGGAGGGTGATTTTATTCTGATAAATTTCTTTGCATTGGTACTTTTTTATCGTTGAAAAAGTTTAGTAAAAAAAAATCTTACAAAAAGTTTCAGAAATGGTTTATAAAGATACTCTCACCTTTATTTTTGAGATTTAACGTAGTTATTTATAAAAAATAAAAGAAATTGAATTATCTGCCCTTTTAAGTTTGACATTTAATTTCTCTGTTATCAACGACTGATAATTATGTGTACATCCAATATATTCAGCCATCATGTCATCAATGATGGTGATGGTGGGAAAGAGTGGGTTGGGCGTGGTATGCCATGGAAGACATAAGGAAACTTTTTATTCATAAAAAAAAAAAGATAAAAGAAAATGCCGTACTGTATATTTACTTTCTCTTTTCTTTTCTTTTCTTTTCTCTAAAGGAAAGATATTAATGGAAAGTGACCTTCCATAAGATAACAAATGGTTTGGAATACTATACATACATACATATACGTATTAGATTTGTTGATTTGAAAACTGAATTCAGGCAGTAGGTGCAATTAAGTGATTGATACCAGGAAGATCTCCTTTCCTTGATGATGCAGGAAGGGTGGAGCCTTGCGGAAATGTTTTGTGTCCGTTGCGTAGTTGCTGCCCCATATGTTGTCCCATATAGGTGAAGAATTTCATTTTCTTTTTACACAATTGAACATTGAATGTAATTATCTATCTTTTGTTGTGACTGTCTAGCCTCAAATTTGCCTCATGAATAGTTAATACAGTAGGAGTCTCCTCTATGAGGGAAAACTTAGATGTTACTCCATTTTGGTCATATAGGAAGAGTAGAAGTTCTACTGCTATAGATAACAAAGTTATCTTAATGTTACTTATAAAAAAAAGGGGGGGGGGGGGGGGGTGGGGGTGTTCTGGGAGTCGGGAGGGATCCCTTGTATACGACTTTGACCTTCAAGACTTGAAAAATCGACATACTTGTGCTTGACAACTTAAAATTTTACCATTGCACTGGACTTATCAATATTTTTCTTTTTCTCTGGAATGGTTGATTTCAAATGCATAAATTGGCATTTTAAATATTAAATATTTTAAACCCCAAGGGGTTGGCTCAGTGGTTGGACAACCTGGGACTTTGAGTATGCTCTTCAAGGTCTTAGGTTCAAAACCCACTGAGTGCAAACTGCTTCTTGGGGCCATCGGATTGGGGGTTCGCCTCTTGAATTAACTGAGCTGCACTTGCGGGAAACTCCTTGCCGAGGGCCTGTGCACCCTCGGGGTTAGTCGGAGCGAAGCTCTGGATACCCAGTGCTAAATAAAAAAAAAACAATTAACTGTTTTAATAATGAAAATGGTCCATAGATATGTTTAGATATCAGCCTATTGTTTATATCCCCTCTAGTGTTGACATTTTGATGGAACCGTTGTTAGCAATATGGAAATATAAGTCATCTACTAATTGTTTTTTGATGATGGGGAAACCCCCCTAGGTAGGGTCACTTCGTGTATACACCCCTAAAGGATTAACCCCAAACCTGTGTAATGCACTCCTACCGCATGATTCGGTTAAATTTAGCTTTTGTTAGGGGTGTGGCCCCAAGGATTGTTTGCACCCAAGGAGATTCAAACCTTAGACCTGATGGTTATACCACCAAAATTCAAGGCCTTCATCACTTGAGCCAACCCCAAGGGCTCCAGCTACTTATTATTGATTGTAGGATATTGTAATTTAATGGCTGACAGGTTAATGATAGTTGTGGATAGTATGGGTGGTTTGGGTTTTTAGAATTGGATTCTAGGAAAAAGTTTATATCCCCTATAGTGATTGTTTTATTTTATTTTATTATTATTTTTTAAATCTATACAAATCCTTCTTACATTAACTTTTTACCCTCCAAAAAGTTTTTTTTTTTAGTTACTTATCGAAAAGTATTTTGTAATTAAACACTGAAAAAGTGTTTTCTGTGGGGATCACATCTAAAAACTTGTTTAGATAACTAACATCTTAAAATTGTCTTTTGTGTTTAAACAACATTTTTGCTGTTTAAGTAGCCAATCAAACACGTTGTTAGGGTTTAGATGGCTGTTCCTGGGCTGTGGATAGTATGGGTGGTTTGGGTTCTTTAGAATTGGATTCTAGGAAAATGATATAAGAAAATCAGATTAATGTTGGTTGGAATTTAAAATAAAATTGCTAAAAACTGAAAAGAAAATAGAAAGAAGAAAAAGAAAAAAGAAAAACATAGGCATCACTCCTAGTTATCTTAAGTATCTTTGGGTTTCCTTGGCATCACACCTCAGAGAAGGGTTGTGTCAATTGGAAATTGCATAGTTGCTTCTTTATTCAACTATTATTAGAAAAACCCTACATCTATGTATATTGGCATATAATGCCTAACCCTAATGTACTTATACTAGTTAAAGCCCAAACCAAATATGCGAAACCCATAAATAAAACCTAATAATGTAATAAACCCAAAATAAGACCTAATGGATCAAAAGTACAGCTCATGCCCATAAATATAAAATTCTAGAAATTCCCTTGACTCTTAAAATAGAATAAAATAAAAATGAATTGATTTCTCGTTGCCAGCATCACCTAGACTCAAAACAAAGACTTTTTAGATACTTTGGTATCATGTTGGGGATCCATGATGAGTGAAATAACTTGGTGAAAATTTGAGAAAATATTTTTTTTGATAAGTAAAAAAAAAATTTTACTTATGTTCTCATGTTATTGCAATTACAATGGTCTGCTACTCTCTCTCTCTGGCTGACAGGTTTCAATGTCCCTTTTGACCTTTCATATGTATTTTTTCATGCATATGAACCACCTTTATCAACTTTTAGATATTCAATTGAGACTTTATAGTTTCCATTCTTCTTGAAAGACCATGTATTTTTTTCAGTCAATTTTCCTAAGACATTTCTCGCAACTTTGTGTTACCTGTCCAGTAATCAGCAATAAGGATTGTGGAGCGAAATCTTTTTCTGTATGATTACATTAGTTCTTTTCTTGATTTACCATGTAGTGCACCTTCATCATTTGAGCGCCAGTTCAGAAAAGAATTTCCACTTTTGTATAGATATCTCCAGGAAGCTCCCATTGATAAGGTACTCATGCTTCTCAGTAGAAAAGCATGAATGATGCCACTGTAACTGGTTTTTTGCCTAGTCATGTGAAGTGCAATTTTGCTGATAGAAAAACATCATTAAAAAATAAATAGATTCTGTTCCCCTTTTATTGAAGTAGGTTTTTCATCCATAGCTTTATCGATTTTGATCTACCTCCATGCACATAGGTTTGTTGGAAGGACGTGATTCATTGGATGTGGCCTCTTTTCACTGAAAGTTGGGGATCATGGAGATGTGATGAAATGAATCTGAGTACTTTCCCTTTTACGGTTGGTGTTTTCTACACCAGATTTGTTGATGCTTTTGATTCATTATGTAGCCGCAACTCAGTTATTCAAAAGACAAAACCTCGACTTGATAGTTTATTAATGAAACAACATATAGCAGTGAATTTAAAAAAAAAAAAAGAAAAAGAAAAGAGAAAAGAGAGAAAGGAAAGAAAAGAATAAAATCGAAGTGCCTTGCTGTGTGCTTATTGTACTGTCCAGAGCTACATGGCTTCTGTCTTTCTTAAACTCATCGCAGTGCTCCTTTCTTGACTCAGGATCCAGTAACAGGTCTCCCCACATGGCATGATAGGCCTCCATCGCCCCTGTTATTGTGAGTAATTAGTTTCACACACACACACATACACATATATATTTGAGATAAAAAAGGCCATATTTATAGGTTATCCTATGATGTACCATGGGACATAAATGTGTCTGTAGCTTTCTTCTTCTTGAGCATTATTTGAACTTTTCAAGCCCTGATACTTGTGCATTCCATCTGGTCTATCCAGTAGGTTTGAAATAACATATGGAAGTCTGAAATGTGGAAGTTCAATGTCTGTGAATTAATGAAAGATATATATTGGGCTGATCTTGTTTTAATTCTTATTTTCAGTCATGTACCATTTGTTTGATTTACTTTAAGTCTTTTAAAGGGGCCATGTGATTGTCATGCGAGTCACTTGAGTAGGGCAATTTTTTTTGATAAGTATTTAATCTCATTGTAAAACTCAGAGGGTTGAAACCCTAGTTCATAGGAAGTATACAAGAAAATCCCGTATTCAGTAGTAAAATAAGAACAAAGGTTCAAAAAGTTAGAAAAACTGGAAAAAAGAAAACTTTTATGAGCTGTTATCCATGTGTAAAGGGAGTTGAATATAGTCTTTTTTAGCTCCACCCCCAAAGTCTCTCTATCTTCAGAGCTTCGTACATTTTACTCTATCCAAATACACCACATTAAACATACAGGAGCCAACCTCCAAACTTCCAAAATATCACGACGCCCCACTTGATCTCCCCAACTCATCAACAACTCTCTCATGCTTCTAGGCACAATCCATTTAACACCAAACAAATTATATAACGTGCTTTGTAAAGTTCTTGCTTCTTCACAATGAAGAAGAAGGTGATCGATAGACTACCCACTCTTGTACATACAAAACACCAAAGTCTTCTTAATGTTTAGGGCAATGCTAGTGTTATGTTCTAGCTATAAATACATCTTAAGAGATTGTGAGTAGCGACTTTGATTATTACTTTTTGGGAAAAATATAAAAAAGCCCCCTAAACTACTAGCTGTTTGTAATATAGCTCCCTAATGTTCAAAAAGTACTAAAGTAACCCTCCAAACTACCAAAATGTATCAAAAAGGCTCTTATTTTTTTATATTCCTATAATACCCCTATTCTTTTAACAAATAAAATAATAAAATAATTGTAAAAAAAAACCAAAAAATTAGTGAAAAATACAAAAAAACCAATGGGTGAATAAATACAAAAAAAAAAGAAGAAGAGTTTTTTGGAATAAATAAATAATTAGTTACTGTAATTGGCCTAAATTACAAATTGCTTCATGTCGTATAGTAAAATCAATGCGCGAATAAAAACAAATTTTTAACAGAATTTGACTCCAGGGACTAAATTGTTTTTTTTGGAATATCTCAAGAATCGTACCTTTGATTTTACTTTAATATGACATGAATAGTCACTGTAGTTGGCCTAAATAATTTATTTATTCCAAAAAACATTTTTTTTTGTATTTATTCGCCCATTGGTTTTTTTCTATTTTTAAAAAATTGTTTGGTTTTTTTTTTTTACAATTATTTTATTATTTTATTTGTAAAAAGAATAGGGGTATTATTGGAATATAAAAAAAAAAGTGGCATTTTTGATACATTTTGGTAGTTTGGGGGCTACTTAGTACTTTTTGAACATTGGGGGGCTATATTGCAAACGGTTGGTAGTTTGGAGGGCTTTTTTATATTTTTCCCTTAACTTTTTTTTTTTTTTTTTTTTTTTTTGTGGCTAAGTAATTCAATCTCATTAAAAGCATAGAGGGGTGCAACCTAAGTATACAAGAAGCATAACTGAGAGAACCCTATTTAGGGAATAAAAGAGAATTCTGAAATTCTAGAAAAGCGAGGACTAGTGTACATCGCCATTCAAGTATAAAGAGAGTTTAAGATGACAGCTTTTAAGTCTATCACTGATCTCTTAGTCTTTGAAACTTCTCGCATTTCGCTCTCTCCAAATGTTATGCATTAAGCATAGAGGAGCCAACTTCCAATCTTCTAAAATACATCAATTTCCACATTGTCCTCTCCAACTAACTGATAAATCCATCACCCTCTTAGGCATGACCCACTTTACACCAAAAATATGGAAAATTGAAACTCTCAATTCTCTAGCCACATCATAGTGGAGAAGGTGATCAATAGTCTTCTAGCTCCTCTCTTGCACACACATCACTAGTCTACCACTATGATGCTTCTCTCTCTCAAGTTATTCAAAGTTAAAGATTTTTCCTAGTGCCGTCCACACAAAGAACACGACTCTTGAAGGAGTCCTAGTTCTCCAAATGCTCTTTCAAGGAAATGGGGAGCCAACAAGAGTGCAAAGCACATGGTAGAAAGATCTAACCTCGAACTTCCATCTTTTGAAAGGAATCCAACACATTTTATCTTTGCAACCTCGTCTCAATTTGAGAAAATACAAATGATTAAAGAATGAAGTGGCCAAGTCCACTTCCCAATCATGCATTGAATTGGTAAAAGAAATATTCCACTTAAGGTTGCCGTTAAGGAATTGTACATGATCCGCCACCAGAGCCTCCTTACAGTTGGTAATTCTAAACAATTCCAAAGAGAAGTCTTTAAGGGATGATTCCCGCACCACAAATCATGCCAAAACTTTATCTTAGACCCGTCTTCCTTCTCATATCTGGCAAATCTAGAAAACACTCCCCACCCCTCTTAATGTTTTTCCACAACCCCACCCTGAAAGGACCAACAACCTCTTTGGAACACCATCCTCCCCGCATACTATCATATTTGGTTTCCACCACCGATATCTACAACGCTTCTCTTTCTATGGAAAAATTCTATACCCCAATCCACTATAGTAAATTGGAGAACATTGGCTAGATGGAATTTAAACTCGTTGCCAACTCCACCCCACATAAAATCCTTTTGAAGTTTCTCAATCCATTTGGCAACTCCTATGGGGATGGGAAAAAGAGATAGATAATAAGTGGGCAAAGGAGAGAGTGATTTTAATTAGAGCCACCACCCTTCGATAAGTTGAGCCTCTTCCAACCAACCGAAGGACCTTCCATCTTTCAAGAATGCCATCCTGTATTTATTTAGCCTTACATGAAGCTCCCAAAGGAAGAGCCAAATACTTCATAGGCAAAGATGACACCCTACAACCATCCAAGAATACAAGCCAAACCTCCAATATCATTCACCATGCCAACATGGGCTAACTCTAATTTAGATAATCTTCAATCTTGAGACAACTTCAAAACATAAGAAGAGACAACTTAGATGACGAAAATGGTCCATTTTTGCTTCATAAAAGATCAAATTATTGTCTGCAAACAAAAGATGGGACACTAGGAGCTCACCCGTATTCCTCGACCCCACCGAAAATCTCATAAAAGCCTCCTATCCACTGAGGAGGATAACATTTTACTCGAAGCCTCCATGACAACCACAAATAGCATAGGAGATAAAGTGTCTACTTGTCTTAGGCCACGAGAGCTATTAAAGCAACCCAGAAGGAGAATTATTAACCAACACCGAGAAATGCATCCTAGATATACAGTGAGCTATCCAATCTCTCCATTTCTCCCCAAAGCCACATCTCTCAATAGATACGATGGCTTTAGAAACTTCAACGAGATTTCTTATGGGGAGGTATTAATGAGGAGTTTAAGTACCATTTAGTTAATTGGTCAAAAATTTGTGCTCTGAAGCAAACTGGTGGATTTGGGGTAAGAAACTTGATTAAGTTTAATCAAGCATTACAAGGTAAGTGGTTATGGCATTACGCTACAGAGGGAGGCTTTGTGGAGGCTGGCGGTGGAAGTAAACTATGATAGTATGAGCGGAGGTTGGTGTTCTAAGCAGGTAGAGGGACTCTTTGTAGTTGGAGTGTGGAAACATATTAGGAGGGGGTGGTGAGTTTTTTTTGAGATTTGTCAGATATGAAATGGGAGATGGAACTAAGATTAGGTTCTGGCATGATTTATGGTGTGGGGATCAACCACTAAAGGAATTTTTCCGGAGTTGTTTATTATCTTTTGTTGTAAGGAGACGTGGGTTGCAGATAATATGCAGTTTTCTAATGGCAGTATTCAGTGGAATTTATCTTTTATAAGACTTGTACAAGGTTTGAAGGTTGATTTGGTGATTGCATTTTTTTATTTGCTGTATTCCCTCAGATTGAGACATGGTGGTGAGGATCGTATTTGGTAGATCCCTTTAAAGAGGAGGAAGTTTGAGTAAGGTCGTTTTTTCATGAGTTATCTTGTTTGGGGGGGTGGCTCTTGGAAGAGTATTTGGAGAGTCAATATTCCATTGAGAGTGAGTTTCTTTGTGTGGACGTCGACTCTTGGAAAGATTTTGAGTTTGGATAACCTGAGTGCATATAGATTCAAAAAAGAATCGACCTGATTTACGTCAAGAAAAAAGTAATAGTGGTGGATTGGTGTTGCATGTATAAAAGGAACGGGGAATCCATAGATCATCTTCTTCTCCATTGTGAAGTGGCAAGAGAATTATAAAATGAGATTTTTAGCCTTTTTGGAGTGGAATGGGTCATGCTTAGATGGGTGATAGAGCTGTTAAATTGTTGATGAGGTTAGTTGGGAAATCGTTCAGTTTTAGCCACATGAAGGATGCCCCCCCCTGTGCTTGTTAGAAGAGTTAGGGTTTGAGTCATTAGGGTTTTGGGGGTAGTTTAATCTTTATAGTATTTCCCTAATCCTATATAATAGGATGCTTGTATTTTTTTTTTTGACATGTCCGCACAAGAGGGGGGAGGGATTTGAACTAGTAACCTTCGCTTCATTAGGTGTGGTCTCAGCCGATTGAGCTACTTCTTGGGGACAATAAGTTGATGCTTGTATTAGGTTAACATAATTTGAATGATATAGTATCCTCCGCCTTTTGTGTCTAAACCGTTCATACAAATTATAACATGGTATCAGAGCCTTAGTTGTTTGTAGTAGTGTTTTTCCGCTATATTTGTGTTGTTTTGTTGAGTGTTTTTCTAGTGCCAGCACCGCCCATGTGGGCATAATGCCCACACGGGCAGTGCCTTGGTAGAGCATTTTTTTTTTTTTTTTTTTTGGTTTTACAGTGACCGGAGGAACTCCTCTGGTGAAGAGCAAAAAAAAAAAAAAAACCAGCACTGTCATTACCGCTGGGGTGCGTGTTCTTGTTGCTGGGTGTGATGGCCGGCATGTTTTGTGGTGGCTAGAGTGTTCTGTGATGGCCGGCGAAGTTACAGCGGACATCGGGGAAAAAAAAAAAATCCGGCCATTTGATGTTTGTGTTGTTAAAACATTGAGTTGTGGTCACCGTTTGCTTTTGTAGTTTCTGTTTTTGTAAGTGGCCGGAGTGATCTGTCTTCTCCGGCAAGTTTCGGCGAAGGTTCAGTGAAGGTCCGGCGAGCCTCCATTGATTGTTTCTGTTTTGTTTTCAGTGTTTTTTTTTTGGTTCTGTTTTAGGTCCTGCCGGCATGTTCTGCTTGTCTCCTGCCAGTTTTGAAGCTCCGGCTAAGTTCCAGCGAAGATCCGGCGATTTTTTTTTTTTTTTTTTTTTTTTTTTTTTTTCTAGTAGTTGTTTTGCGGCGAAACTCGTTGGTTGATCACGTGAAAAGTGATTGTTGTTGTTAGTGATCGATGTATCCAACCGGCCTTGGTGTTTTGCGGCGAGACCCGATCACTTATGTTGTTAGTGATCGTTGTATTCGACCGGCCTTGGTGTTTTGCGGCGAGATCCGATCAAATCTTGGTTGTTGGTGATCGATGTATTTGACCGGCCTTGGTGTTTTGTGGCGAGATCCGATCAAATCTTGGTTGTTCAAGTTTCCGATGAGTTTTCGACTGGCCTTGAAGTTTTATTAAATTATCTTGTTATTTGTATGAGTCTTTGTGTTGTGTGCTCCAAGCTGTTCCAGCTTGAGGGGGAGTGTTAGAGTATGTTTTTCAGTTGTTTTTCGTTTGCTTGCATCTTTCAAGCTGGATTCATATGATGTATATGCTCTAACTTGAGGGGCAGTGTTAGAAGAGTTAGGGTTTGAGTCATTAGGGTTTTGGGGGTAGTTTAGTCTTTATGATATTTTCCTAATCCTATTTAATAGGATGCTTGTATTAGGTTAACATAAGTTGAATAATATAATATCCTCGGCCTTTTGTGTCTAAACCGTTCATACAAACTTTAACAGGGCTTAATGTGGATTATATGAAGAGAGCGGAATGCAAGGTGTTTTGAAGGTTGTGAAAAGTTGATGGAAGAGCTCGAGAACATCTTGGTCAATTCACTTTATATATGGATAGGGGCATATAATATCTCGTTTTTTTCTACATTTTCTGAATTTGTGGATTTGTGTTTTTTTAACCATTAATAGGGGTTATCTGTTGTATACATCCTGTGTAGTAGGGTTTGGCCCTCTACGCTTTTTAATGACATGGATTACTTGTCAAAAAAAAATTGTGCATCATTGCAAGAGACGAGACTAATTTTAGTTTTTTTTCATAAGCCAATGGAAAGTGCTATTAAACAAGTAAGAATATTCTTGTGATGATGCTTAGTTTACTCTTTTTTGATGAGTTGGTTAGAATGGCACGTCGTTTACAAATTTTCGTCATCATCAAGTGAATTTGCTTCTTTGACTAAAAAACATACTAGTACTGATCACCTATCAAAAAAGAAAAAAAAACATACTAGTACTGATTTCTGTTTTTTCACTAATTTCGTATAACAGGTACGGATTTAGCAAAGAAGTTGTTGAATGCCCTGGTATGCTTACCTTCTTCACATATTTTCAAAATTTTCTTTCTTGAACTTTGTACAGTCACTTCTTTTTCCTTGTTTGCAACGTGCGAAAGGCTGGTGAAAGTCTAAGGTATGAGTCCCGTGTTCTTACTAAATAATTAAAATCATGGGAAATTGTTAAAAGTGAGGAGAGAATTTTGGCGTTTTTGATTTAGTTCTATTGACAGAATATAATTTAGGTGTCTATTGACTGGCTGACATAGGAGAAATTTAGAAACTTGGTTACAATTGCTCATGTCATGGGATCTGGAAATTGTGTTTGTTGTAATTACAGGGCAGCATACAAAATAGGGTTTAACAGGGGTTCTAAAGAGTGATTTCAATGACTACTCTATCGATACTTGTTCTGTGGGGGTTTAGGCTTTTGACAGGTATGGGAAAGGTTAGGAAGGAAGTTTCAAATCTGATTGCTGTCAAGGGGGTGGCGAAGTATGATCTGAACAGTAATAAAGAAAGAGAAAAGAAGCAGGAAGGGAGAGAGGCAGAGAGAATCATGACCAAATTATTAAGAGCCTGTTTAGGGAAGTTTTTGAAAAGTGTTTTCTATTTTGAAATGTTTTGAGAATTGTTTTCTAAAATACAGGGGTCACATATGAAAAAGTGTTGCATGTAGGGGGTACTTCTAAAATTCGTTTGAATAACTATTTTGAAAAGTGTTTTTGAAAAATAAACAAATAATAAAAGAAAAAAAATTTAGCCCTGTTGGAAGCTAGCGACCACATGGTGGTGTCCTTTGGTGGCCACTAGACAGGTCCAGCAACATTGTAGTGGTTGGCAGACAATTTAGTGGCCGCGCAGTGCCGCCACAACTGGTGACAAGCTGTGGGCATTGCCAGACTGTTCCAATGGCCACGCAAGTGCTGCTAGTCACATATGTGACACTGGTTCTTATTTTTCTATTTTTATACTAGTTTTTAGACCAGTTACCAAATATGGTTTCGTGAAAATTATCAACAAAATCTTTTTGTTGTCTTTTGAAACTATTTTTGAAAAACACTTTAAGAAAACTATTTTTTTGTGGGGACCGCTTTTGAAAACTTGTCTGTATAATGATTTTTTTTTTTTTGATAAGTAATAATGCATTAAAGAGTGCAGAGGGGCGCAACCCAAGTACACAGGGAGTATACAATAGAGCGACTAAGTAGGGGAGAAAGAAGAAGAGAACATAAAGAGAAAATTAGGAAAATTGATCACTAAAGGAGTAAGCCAGCTTGCAGTCCATGTGAATAAAGTGTACAAAAAGAAGTGAATAAGGTCCTCAAGGTTCCTCGACAAATCCTCGAAGCATCTCGCATTCCTTTCCTTCCAAAGACACCATAGAAGACAAAGGGGAGCCATCTTCCATACCACGACACTACTAGTTCTACCGCCTGCCCACCAACTAGCAAACATCTCCTTGACGCTTCTAGGCATAACCTAACTCATGTTAAAGCGAGAGAAGATAACATTCCACAACTTGCGCACGACCTCACAATGAAGAAAGAGATGATCCACGGACTCCCCATCTACCTCACACATACAACATCGATTAATCACAACAATACCTCTCTTCCGAACATTATCCAACGTGAGAGATTTCCCAAGGGCGGCCGACCATGCGAAAAACGCCGCTCTCAAAGGAGCCTTAGTGCGCCAAATGCTTCTCCACGGGAAGTGGTTAGGCTCCTTAAAAGCAAGCATCCTATAGAAGGAACGAACCTCGAACTTCCCTTTACTTGAAGGGATCCACCACATCCAGTCCTCCCCTTCCCCCCGAATCGAAGATGAATACAAGAGCGAGAAGAAAGAGGCTAAGGCCATCTCCTCCCAATCATGAATACTACGAGTAAAAGTAACATTCCAGTGAACCATCCCATTGACACACTCCTGGATATCCGCAATGAAAGCATCCTTGTTGCAAGCAATATTAAAAAGACCCGGAAAGGCATCCTTGAGAGACGTCTCGCCACACCAACAATTCTCCCAAAATTTGACCTTTCCCCCCAAACCAGGAACTAATCTGAAGTGGCACCGAAACGACCTCCAACCCCCACAAATGTGTTTCCATAACCCCACCCCATGCGTTCCACGAGGAACATTTGAACGCCAACCACCCCAATCCACCCCATACTTTGCCACCAAGATACTTCTTTACCAAGCTTCTTCCTCATTTGCAAATCTCCATAACCATTTCCCCAAGAGAGCTTGATTAAAAAGACGCAAGCTCTGAATCCCTAGACCTCCCTCAGCAATCGGAGAACAAACCTCGTGCCAACTGACCAAATGGAACTTAGGCTCGTCCTTGAACCCTCCCCATAAAAAATCCCGTTGAATCTTCTCAATGCGATTTGCCACAGAAATAGGGATGGGGAAAAGAGACAAAAGATAGGTGGGGAGATTGGATAAGGTGCTCTTGATGAGAGTGAGCCTCGCCCCCTTGGACTAATATGAACACTTCCAAGGGGCCAACCTTCTAGCAATTTTCTCCAACATGTCATCCCAAATAGCCAACTACTTGAAGGAAGCCCCTAGCGGAAGACCTAGGTACTTCAAGGGTAAAGAACTAGTACCACAACCCATAACGCTAGCCAACTCATCCGTCTCTACCGAATCTCCGACTGGGACCAAAACAGACTTGGCCCGATTAACTTTTAACCCTGAAACTGCCTCGAAGCCAATAATGAGGGCTTTAATAAATCTAACATGTTCAGAAGCTGCCCCACAAAACACCAGCGTATCATCAGCAAAGAGAAGATGGGAAACAGAAACCCGCTCATGCTCCCTGGCACCCACATAGAACCCGTTGATGAAACCCCTACTAATAGAGGCATTAATCATCCTGCTGAAGGCCTCCATGACCATAATAAACAAAAAAGGCGAAAGAGGGTCACCTTGTCTAACTCCACGCGAACTCACAAAGAAACCGAAAGGCGAACCATTGATCAACACTGAGAACCGCATCGACGAGATACAATGTTCAATCCAAGAGCACCATTTCTCACCGAAGCCGCACCTTTTTAATAAATAGAGTAAAAACTTCCAGTTCATGTGGTCATAAGCCTTCTCCATATCCGACTTATACAAGAGACTGGGATCCCCAGATCTGAGACGGCTGTCCAGGCATTCATTGGCAATAAACACCGAATCCAAAATATGTCTACCTTTGACGAAAGTGTTCTGTGGGTTGGAGATGACCCGGTTCATGACTCCCCTCATTCTATTGGCTAAAACCTTCGCAATAATCTTATAAATCCCCCCCACAAGGCTAATAGGACGGAAGTCCTTCAGATCGGATGCCCCATGCGACTTCGGAAAAAGAGCAATGAACGTAGCATTGAGACTTTTTTTGAATTTACCTCGATCATAGAACTCCACAAAAACAGCCATGACATCCTTTTTGATCACCTCCCAGCAATCTTGAAAGAAAGCCATAGAAAAACCATCCGGGCCTGGAGCTTTATCGCTATCAATTTTTTTGACCACCTCCCACACCTCCCTTTCCTCAAAAGGAACTTCCAGACTAGAAGACTCTCCCTCCTCCAACATATCGAAATGAAGATTATCCAACCTCGGTCTCAAACTGAGAGTCTCTGTGAAGAGCATCTCATAAAAGCGAGTAATATGATTACTACTCGCCTCTTGATCAGAGGTAGTAGTGCCATGAATGTTCAGAGATTCAATGTAATTCTGTCTTCGGTTGGCGTTAGCAATCCGATGGAAGAATTTAGTACACTTGTCGCCCTCTTTCAGTCAACGGATTCTAGATTTTTGCCTCCAACTGATTTCTTCTTGAAGGAGGGAAATTTCTAACTCCCTTGCGAGCACCCTTTTCTTCTCAATCTCTTCCGTGGATAAACCTCTCTCTTCCTCCACCCTATCCAGATCTTTAAGATCTTCCATACGAGCCTTAATACAAACCCCCATGTTGCCAAAATCTTGAGCATTCCATCTCCTAATATCCCACTTTAGAGCTTGCATCTTTTTGGAAAGAATGAAACTCAGAGTGCCTTGAAAATAATACTAGTCCCACCAGCTGCGCACTTTGTCCACAAAACCCTCCACTTTGAGCCACAAATTCTCAAATTTTAAAGGCCTTTTGCCTCCCCGATGAAAATTACAATCCAAAATAATAAGGGCATGATCGGAGCATACCCGAAGCATCCTCTTCTGACGCAAGTCCGGGTGGCGGGCTTCCCAATACGGGGAGACAAGAAAACGGTCAAGCCTAGACCAAGAATTGTTATTTGACCAAGTAGAAATCCTCCCCACTAAGGGAAGGTCCATGAGGCCTTGTTCCGATATGAACTCACCAAAATCCTTCATTGCCGACCGTGAATGAGCTCCCCTCGACCTTTCACTAGGATAAAGGGTGACATTGAAATCCCCACCGATACACCATGGCACGTCTCAGCAGCTCATGACCCCTGCCAGCTCCTCCCAAAGAAAATGCCTAGCATTTACTCTGTTAGGACCATACACCCCCGCAAACGCCCACTCAAAGCCATCCTCAACATTCTTAAAGGAGCAAGCCACCACATAACATCCCAACACTACATCTACCTTCTCAATAGCCCTCTTGTCCCAGATGAGCAAAATACCCCTTGAAGCCCCAATAGAAGGAACAAAGCACCACTCCACGTACGGACAACCCCATAAGCTTCTCACTAAGTTATACGAAATAAAGTCCATCTTCGTCTCTTGGAAACAAACAACATCTGCCTTCCAACTTCTAAGCAAATTCCTAACCCTCAACCTTTTATCCTTCTCGTTCAAACGTCTCACATTCCATGACAAAATTTTAAGCTTCATGATTTAACTTGACTGGCCCTCCCCTTATTCTTGTCCCTTGACGAATGCTCCAAAAAATTGACAGAGGACTGCAAGTTAATTAGCTCCCTCTTACCTTTTTTGACTGCAGGAGTGCACACTTCCCTCTCCACTTCTTTGCCTTCGTTGTCAGCCATAAGCACCCCAATGGTCTCTTCAAGCTTTCCTTCCTCTCCATCACAAGATAGGCCAACTTCCTTGCATGCCTTAATGATAAAATTCCTCTCCTGCACCTCCAACTGCACCTCCTGTACAGAATCTGGGACAAAAGATTCATGGGAAATAGAGCCCTCCACTGCTATAGAAACTCCACCCAAGTTATCAAGTTGTGATATGCAACGCCCCGGCTCCTTACCCAGAATACCCAACACAGAAACACCTAGAGGTTGTTCACCGGGGTTGCTCCCCAGAGAACCTCCCCTCCCGGCCTCCTCACCGTCACCGGAAGTAGACCTAGAGAATTCCGGAGACACCCCCTTACCAGGCTGCATACCCAAAATCCCTGGACCAGAGACGCTCGAGTCCCCCTTCAGTGAACCTTGGTCGGCAAGACTGGGGTAGAAGCCCCTGCGTCTTAATCGGAGAACCCGATACTTGATCTTTTAACTCCATCGTCACCGTATCCTTGAACATGGAGCCCACCGTCAAGATATCTCCCAAAACGCCATCCCTTGCCAGAATCTTCCTCGCCGCCCCCTTATTGGGCAAAACTTCCTTTGTCGGCACCTCTGCCGGAGATGTGGAGGCTATCTGCAAAGCCGCACCGACGTGGGCCTCCCTGTCGCAGAACAACAACCTAACATCGGGGCTAACAGAGTTACAGGTGACGCCCACCGGAGTCTTTGGACCTCTTGTCGAGCAGTCCGACTCTCCAACCGGAGAACCCGATGCTTGATTGCTTAATTCCAACGTCGCCGTAGCCTTGATCATGGAACCCACCATCGGAACATCTCCCAGAACACCATCCCTTGCCGGAATCTTCCTCGCCGCCCCCTCACTGGACGAAACTACCTCTGTCGGCACCTTTGCCGGAGACGTAGAGGCAATCTATAGGACAAAACTGGCGTGGGCCTCCCTGTCGCAGTACAACGACCTAGCATCGGGACTTACTGCATTACCGGCGAGGCTCACCGGAGCGTTTGGACCTCCCGACGAACTGTCCAGCACACCAACCAGCTTCAGTCCTCTGTCCAATGCCCCCTCCCCTTTCTCCACGGGCCGAGCAGCTTTCCTCCTAAAATGCATCTTCATCGGCTGAAGACTCATACCATGCTTGGGCCTTCCCCTAGTAACCTTCTTGGGCTGGGCTGGGCTGCTCCTTTCTTATGTTTGTCCCCTCCAGCTAGCCCATAATCGCAAGACCCACCAGACCTAGGAAGAACACTCAGGCCCTCCACAAATCTTATAGCACTTTCAATTATGTCAAGCCCCACGTCACTTTTACACGAAACCAGGACTGCACGTCGTGGCTACCTACCCCCTCCCATCCCTTCACGTGATCAGCACCACATTCCGAAGCTGTCAGCCTCGTCGTGGTGATTGACCTGCTCGCCGGAGGCGGAAACCTGCTCGCCGGAGCTTCGCAGTGAACACCCAGTGGCTCCCCTACCTTTGGGTTGCACGTTCCCTCCCCACCAAAGGATTGGTTCTTCTTCGGGCCCTCCATACCGCCGCTGTCTGACCTCACCGGGATTAAGGACTCGTGCAAACCCTCCTCTTGTATAGTAGAAAGCTGAACTTGCTTATCCTTCTCTGCAGAAGCCTCCTTCAACCACCTTGGCACCTTGGCTATTGGCTCAGCGAAATCATTGAAACAGTCCTCTATCGACTGCAGCGATGACCCCAAAACTTCCACATAGCTGCTTCTTCTCCCCCCTACGTCATAATTCTTATTAACTTCCCTGACCTCCCTAGACTCACACAGTGAAGACTTAGCCAGACGCACCTTTGATATGAGACGTGTCCATCCTTGACCATAACGTCCTTCTGGTATAATGATCGAGCCACTCCTATGCCTACCATCATATTCTTCTATTGTCAGGAATCGCCCATGTCTGTTAGCACATTTTTGTGCAATTATCCATGGATACCTTGCTTTGGATTGGTCCTAAAATACTTCAGAAGAATCCACTGGCACCAGGTCCTCTATAATGCGTGCCAACCACACCAACTCATCCTTGTGCAGGAAGATGGTTTTTTGTTTCCTATTACCTCTTTAAAAAATTCTCACCCTTGAAGCCCCACTCTTAATCAGTAACTCAAAAGTTTTGGACTCCACAATCCACTTTCTCGAAGCAGCCATAATGCTACCCAAACAACTAACAAGCTAGACACCCAAACAGTAAACACGCGCCACTCATGCGCCTGTACTCGGGCAAAGTTGGAGGAGAGAGAAGAGAGCATGATTCTTTTACTATTGAGTATATCTTCTTTTAACCTTCTATAATGTGAGTTCCATTAACTATGGCAATGCTATCTCCTCCTCTCGTTGCGGGGAAAGGCAAGGCTCACGTCCTGTAATGTCGTGTATTCCTTGAGGGTTTTGGAAAGTATAATGATTGTTAGAAAGTATTTTCTGTTTTCAAGAACAAAAAGCCATTTTTTGAATAGTGTTGACAAACGATATGTAAAGTTCTAATTAATCAGCTCTTCTTTCATCTTGTTACAGTATGTTCAGAACTTAGTTTTCCTCATCTAATAGGATGAGGACATCAATTAGGTATGAATAGAAACTAAATACGCTAAAGGCCTCAGAAAAATATGACATAGGACCCACAACTGCACCCACGTCCAAAATTACAAGAATTAGAATATATATATATATATATATATATATTTGTTTTTTGATAAATAAGTAATTCATTAAAAAGCGCAAAGGGGAGCAACTCTAGTACATTGGATGTATGCAAAGAAAGGCCCTACTAAAGGCAAAAAGAATAACAAAAAGCCACAAATTGAGGCATAGGAGAAAACTGAGGCACATTAAAAGCTCCCGCCCAATGGAATAGAGTTGTTATAAACAACTTTTTGAGCTCATCCAGTGTCGTTTCTTGAACTTCAAAACATCTTACTTTCTGCTCTCTCCAAATAGTCCTCATTAGACACAATGGGGCTATTCTCCATACCTCCTTGACTGAACGGTTACCTCTCTGATCTTTCCAACAGGCTAATAAATCTGCCACCCTTCCTTGCATGACCCATGTGACATAAGAAAGAGTAAATAACACACTCCATAAGGCTCGTACTACTTCACAATGAAGGAGTAGATGATTGACAGATTCGCCACTCTTACTCATACAACACCAATCCATCACAATGAGTTATCTCTTACGCAAGTTATCCAAAGTCAGAATCTTACTGTGAGTTGTTGTCCACACAATGAAACTTACTCGCATTGGAACTTTAACTTTCCATATACTCCTCCACAAAAAAGAGGAAGCTTCCACCACATCCGTCCCTGAATAGGAGAGCACACAAAAAAAAGACGTCTCCTCAAAAATCTTTTGTTTTGAAGGAGTCCACCACATACAATCCGCCCCCCGTTTGGAAAGCATATAGCTTCCCAAAAAAAGCTATCACCTCCTCTACCTCCCAATCCTGGACCACTAGTAAGAAAGGAACATTCCATTGTATAGCACCATTAGACCACTGCATATTATCTCTAACCCATGCCTCCTTATTACTTGCAATACGAAATAACTCACATAATACTTTCTTCAAAGAGAGATCCCTGCACCAAATATCATGCCATAATCTAATTTGAGAATCATCCCTTACTCCAAACCTAATAAATCTCGAGAAAACTTCCCACCCTCTTCTAATATGTTTCCACACACCCACTCCAAAAGGGCCTCCACCACCTTAGTACACCAACCGCCATTCATGCACCATACTTGACTTCTACAACCAGCCTCCAATACGCTTTGCTTTCTGCAGCAAATTGCCATAGCCATTTACCCAATAAAGTTTGATTAAAACTACGCAATTTCCAAATTCCCAAACCACCTAATTGCATGGGAGAGCAAACAAAGCCATCATCTGTTCCTCATGCCCGTCAAGTGACAAACCCACTACATGGCGAAAACCTTTGATTCTCTGCCCAACCCATTCGCATGTCTCTGTCTTATTCAAATCCTCACCCTCCAACCTGTCCCCCATTTGCACTTCCAGCGGTTTAACCTCCATCGCTTCTTCCTTGCTCAAGTCAGTTCCATGCCATTAAATTGTTGGTCTACAGTGACTGAAGATGGACTGGGGTCACTCACCACATCAAATTGCTGACCTTCCACACAGAAACTCCCCCTATTAGAATCCATTGCAACTTGTTTGTCGTTTTCCCCTTGGGCAAAAATCTCTAACCGATATAACACAATCGGCTCGCTGTCTATCGGTGTCCACCAACACCTTGGATAGTCCAGAGCTACCCCTATAAGCTTCTCCTTTTTACCCACACTCCCAGTCTGCATCACGGAAACACCCTCCTCCGCCCCAACTGCTGTTACTGCCCTGTTCAGGACATTGCTCCCCTGTGCAGCCACCCTCACGTTAAATTTCTCAACCTGCTCATCGGCTAACGCTGGTACTGTTCCGCCCAAAACTGGTGTCTCCTCCACCTCTGAGCTACCAGCAACTACCTCAACACTCGACAGATCTCCCTCACTGGGCTCCCACTCCTGCCCAATAGCCTGATTGGCTTTGTCTGTACCCTCTAGGATGACTGGGGAACCTATCAGCATTGTCTTCAACCTTCCGGCCCGCAGCTGCTCCCCCTCGCTGTGCATCCGAGGCTGCCCATTGGCATTATCGGCCTTAGCTGGATGTTCTGGGTTGACTGGGCAGCTTATCGGCGATATCTCCTGCACATTGGCTGGAGCAACAGTTGTTGACGCGTCTACCTTGTGTCGGGATGAATCCGGCCCCGTGTTTTTTACACACCAACGAGGCTGCATCTTGAGTAGCCTCCTTCGAATGTAAGTCTGCTTAATAGGCGGTTTGGGCTGCTTACAAAAAGACTGCCCAGCGTGAGCCCATGACTTTGCCCAAGTGTCTGTCATAATATTACTCTCTTGTCCCATATTCTGGCCAGCCTTAGAAGACATCTGACCCACTTCAAGCTTCTCCAAACAACTGTTTGTCTCCTTAAACGCACGCAGCATATTACGAATTGCCAAAATGTTACCTTTCATAAGGAGCTGCGAGAATAACTCCCCATTATTTCCAGCGTGATCCACGAGTTCAGTTCCTGGCAGTGTGCCTTCCACTCCTTCCTTCCCTGCACCCTGGTCGCCCGCGCTTTGATCTCCGGCCAAGATATTTTGAGATTGCTTGATAGCTTGTGCCGGATTCCTCCGCACGTTCTCCTGCCTCTTACCCACTGCCACCTCCGCGTAAGACCCCTTCTCATGGAATCCCTTCAACCCCTCTGGTACCTTCCCCGCAAGTGACTCTACAGTTACCTTACCCGGTTGCGTTCCCGTTAACGGCCCACCTGATCATTGCTTTTCATAATACTGTTTCAGCCCCAGTATTTGCACGCGACACTCCTTCTAGCCCTTTCCTTCGTCTCCCTACGGTATGATAACAAAACTTCTCCTTCCACCTCTCGTTGTTCTGAGAACTCCATGAAATTCTCATAGCTATTGCTTTTCCTCTGTATCATGTAAACAGTGTTACCGAACCGGAAAGTCTGCCAGTTCTCACATATCTTATCGCTTTGAGTCAGGTTATCCCATGATAATAAAAACCAGAACACTGTCGGCCATGCCATAATCACTAACTGAGAAACACCTTTTCTTCTTTCCACCAATCGAACACCCCCGTGAACATCTAACCTGAACTCAAATGACTTCTTTTCCACATAGAAAAATCCCAGGTACCCCATTCTTTGTTCCTTACCAGCTATAGGTAAACTTGTCTCAAATATTGGCAAAATCGATATAATCCATTCACGTTATATCATATGAAAGCACTTATGGATAATAGATAAACCCCAAGGATCATGTTGTAAACAGGGAAATCCTTGAACCTTAGACAAAAGGTTATTAAAATATTTTCCCCCGAAATTTACAGCCTCCCACAACATATATGTTGTTGTTGGATGCCATGGACTGAAATTGCTTTTTGCTTGGCCTAGAGTTAAGCAAAAGCTCAATTATTAATTACAAATCTTGAAGAAAAGTACTCTGATTGATAGGTAAAATAGCAATACAAGGAAAGTAGAGTGCACATTAATATTAAACAAAGAAAACTTCTACTTTTTGATTCAGTGATACTCATTTATAGAAAGATTTAATCAATGGTTACAAGAAAGAATTTCACAGTTGTACTGACCTTGCTGGGAGCCAGGGACGGCATTCACCAACAGAAGGTTGAATAGCCTGAAAGGACATTCTACACCTGGTGTCAAATTATACAATTGTTTATTGTCTGTTCCCCTATACTATTGCTTCCTAAAGTCATTTCAGTTCTATCATAATCCATTATCCACTACTAATGGATACTGGTTTCCAGCCTGTCAAGCTCAAATGCTGCCTTGGTACCAAAGAGGTTTCCTATGACTAAAGATAATACTAGATTTTCATAGTCAAATGGTATCAGATGGTTCTTGGTTGAATTTTATGCATAGCATTGAATGATATTAACTCTTCCATGAATAGTCATTTGTGGGAAGTTTTTGTTGGTAGATGATTTATTGAACTGAGTCTGGGCTGGGGATAAATTTGGCCCCCAACCAAAAATCGAATTGGATGAAGTTATTTGCTTTATGGCTATGAGATTGCCCCTTTTCTTTTTAAAGCAGAAGTTTATGTGCCCCATGTTGAAAAATTCTATTATTTTCAACTTTTGTTCCTTCAATATCATCACCATCTTTACTTCACTACATTAACAGATTATTGGCCATCGAGTGTCTGTGTTTGCGGCTTTTGGTTTCTGCCTTTGGAATGGCAGTTTTCATGTAAGAAGTGCGGTGAAATTTCAGCACTTGTTTCTTCAGGACATCTGCCTAGAAAAGAACTATGTTCGGCTCATCTGGAGTTACAAACTTTTCTGAAGACTGTGTCAAGGCCGCCTATTTTTGTTGGGTTGAGTTCTGTCGGAAGGCAAGTTCCTTATTTAATTTTGTTCTCGACTTCTTGTTACTGCCAACAAAAAGTTTATTTACCAAATTTTTTTTGATAATTAATTTCATATTATTAATAAAGCGTAGAGGGGCGTAATTTTAGTACACATGGAGTATACAAAGATTAACCCTTCATAGGAAGATGAAGAAAATAAAATCATGAAATCTGCTAAAGTAGGAACATCTCATCTATGATGAGCCGCCATCCACATATGTAACAAGTTAAGCATAGACTTTTGCAACTCTACTGTCGAAATCTCAACATCCTCAAATAGCCGTGCATTTTTCTCATTCCAAATACACCACATTACACACAACGGGACCAACCTTATAATTTCCTTAACTAGGCTGCACCCAATCGAACCACCCCAGCTTGTCAACAAATCCATTACCCACTTCGGCATAACCCACTCTACCCCGGACAATGTAAGAATGTAATTCCATAGCTCGCTTGCCACTTCGCAATGACGCAAAATGTGATCAATGGACTCGTCACTCTTCTTATACATACAACACCACTAAACTTCCACAATATTCCTCTTTAGTAGATTATCATGCGTCACTATTTTCCTTAAGGCTGCTGTCCACCCAAAAAACACCACCCTTAAAGGTGCCTTTACTTGCCAAATGCTCTTCCGTGGAAAAACATGATGAGCTTGGCTAGATAACACCTTATAGAACAACTTCACCTCAAACATTTCCCTCTTGGACGGGCTCCATCCTACCGACCCCCCTCCATGACATAGCTTGAAAGAATACAACCGCTCAAAAAATGCTAGTACCAACTCCATCGCCCAATCCTGCGCTGGTCGCATAAAAAGGACATTCCACTCAATAACCCCATCATACCATTGAAAGTTATCCACCACCCACGCATTTTTGTGTCTAGTAATAGTGAACAAAGGCGGAAAAACATGCTTCAACGGTCTATCATCACACCAAATATCATGCCAAAAGCTTACTTTAGATCCAACCCCCACCCCAAAATGAACAAAGTTGGAAAAACTGTCCCACCCCCTTCTAATATGTTTCCACACACCCACTCAATATGTCCCCATAACCTCCTTCGAACACCAACCACCCTTCATATTCTCATATTTAGCTTTGATCACCATTTTCCATAAGACCTCGCTCTCCATAGCATACTGCCACAACTACTTCCTCAATAAGGCTCTATTAAATTGAAGCAGATTCCGAACACCTAGCCCTCTCTCTTTTATCGGCGTGCAAATCCGCTTCCAATTTACTAAGTGGAATTTTACCTCATCCCCTATGCCACCCCAAAGGAAATCCCTTTGGTGTCTCTCGAGCCTATTAGCCACTCCCTTTGGAATAGGAAATAAAGATAAGTAATATGTAGGAAGATTAGAAAGGGTACCTTTAAGCAAAGTCAAATGACCATCCCTAGACAAATATAGTGTCTTTTGTTAAAGTAATGGTTAAGTGATTAAATTTACCTCTTCCTATGAGCTTAAACTTTTGGGATAACTGGTGATTTAACGTGATATCAGAGCCAAAGGTCCTGAGATCCGCCTCACCTATTAAAAGGAAGTTTGAGCCCATACGTGAGAGGGAGTGTTAAAGTAATGGTTAAGTGATTAAATTTACCTCTTCCTATGAGCTTAAGCTTTTAGGATAACTGGTGATTTAACATGGTATTTTTTTTTTTTTTTTTGATAAGTAATGATGATATAAAAGAGCGCAAAGGGGCGCAACCCATATACACGGGAAGTAAAAACAGAGAGCGCCTAGGAGGGAGAGAAATGAAAAAGAAAATCAGAGAAACTAATCACTAAAGGAGCTAGCCAAGCGGCCGTCCAAGAGTAAAGAGTAAAGAGTAAAGAGTAAAGAAAAAGAAATGGTGATTTAACATGGTATAAAAGCTAAAGGTCTTGAGATTGAATCTTGACTCTGTCAATTCACCCCATTTCAATTAAATATTCCATGTGTTGGGCCTCACCTATTAAAATGAAGTTTGAGTGCAGACGTGAGAGGGAGTGCTAAAGTAATGGTTAAGTGATTAAATTTACCTCTTCCTATGAGCTTAGGCTTTTGGGATAACTGGTAATTTAACATCTTTCAACTAGCCAACCGACGTTCCATTTGCTCAATAACGCCATTCCAAATAGATGTGGCCTTATATGAGACACTCAGCGGCAAACCCAAATACTTCATATGCAAAGAGGCAACTTTACATCCAAGAATATTAGCCAATTCTTCGACATCTTCCATTGCTTCTATAGCAACAAGTTCGGATTTGCCCAAATTGATTCTCAAACCCGACATTGCTTCAAAACACAAGAAAATAAACCGCAAATGTTGAATTTGCTCAGACTGTGCACCATAGAAAATCAGTGTGTCATCAACGAATAGTAAATGAGACACTACCGACGCTTCATTGCCCCTTGAACCCTGTCAATAGGCCCTGCTCCATCATCGTAGTCAACATCCTACTCAACGTCTCCATAACCACCACAAACAAAAGCGGCGAAATTGGATCCCCCTGCTGTATCCCACGTGAGCTATTAAAAACAAGCGAAGGAGTTCCATTCACAAGAATGGAATTCTCACCTAGAAATACAACACTCTATCCAAGCCTGCCATTTCTCCCCAAAACCACATCCCTTAAGTAGATAAAGCAAGACGTTCCAACTAGTGATCATAGACCTTCTGTAAATCTAACCTGCATAGTACACCAGTTTTCTCCAATCAAATGCGAATATCCAAACACTCATTAGCAATAAGCACTGAATCTAAAATTTGGCTACCTCCAATGAGTGCGTTATGAGAATTGGAAATAATATTTCCCAATACTGACTTAAACCTAGTAGCAAGAACCTTGGATATGATTTTATACACCCCACCCACCATGCTAATAGGCCGAAAATCCTTCACCTCCATTGCACCTTCCTTTTGAGGAATCAGTGTGACGTCCCACATTGCTTGGGTGTGAAAAAGATGATGTGTTTATATGGTATATGCTTTTTGTAAATGGTATGAGGTCTTTTGGGGGTAAACCTAATAATAAAATTGTGCGAGCTTGGCCAAAAGCGGACAATATCATACTACTTAGAGCAGGTATGTTACAGTCAGAGAAACAAAGATCGCATTAAAACTCTTCTCAAACTGTCGTCGACTATGGAATTCCAAAAATACAGCCATAATATCATGTTTCAGTACTTCCCAACATTTTTTAAAAAAGGCCATAGTGAAACAATCCGGCCCCGGCGCCTTATCACCCTCCAAACTCTTCACCATCTCACACACCTCCTGCTCCTCAAACTCTCTTTCTAACCAAGTACTCTCATCCGCATCAATGGAGAGAAAATATTGACCATCCATCCTTGGCCTCCAAGAACACTGCTCAGAATATAAATTGCTATAAAACTGTACAATATGCTCCTTTACCTCCACATGATTATTGGACATAGTGCCA
The DNA here is from genome assembly GCF_965113065.1 of Corylus avellana. Lineage (NCBI taxonomy): Eukaryota > Viridiplantae > Streptophyta > Magnoliopsida > Fagales > Betulaceae > Corylus > Corylus avellana. The sequence goes on along the minus strand of NC_142491.1, from coordinate 25,554,185 downwards.
TTGATCCACAAGGACTCCACATGATTATATATGCGGTGGGTGTTTGCCACCCTGTGAAAGAATTTGGTGTTTTTGTCCCCCCTCCTTCAACCACAAAGCTCACGAGTGTACTTCCTCAAAAAGAAGGGTTTTCTCCGATTCCTTAGCCATATCAAACTTCCTCACCCTTTCCTCTACCACTAATCCATGATCCTCTGCAATTAATTCTTTCTTTTTCTTCCCTTCATCACCATACACCTCCTCATTTCCATTTTTTCAGATTCGTCTTTAAAGCTTTCAATTTATTAGCCAAAGCAAAGCTAGGCAAGCCATGAAATTCATATGACATCCACCAAGATTTAACCTAATCAACAAAACCTTCAAATTTCAACCACATATTTTCAAATTTAAAATACCTTCTCCCTCCTCTAGGTGCCCCACAATCCAACATCAAAGGAAAGTGATCGGACAACAAACATGTAAATCGCCTCTGTGTCACATCCAGATAATGTTCTTCCCCTTCCAAAGATAGTAAAAATCTGTCGATTTTAGACCATATTTGATCTTCCTAATTATTGGACCACGTAAACTGCCCCCTACAAGCGATATATCCACCAAACCCTGCACAAAAATGAACTCCGAAAAATCCACCATTGCTACAGAATAATTCGAGTCACCGGATCTCTCACTTGGAAACCAAACCACATTAAAATCTCCCCCAATACACCAAGGCACCTTCCTGCAGCTCATCAAGCCGGCCAAGTCATCCCATAGACCCCTCCTTTTAGCATCATCATTTGGGCCATACACCCCTTGAATGCCCAAAGAAAATTATCATCGACATTCTGCATAGAACATGCAATTGTATATCGCCCCACACACTCCTCAATCTTCTCAACCACTTGCCTATCCCACATTTTCAACACTCCACCTAAGGCCCCACTTGAACCCATATAGCACCAATCCACATGTTGGCATCCCTATGAACTCTGCACCACCTCACCTGAAATAACAGAGTTTATGGGGTTGTATTCTTTCAAGCTAGTCATGGAGAGGAGGATTGGGTAGGATGGAGCCTGTCCAAGAGGGGTAAGTTCGAGGTGAAATTGTTCTGTAAGGTGTTATCATGCTCGACTCGCCCTGCTTTTCCATGGAAAAGCATTTGGTGCGTGAAGGCTCCTTCGAGGGTGGCGTTTTTGGGATGGACAATAGCTTTAGGGAAATATTGACGCATGATAATTTGTGCAAGAGGAATATTGTGGTGGTTGAGTGGTCTTGTATGTGCAAGAGGAATGGGGAATCCCTGGATCACCTTTTGCTTCATCGCAAAGTGGTAGGCGAACTGTGGAATTACTTTTTTACATTATTTGGGATAGAGTGGGTTATGTTGAGGCGGGTAATGGATTTGTTGACAAGTTGGGGTGGTTCGATTGGGTGTGGTCTAGTTAAGGAAATCTGGAGGCTGGCCCCGTTGTGTGTAATGTGTGGTGCATTTGGCGTGGGAGAAATGTGTGGATATTTGAGGATGTTGAGATTTCGGTGGTAGAGCTGTGAAAGTCTATGATTAACTAGTTACATATGTGGGTAGCGGCCCATCATCGATTGGATGTTCCTACTAGTAGATTTCATGAATTTTTTTTCTTCTTCTTCCTATTAGGGGTCATATATGTATACTCCTTATGTACTAGGGTTATGCCTCTTTGCGCTTTATTAATGATATGAAATTACTTATATATATAAAAAAAAATATCCTTGAAAAGTTTATTTACCATTAGTCCTGCTTAATTCCAATTGGCATTGTTCATTGGGTTGAAATAGATTGTTGTGTAAATATAGCAGGTCTACCCTATTGATTATCATTGCTCCTGTTTGAATAGGCATCTTCAATTTATATTAATACATGAAGGCCTTGGACTGCCACCATTTTTATTGTCGATGTTGCCATTGGCCTTATTTTTTGCTTTTAAACTGAGTTTCCCTTTTTGTTTGCAGCATGGGGTTTTTAAAAAATCCTCAAGCATTTCTTCGTGTTCTTCAAACTGTTATAGAGATCACAAGTTACAGATTTATTCTCTTCACAGCTGGCTTTGAACCTTTAGATGCAGCTGTTCATATGATTGCTGCAGAAGCATCATCATGTTTAAGTCACAGACAGCCCAATAAAGATTGCATCTCTCTCTTCAACTGTCAGCTTTTCTGCTTCACTGGGTGAGTATGTCTCTTGAATACTAGGAAACTGGTTGAAAGAAGACGTGCTGTTAATATAAAGTTATCAAAAGATAATTGTGACATCTATCAAATTTATGCAAGCTTATATAGATCTTATACTAACTGGCACACTCTAGAGTTGCAAAGACGATTAGAAATTGGGGGATTCAGCTCTTTCACTTTAGCACATGCCATTACTTGCCACAAAGCTCCTTCTGCTAATAATTTTCCAAACTAATTCAAGCAAAATTTTCTGTAATGGCTATAGAACTAGATGAACCATTAATTTGAGAAACTTTTATTTTCTACTTTTGGTGTTTGTTGTTGTGGTCGTCATTGTTGTCTTCATAATTTTATTATTTGTATGCTAAATTTTAGAATGTAGCTTTATAGGAATTTTGTATGGTATTTCTTGATATCTATGCATGCTACACCCATGGACACTTTGTGTCTGCTTAGTAAGGTAACACTGGAATCATAATCCTTTGTTGAAGAAACGTCTTAATTTTGTGAATCTTATGCTTTATAACAATAATTGAGCACCCATTACCTATGTGAGGCTTATGGCTGCCTGGTGACACAAGTCTTGTCCTATGATGAGAGCTACTGGAATTCAAGGCTGCTTTTGTAGTTTTATGAATTCAGTCTAAAATAGTGGGGAAAAAAGGATGGCATCCAAAGCATAGCTTAACACATGAAGTTCTCATCTTCTTTTAGCCTTTTAGTTTTCAATGCAGATTAACATATCCGGTAATAACTATTTATGGCTCTCAAAGAAAGGGAGAGATATTATCAAGATGTTTTTCATCAAGTAAATGACTTTTGACCTTTTCATTATGTTGTTTGTAATTCTGTAGGCACTCTTCTGTGCACTGTTGATGTTATATTAAGATATCTAATTAATTTCCTGATTTTATTTTATTCTCGGATTCTATGCTCATTATTGTTGTAATTTTCAATATATCCTATTTCCATAATAAGTTGTTGTATGGCTGAATTATCCAGTTGATGTGTGTTGCCTAAATTATCTTTGATTTTGTATTTAATACTTCATTAAGCCCGTGGCTGTGTTTTGGAGCTATTTGGTTGGATTTCTGATTTCATAATGTCTGAAGTGAGCCAGACCTTACACAATTACAAAAAAGAGATAAAGAGTCAGGTGACTTCTCAGCGTGAAAAGCCAATTCTCCAAATCACATCAATGAAATTTGATGGGCTTAATTATCTTGCTTGGTCCTAGTCTGCCATGTTATTTATTAAGAGTAAGGGAAAAATGTGATATCTGAATGATGAAGTTCCAAAACCCTCATTAGATGATCCTACTTATGATAAATGAGATGCAGAGAATTTGACAATTATGTCGTGGTCACTACATTCTATACAACCAGAGATTATTCTAAGTTATCTTTTCTCCACTCTGCAAAGGAAATTTGGGATGCAACATCGCAGACTTATTCAAAGATGGGGAATGCAGTATGAGCTGAAACGTCTGATTCATGGGACAACCTAGTGTGAGTGGTCTTAGCAACTTATTTTCATAGACTTAATGGTTTGTGGCAAAAATTGGCTCATTATTAGAACTTTTAGATGGTATGTGTGGCAGATGTAGTAAAAGTCCAGAGAATAATAGAAGAAGGGTGTATCTTTGAGTTCCTTGCCGGTCTAAATTCAGACTTTGATCAGGTTTGTGTTCAAATTTTGATAAAGGAGTCTCTTCCTCCTTGTAGGAGGTGTTTGCATATGTTCAGAATGAGGAGAGTCGTCACAATGCTATATTACATTCTGCCCTGGTTATGGCATTCCAACCCAAAACTAAAGGGGGATTATAGGAGTCATTATAGGATATTGCATCCCCTTTTCGCATTCAGGTCATTAGTCTTTGCTCTAAATGCATCCTCCACTGAATCTAATGATCCTTTGGATCATTGATTAAATGGCCTCCAGTCATATGATTGCTTATCTTGTTTTCTTCCTATAACCTCTAGTCAGGCAAAGTAAAGTTAGAATAGTTGATGGTTCTTTGTCACCTGTGTCTTGGTGGGCTCCTTCAATTTGTTCTCTCAAGTATGTGTGTAAGGCTTGGGGGGAGTGAGAAAACTATTTTCTTTTTCTCCCTAAGCCCTAGCTGCCCACATTGTGTGTGTGAGAGAGAGAGTGAGTTTAGCTGTCCTTCCCATAAAAGGAGTTTATGTAGTGAAAGGAAGGACCTGAGGGAAAAAATAAAACCTAGCTCCAATGGGCCTGCTGTCTTATAACTAGCCCAAAGTTGTCATTATTATATATATATATATATATATATATATATATTTTTTTTTTCTATTATAAAAATATAAGGATAAATATCTTAGAAATCCCTGAGTAAATGCGTCAAAATTGAAAACATCATAGGTTTTTTTTTTTCTTCGAATTTTTACTCCTTGAGTTAATCGAAAAGGCAAATAAATCCACACCGTTATATATTTTCCAATTTTTTAACGTCCGCCAATCCTAAACAAAACGCACCGTTTCACCTCACTTTAAAATATTAATTTTTTATTAATTTAATTTTAAAATTTAAATCTAAAAATAAAAAAAATAATTAAGAAAAAAAAAAAAATTGAAAGGGTGGCCAGCAGTGGAGCTGGCACCCTTGGTCACCCCCAAACCCCTATGAGGTGGCTTGTGGCCACCCCCAGAGGGTTAGGAGGCCACCCCCAGAGGGTTAGGAGGCCACCCCTAACCCCCTACGGGTGGTGCGCGGCCACTATCCTAAACCTCCTGGGGTGGGCAAACCACCCCTTGCCCACCCTTAGGGTGGCTTGCGGCCAACCCCATAGGGGTTTGGGGATGGCTAGGGGTGGCAGCCCCACCGCTAGCCATCCTTTCAATTTTTTTATTTTTTATTTTATTAGATTTAAATTTTAAAATTAAATTAATATTTTAAAGTGAGGTGAAACGATGCGTTTTGTTTGGGATTGACGGACGTTAAAAAATTGGGAAATATATAACGGTGTGGATTTATTTGCCATTTTGATAGACCCAGGGAGTAAAAATTCGAAAAAAAAAAACCTAGGGAGTTTTCAGTTTTGGCGCGTTAACTCAGGGATTTATAATATATTTACCTAAAATAGAATTGCACTCTTGGATTTATTTAATTATACTGGAGCTTTCACTTCTAAATATTGTATTTGATCCCTCCATTAAATACCCGTAGAGAAATAAAGTCAATTTAATTATTGTCACTTTCTTTCTTTCATTTACCTCTTAATTCATTGCGTACCTAATTTAATCTCTTGATGCATTTGAGCTCTCACTATATATTTTTTTTAAATTCTTTTATGAAGAATTATAATATTATTGAAAAAAAGGGCAAAGCCCTTGTACACGAAGAATATACAAGAGAACTTAAACCTTAAAGACTACAATGTAAAAAGCAGATAAAATCTACAAGATTCATCGAGTCAAATTGAGTTATTCATTAACAACTTGAGATTGATTCATTTAGCTTCCTCAGGCTCATTAGCTTTAAACAACCCATGCAGGAAGTTAAGTTTCAAGTGCAATTGCTTAAACAACCGAGCTGGGACATCCCTAAGCTTGGTTTCTTATCATGAACACCAGGGATATGCTTTATATGATGTATTTGTTCTACAGATTGTGTGATACTTAGTGACGAACTTCATAAAGATGACACTTGCAATTTGTAAATACATAAATTCTACTCTAATAAACACTAAATTAAATAGAAACATGTTGAGGGAATATTCTCTGTTAATAATTCAGAACCCTGTAAATAAATTTAAATACATTTTTAATTATCTTATCATTAGTCAGAAAAGTTCCACATGTGAAGCACGTACTCTAACACTAGTTTCTTGAAAAAGCCATTTACTCTATGTTGTGAGCATGAGTTCATGCCAATATTATTTATGGAGGTAGCTTTTAAATGTTGTTCTATTCTATATAATTAATTTTGGCATTATACAATAGATAGTACACATGAATATACAGTGTGGTAGCTTTTGTAAAGTCTCAATATCATTCTAATAGAGTTGGTTTTGATCATGGTTTTCCTCTCTGGAAATTGATCGTCTTATCATGTAAATAGTTCCATGCCATACAAGTGGCTGCTTCCAAAATGTGCGGCTGCAATTCATCATGGGGGAAGGTAGGAATATTCTATGTTCATTTGTGTTGATGTTGATCATCTTTTTGAAATATGCAATAAGCAAGGTACTAATATGTGCTTTATGTTGCCTGTCATTGTGTAAGATTAGTGGAATTACTGCTGCTGCATTACATGCAGGAATCCCACAGGTATGATGTGAATCTAAACACTTCGCTGCTTTATTTCATTGTTGTTAATGTTGAGTAGTGTTCATGTGGTTTAGCTTTTAAAACTTATATAAAATGGCTCCATTGCTTCAAATAATTGGTATGAAAATGTAGAAAGTATGTTGTGGGAGTTGAGAATAAAAAGTTTTCAACATTTTCCAAATTCTGTAGGATAATCACATCTTGAGACCTATCAAAATGGGTTTGGAGATAAATGACAGTTTCTACTGATAGGCCCTCTTGAAACATCATTACATGATTTTTTTTTTCTGCATTATTGCCAAAAGGAGGGCGGACAGGATTATTAACTTTATAAGGAGATGATAATGTTTAAATGTGAAATTGCTGATGAAATTTTAAGAAAAGAAGTCAAGGCCTTTCAGTTGAATGAACGGATGCAAGTGTGCCCTTTGGCAAGGAGGAAAGCAGCCTGGTGCAGTACAGTGGCTGAATCCTGCAACTTCTTCCTTAAACGTTGGGAATTATGGTTAGGGTTTAACCGCTCACATCACTGTAGTAGTATAATAAGATGTAGACAATGGTATGGTCATTTAGGATTTACAGTGGGAAGTCTAGGGTATTATAGTCTCATAGGGGTGTTTTGAATGTCTGATTTGGTATAATCTTTCGATCAATCACATATAAGTAAAGAGAGGAATGAATATATTAGAGGATGATTAGAAGATGAAGGACAAAGAAACATAATTGATTGATAACAAGGAAATAATCAAACAAAGCTCTAAGCTATCAATTCACAATAATTTTCCATGCAAACGTCAACATGGTATTAGAGTCTTAGGGTGTAAATCCTTGGTCCATTTGTTTGTAATACTAGTTTTCTTCTTTGTTTTTGGTTTTTCTCTCTATCTCTTCACGTATTGGTGAATGTTTTTTTTTGTTTGGAGCACCGCCTGTGTGGGCTTAGTGCCCATACGGGCAGTGCCTTGGTGACCGTAAAAAAAGGTTTCGAGAAAAAAAAAGTTGTTCGGTGGTTTTTGTGGTGTTTTTTAGTACTTTTCTTGGTCTCTGGCATTCTGTGTGGCGTTTACCCGCAAGGTCTGGCCATTGACGGTGGTTTTTTGTGGTTTTCATTGGCTGTTGTGGTGTTTTCCGACCTGTTTCCAGCGGTTTGTGGTGTTTAACAGTGGTGTTAGTCAGTGGCTGTTGTGGTCTTTTCTGGCAGGTTTTGAGTTCTCCAGCAACTTTTGTGGTGTTCTAAGGTGTTTCCGGTGAGTTGTGGTTGTTTTCGGCAAGGTCTGGTCGTCTTCGTTATTGGAGAAGAGGATCCCTGTTTGGTTTCAGCCTTCAGGTGCTCACTATTCTTCTCAGGGATAAGGATAACCTTATTCAAGATGAGGATTGCCTTGGTTCATTGCTTCTAATCCAATTTCGTTCACGGCCTGTTCAGTTCTTTTTTTACCGGTTCAGACAGTTTCTCGACATTTTAAGACCGGTTCTGTCCAGTTCCTCATCTTCCAGATCCGGATTAGTTAGTTTTCATCCGGTTCAATTGATTCGAGGTCCGATTCATTGTAATTTATGACCGGTTCAGTGGTATTCAGACCCGTTCAGCCTCTTTTAAAGCCGGTTCAATGCCTTTCTATACTGGTTCAACAAGTTTCATGTCAGGTTCATTGTGGTTCACTTTGTTTCTAGGCTGGTTTGTGGTATGGTAGCCTGGTTCGTGTTTGTTTTGCGCTACATGGAGCTACCATCGGGCTTGTTGCTTAGGGGGAGTAGTTCTCATTCAAATTGTCCTTGTTGGTTGATTACGGTACACGTGATTGTTGCTGGTTGTCGAGATCTGACAGCCTTGGAGTTTTGCAGAGAGATCTGACTTGCCTTGGTGTTTTACGATGGTCTTCGACTGGCCTTGGTGTTGTGCAGTGAGATCCGATCAACTCTTGGTTGTTTTGCGGTGAGATCTGATCAACTTTTGGTTATTTTGCGGTGAGTTCCGACTGGTGCTTGGTGTTTTCCAATGAGAGATCCTACTGGCCTTGGTGTTTTGCAGCAAAGATCTGACCGCCCATTGCAGTTTACGGTGTGTTTTTGACCGGAGTTGAAGCTTTTAGCGAATTTTCTTGTTATTTTTATTTTTATTAGTCTTTGTATTATCTACTCCAAGCAGTTCCAACTTGAGTGGGAGTGTTAAAGTGTTTTTCTAGGTGTTTTTTGATTGCTTGTTTCTTCCAAGTTGGATTTATATGACATATATGCTCCAGCTTGAGGAGGAGTGTTAGAAGAGTTATTAGGGTTTGTGAGTCATTAGGGTTTGGGGATATTTTGGTCATTGTCATATTTCCCTAAACCTATATAATAAGATATGGGTTGTAGGCTATGAACAAGTTCAATAACCTCCACCTTTTCTGTCTAAACTGTTCATGAAAACTACAACACGCATAATTCGAGAACTGATTTGTCATGGGGTTGTGGTCTGATTCTGGTGGTGCACTTACGCACATTAATTATGCATCTTGTCAATCTTTGTCGCGAGCACACATAATTACTGGGCATTCCATGCATGTCTTTTTGCTTTTGCTGTGTGGGTTTGAATTCCTTGTTTGCTTTTTTTCTTTGGTGTCTTGGTTTGCTCATCATGTGTTGGGGTATTTTGTTGATACAGCTTCTCACGGCATTGCTTGGTGGGGATTTTGCCCACGTACGAATGGTGGGGGTGATCGAAAGATCATGGGTGCTTTCTGAACACTTGCCACCCTCCACCGTGAATATGGAGTTACAAATGTTGTGGTATTAAGGGTTGCTGTAAAAGGCGAGATGATTACAACAGTGCCATCTTCACACGAGATTATGCTTACTGAGGACCAATTTAAAGCTGGTCTCCTACTCCTCTTTCCTCTAATCGTGTGGGAGGTGCTATATAGGCTTAATCTTGCTCCGGTCCAGTTGGCTCCCACTGGATATATGATCTTATACTCTGTTGTTGTGGTCTAGTCGGAGCTTTTTAAAGGCGATGTTCGCCCGCAACTAACAAGGGAAGAATATTGTCAATTTACCATCCTCACAAATTTTTGGGGGGTGTCTGTAGCTTTCATTCTCATGACAGTGAATAGAGGCTTCTCGAGGTAACCAAGGATCACATGAGTTGGAAGGATTGGATGACCAAATTTTTCTGTGTTTGGCTGGGATTGAAAATGTTTTGATAGGGAGCAAGTTGATGGAGTGCCTCCATCCTCCATATGTTGTTTGTGGGGAAAACCACCCAAAGATTCGAAGGAGTATACCCGACTCGATGCTGTTGCTCGGGATAGGGTGGAGCATGCTTTAAGATGGAATAAAGGGGAAGCCGCCAGGAGGAATTGCTGGATTGATCTAGACTGGCTTCTCCAGCCATGGCACTTGGAGAGTTCACTGTCGTATCGTGGACTTGATAGGTCTTCAGATGAGGAAAAGGCGAGGAGGAGGCATTATGCCTCAGTGTCTGTTAACAAGTCCTTTTCCTAGGTACTGGTGTAGATTTGCTCATGCCTGGCCGTAAGGTGTTAAGTGGAGCCAGCCTGAAAATACATGAGCTTGCGAGTGCCTTACTTGAAGTTGTGAAAACTGTAGCGCCGAAGATTGGGGCGAAAAGGGTTCGCGAGGTTTCTTCAAACAGTAAGGTCAAGGGGAGTCAGTGCACTTTGATTTATGCAAGAGGGATTGAACTTGGCTTGGCCATTTGGCGGAGCAACCGATTAAGGGCTAGGGATGGTCCAAGCACTGTTTCAAAGAAGACATTATGGTCTTCTCGTTTTTGAATTCGATTACAATCTCATATGGCGGGGGGATGCTCCAATGAATCATCGTCCTCAAGGTGCGTGTCCGCTTAGAGAGAGGTGCCTCGAATTGGATTTTGTGGGGGCATGGGGTGTGAAGATACAGCGTTTTCTGTGACCCTATCGAGACAGGATGCTTTTTGTTCTTCCTTAAAGGTCGCTGGTGCTGCTACTGGGGTGTTGAACGTTGTCGTAAGTGAACTATCTCTCCATGAGTTGGAAGATGTTCTAGCAGATGTGCGGCGGCAATTGGAAGCCGCTCGTGTAGAGAATCTAACTCTGAGAAGTGAGCATGAACAAGCTAAGGAGATGGCAAGGTCTCCAATGCTAAGAGATTGTAGTTTGCATGAACAGTTTATACACAAAAGGTGGAGGCTATTCAACTTGTTATGTGGCCTACCACACATCTTATTATATAGGTTTAGGAAAATATCACAATGATCAAAATATTCCTCAAACCCTAATGACTCTCGCAAACCCTAATAACTCTTCTAACACTCTCCCTGAAGTTGGAGCGTATATTTCATATAAATCCAGATTGGAAGAAACAAGCAAACAAAAAACTCCTAGAAAAACTCCCCTCAAGCTGGAATAGCTTGGAGCACATAATACAAAGATTTATAAAAGTAAAAATAACAATAAAATTCGCTAAAAGCTTCAACACTGGTCGAAAACTCACCGGAAACTGCAATGGGTGGTCAAATCTCGCCGGAAAACACCAAGGCTGGTAGGATCTCACTGGAACACAAAGGATCAGTTGGAACCCACTGCAAAAGTTAGTAGGATGACAGAATGGAATTCAGGTAAAGTTAAGATAGACTTCTCTATGTACCTCAAAGGAAACCCACGTGTCTCCTTGTATAGGTCCTAAATTTCCACTTCTTATTGGATTTCAGGGTCTGACATGGATAATTTTTGGGTCTTCGGGCTTGGAGTGGGACCATGAGTTAGGTGTGTGTGTTGTATGCTGGTTGACATGGTCTCAGGAGCCGTTCTCAATAGGGTATCACGATTGTCACATGAGCTGGCAGGGGCTTTTATCTCCCGTGGGGGAGGCTGTAATCCTGGCCAATGCGCTTGAATCCTAGTCCCTAAGATTCTTCCTATTGAGCTGCTGGTCTAGGCGGCTGCGCTGGTCATTGTGGTGGTTATCTCCTCTCCAGGAGTCCCTTGATTTCCTGGTCATTTGGTGTGCTAACTAGGGAATCTAACATTTGGTTTAGAGGCTTTTGTTCTCCAACCTTGGTCTGCTAGCTTTGTCGGCCTCCATTGTGGGTGTTGGACAGTGAAGGTTTCTTAAAGGGGGTCGCCGGGTACAGGGTTCTCCAGTGGCAATTGTAGTAGAAATGTAGGATTTTAGAATACTGGGTGTGAAACCCAAGAGAACCTGCAGTCTGTCGGGGTGGGGGGGTAAGCTCTCACACACAGAGAAAGCACATACTCGGGGAGTAGAAATTTATATCTTTCAGTTCCATAGAATACAATAAATTTATTAATTGTTAGCCAATTTGTCTCTAATATGTTAGTGAGCGGAAGTGCACTTCCCAATATAAATTGAAGATTCACTGACATAATGTATCCTGTGGTGTGAGGCTGACGGTCTCAAATAATAAGCTATATAGTGGGGAAAATGCAACAAAAGAGAAGGGAAGGCTGATTCAAAGCCAAACATAGTAGTCTGGCAGATTTTATTTTAGTTGGTATTTAAGCCAGACATATTTTGGTCCTTTTCACTTTCCCTGCCATTGGTTCATCTTGGACGTGTGGGTTTCATTTTCTGGTAGTCTTGATTCACAAGGTTGGGTGAGTTGCGTCCTTTGCAAAGTTAAGTGTTGATATTTTGTGAAAAGCCAGCATTGCTTTATATTTGATGCATCTTTCTCTTGGATGTAATGTGCAAGAACCCTATGTGATGCTAAGTTCATCTATCTTCTTTCTTTCGTTGTTTTCTTCCTATCTGCTGTTTGTTGTATTCCAGCCCTCAAATGAGTGTATTGCAGTCCCAAATACAGCAAAAAATACCTAACCATTTAATGATATTTCAAATTTCTTGACCCTGATCACTAAACCAGTGCTATATCCATATGTTCTTGCTGCTGATTTAGTAAGATCTTGTATCCCTAAGATTTGGTTGTATGGGTGTGGGTATCTGTTGTGTATGTCTTTTTCATTTCCACTTGAAAACGCTTTGTGCTTCCATGGCCCTCTGGAACCCTAAATATGGACAAATTTTTTTTTTTTGGGATAAGTAATATCAAACGCGTAGAGGGGCACAACCCAAGTACACAGGATATATACAAAGTATCCCTTGCTGACTAGAAAATGAATTACAAAGCTCTAAGAAATAAAAAAATGTAGACACATGCGAGTGAGACCAAGTCACTCTCCAAGAGAATAGAGTATTTAATGCCAATTTCTTCAACTCAATCATGCTGCTCTCATGATTCTCAAAGCTGCGTGCATTCCGTTTTTGCCATAGACACCACATCGCACAGAATGGAATCAGCCTCCATATGTGCAAAGCAAGCCGATTACCCAATTGTCCCCTCCAACTCCACAAGCAATCACTCACCTTTTGCAGCATAACCCAACTAACACCAAAGAGTTGACGAAACACATTTTATATCTTAGTTGCAACCTCACAATGCAGGAATAGATGGTCAATGGATTCTCCACATTGTTTACACGTGTAACACAAACAATTATTTTTCTTTTCTTAGGAACAAATGCTAGATTTATTACTTCAAAAGGTATATAACCTGTCATTATGTACTTCATTGATATCCTTGGCTAATAATGGGCCAAGGATAGTGATGCAAGATTTGCTAATCATTCTTTATTGCCTAACAAACCAGAATTTAACATATGAGACATAATAACAGAATTTGGATGACCCAAACGTTTGTGCCATACTTCGTTCGGAGTATTAACTGTCCTACAAGCCAAAGATAAACAACTAGGAATTGAAAAGTGCAGTGGAAATAGTCTGCCAACTTTAGGCCCCTTCGCGAGTATCTTCCCCGACACCTGATCCTGCACAAGACAACCATCACGAGAGAAATGGACATCATAGTTTTTTTCAACTAACTGGCCAACTGAAATAAGACTATTAGAAAGGCCAGGAGAGACATAAACATCTCTGAATGAAGGATTAATATCTCCTACTTCATTAATAGCTAAATGACTTCCATTAGCTACTTGAATATGAGATGAACCATGATATGGACGAACATTGCAAAGAGTATCAGACGATCTGGTCATATGATTGGATGCTGCAGAATCAATAAGCCAAGACTTAGATATCAATAAGCCAAGACTTAGATAAAATAGTACCATTACCTTGGAGCCCTAAGGCAGAAAAGGCTGACATAATCATCTGCTGGACCATTTCAGGAGTAAGAACAGCTGATCCGGCCGCAGAAGAAGAGGCTGAGGACATCACTGGAGCAGCAGAGGTGTTTATTGTAGCCTGATAAGCAGTAGCTTGACGATTCTGAGGCTGTCGGCGATCTTCCAGAAATCGCCGGAAACACCACAGACTTCACAGACCTCCAAAGAGTCTGCCGACAGCCCCTAATCACCACAAAAGGAGTAGTTTCCGGTAAGAAATTCCCTACCCTCAATAGAAACTGCCGCTACCCTCGACAGAAACTTCCGAAAAACAATTTAGAACCCTAATTTAGATGATTTTGGCTCTGATACCATGTCAATTGTACTGAATACCTCTCAATGTGAGGGTTGCTAGTATTATATAGAAATTATCTAGGTAATTACAGGCTGTATCTCAGTGATTACAGCAATCTAGGGAAACAAATAAGGTAACTAAAATCTACCTATTAATTACAATATACTGTAGCTATAATACAAGAACCTGCCATAACTAGAAAGACTAATTATGGCTAAATATATATGGACCGTATCTGATTGACACATATGTGCCTGGATTTCACACGTATGATGTATTTCATAGCTTATATATTATATTAGTAATCTCTGCTAACCTAATGAACATATCTTCAAGCTCTTGATGATTCATGTCCTATTATGCTTAACTGGACTATGCAAAGTGCTATTTGATAGGTCCTTTATGAAAATATTAGTTTATTGTGATTTATTCTGGTACTTGGAGCTCTCTCTTTCTGTGTCTTATCTCTCTTATGTAATGTCGGATGACAGGTGATATGTCCGTTTATGCTTGATCAGTTCTATTGGGCTGAGAGGATGTTTTGGCTTGGAGTTGCACCAGAGCCACTGAAAAGAACTCACTTGCTTCCTGATACAAGCGATAACGTGAGCATCCATGAAGCTGCAACCGTGCTATCAAGGGCGATAAATAATGCGTTATCTCCTAAAGTCAAAACATGTGCGGTAGAAATTGCCGACAGAATGTCTCTGGAGGTAATGCCTAATCTTTGATTATGGGAGTTTATTTGTTGGTGATATTTCTAAGTTTTTAATAGGAATGACATAGTTATATTTTCATATCATATTTGTTATTTATTTAAGGAACAAAATAAGAAGACAGTTTTAGACTTAAAATCTTAAACTTTGGTCTTAAATTTGTCAAATTGAAAACTAGGGGTTTAAAAGACAAAATTGAGAAAAACTGTGAGGAGGTTCTAAATTATTTTTCCCTATAATATACTACATTCTTTTACTACTGTGTCGACTCTTTAACTTACACAAGTGGTATAAAAGAACTGCAAAGAAAATATTAATTTTATCCTGGAGAATAACATGTATTTGGTAATATGACTTGTAATGAAATAGTATTTTTGATCTTATGCACTTAGAATTTATTGTCTTAATCAGTAATGTCAATAGATGATTATTTCAATAAGTGATGTGTCAGTATGTGTGGTAGGAGAGAAAAGAGAGAGAGAGAGGATAAGATTATTTGAAAATTAATAAATAATTTTTTTCATAAATTAATTAAGTCCATTTAAACTTACATTTGCAAGGCTTCTGCTTCTGTTTTCAGAATGGAGTCTTGGAGGCCGTGAAGAAACTCAAGGAGGAGCTGAGTTGCCCCCGTTAACATAATCAAGTGAGTCCTACTTCTCCTAGATTTTGCTCTATATAAGTTGGTCGTAGTCCATTATTTTGCTAATATTTATTTTTCTATTTTTCTCAGATTTCCCTGTTTGGGCTATTTATGTGGGTGAATTACCGAGTCCACAAGACAAGTTGTGGGTTTACAGAGATATTTCTTCTTAGCTTTGGAACTAAGAAAAAGATAAAAAAGTGAAGAAAAAAAAAATTTAGATAGAATCATGCTTGTAGGGAGTAAATTAATTTTTTGGCATACCTCAGAGAGCACTGAGTTCATTTTGATACCACGATGAGCTAATTGTAAATTAAGAAAACCAAGGACTGATTTTTTATTTTTCCCTTGTAAAATCACACTATTTTTCTTTGCATTTTCTTTTCTCCATATATATGTAACTTCGTATCTCATAATATGAAGTGAATAAAACATTGATATCAGGTAGTAATGTAAAAGATCAGTTTAAATGACAACAAATTCATATCATAATACTCATGCATATACCAAAACACAATCGTTCACTTATCGCTTTCTTTATTTCATTAGGCATATCAGCCCGCATAATTATCAGGTTTGCTAGTCTTTTCTCCCACTTTCTAGCATCGGGATGCTAAATGTATTAATTCCACTCCGCTTGATTTTATTAAGTGTATCCACTCACCCACCCAAAGGACAATTATTACATCTTTATTGATAACTTAAAATAAAGGGGTATAAATTTGATAGGTTGAATTGGCCTGGCCCTCCTCCTCAGGTGTCAGAGATAGGGGCGGCATCAACTAGAATCCATTTTTGACCTTTGAATTTCTCGAAGTCAAGACAAATAATGTCGTGTTAGGAATCTTTTATGAAATTTTCTACCCATTTTCTTATTTTTGGCATCAAAGCTCATTGTTAACATGGTTTTCGGTTTGGTGAACTCAAGGGGTAGAACTGTAATCTTGGATGTTGCTCCTCTTTGGACCTGCGAGACAAAAACAGAGTTAAGAGAATACACCGGGGTGTTTCTGGTGAATCCTCCTCCGATGCTAAAGTTAGCTTTTATCTGAGTTCTGTGCAATGTATAGTAAGAATGAATCATGTACCTCTCTTCTAATGTTCGTGTCTTTTATAGATGGGATTGTAGATGTAGTGATGATGACTGGGCGAAGGATCGGGGATCTGAGCGTAACGGATGGAGGAGTTATTATTTCTGCTCCCTTGGCTTTTACAAGTAATTCGTAATTGTATCTTTTTAATATGCATACCTTGTCTGGCGCGTAACTGCCCAAACATTGCTTTAGTGTTTGGGTATAAATGGTCCTCATATATACCCAAACACTAAAGAGATGACTTTTATGGTTTGTGGGAAGAACCGATTTATTGAAATAGGTACTTATTTTAATAATAAGCATTGGTCAAAACAATTCTTTTACATTTTCGGTGACTGGGAAGCGTCCCTGTCAGAAGCTTTGCCATTGGAGCACCCTGTTCCCTGAGAATGGGGGCTTCTAAGAAGAATTGTGAGTGTTTTCGACTCTTCTCTCCCTTCAACTTTTTGTTTCATATATCTCTTTTTTTTTTTTTTTTTTTTTTTTTTTTTTTTTTTTTTTTTGAATCCCTTTCTTTTGGTAAGGAAGAGTGTCCTAAGTTGAGCCCGAAGTAGCATAGTCTTGTTGATCACATCATGGCTTTCTCTTAGCTTTTGGAGAATGAAGCTCAAATGACTTTCAGCATCATTGTTACTGATTCTGCTCTTCGGGAACATTTAGGTTATCAAATCCCGGTCGATAAGGTTTTCTGGGATCGCCGGGGGAATCCTAAGAAGGTGGTTCCTTTTTTTGACAAGGTGGTTCGAAAATCACCTGCTCGGGTTCAAAGCAAGAAAATCCGAGCGCACAAAACTGTCAACGCTTTGGAAAAATCGGTTGTAGATAAAGCTTCTGTTCCGAGGGGTTTTGGTTCCGCTTCTAAATCCTCTACTTGTTCCCAAGTCCCGGGCACCGCTTCACCTGCCTCGGTTGCCGAGGCCAACTCCCCTGCTTCAAAGAGGAAGGCGGACAAGGGTAAGGTTCCGCTGGAGGAGCCTTTAAAGAAAGCGTGAGTTGACAAATCCTTGGAACTTTTGAGCTTGGTGTCGTCCATCAAGTCCAATTCTGCTACTGTGACTTTCAAAGAGCCTCATATTTCGGCTACTGTTCCCGATCCATTTCCCTCAAGGGATGCAGACCCCTTTGCAGGTTACTCCTCTATGTATCAAGCCTCGGGGGCAAGGGGAACCAATTGCCATTTGCAGTGAGACTTCCAAATTACCTCATGATCTTCCTACCTCTAAGACAGATCCTTCAACTCCTCCTACTGAGCCCACAAACGAGGAGCCCGTGTATAGGGGGCAACTGCTCAGGGGTCATTCTGGGAGAAACTTTCCTTTGATTAGATCATTAGCCAAAGGTTTGGAAGGACATCCTCTGACCGCAGTTACCAAGATGCTGCCTGTAGACCATACCCAAGGAGAGGGCAGGCTTACTACCGAAATGTTTGCGGACAAGCTTGTCCACTGCCATTACTCAGTATGTCGTGTATGTTTGCTACTTTAGGATCTTTTTATATTTCTCACATAATTTCTTTTGTACAGTCCTCGGTTCTAATTGCTAGTTGGTACAATGAATTCCAAGAAGGTATGCGGGAGTATGCCGATGAACGAGTTGAGCTTCGAAGTTTGGTTCGGAAATTGAGCAACCGGCAAGAAGCTTCGGGTTCACAGGGGGTTGAAGGTTCAATTTCTGACTCCAAAGTGGAGAACCTACGCCTTCTATTGGCGGCGAAAGATCAGGAGCTTCTTGAGAGTAAATAGAAGCATTCGAAGTTGGAAATTGCCAACGCACAACTGCAAAAACTCCTAGAAGCTACAAATCAGAAGAATCGATGATAAGTGCCAAAATATTCATATTTTAGCCCTTAACTTATATTTGTTAATTTCTTAGTTTTGTTAGTTTGTGCTATTTTATTTTCTTTTTGTGTTTTCTGTGTTTTAGTAGGTAATGGAAGAAAAGAAAAGCATTTCTGGAAAAGTTTCAAGCTTAAAGGGCAAATTGGGAAGACCTAGAAGATATGGTTAAGCTTAACTAATCATAATAGAGGACCTATATGGTGTGGTTAAGTTTAATCAAATAAAGGAAATGATTAAATCAGAATTTCTCAAATTGGAGTCAAATTGGATTAGATTCAAATTTGGATTCTACACACGTCTCAGTATTTTGACCATAACTTTTAGCTTAAATATCCGATTGAGTGATTCAAGCGGCATTGGAAAGTTAACCCAAAATGCTACAAATCATTGTGAAATAGCATTTTCCTAATTCGGATTGCCGCTATGCCAAAATCACCCCGCAAGATAGGAACGTAATTCTGGATGAATCCTATTCCGATTTGGACTTAGGTTTTCTTTATCCTAATTGGACTAGGACTTAAATCTCCGAATTTCCTAGGATTACTAGGGCTTCTAGGAATCTCCTAAAGCCTATAAATAGATCTCTAAGCCTCACAATTCAATACATAATTTCAAGGAGACAACTTTGGGGAGAGGAATTGGAGGCTACTTTTAGGAGCAGTTTTCGGTTCTTTCTTTCCCTTTTCTTTTTAGTTTTATTTTAATTATGCGTAACTAACTATTAAGGAGGGCTAGATTGAAGCCCTAATTATGTTTATTTAGTATTTCAATATTGGCGCCTTCGTGATAATCATATTGTGTTGCTTAACTCGATTAATTCCTATTTTCTTGAATTCCTCATATGTATGTGATTGGCCATTATATGCATGTGGTATGGATTAGTTAATTAAATCAATTTGGATGACCGAGTCCTGGGTTTAATAAGAGTAACAAAAGAATTCCACACCGGGTTCTTAGGTTAATCAACATGAAAAATTGGGAGTATACACCCATGCCCTAGGTTCCGTGTGTTTGTCGATTTCCATAGATTTATGCTTTCTTAAAGAACAATTTAGTATACACCCATACTAAATACTTTAAGAAAGAAAAGAGTTAAGAGTATACACCCATGCCTAATTCGTTGCTTAGGGAAATCAATAGCTTAAGGAGTAAACACCCATATCTTTAAGTTGGCAAACATTAAGTATTCATAATATGATTGGATCATTGGCATATCGTTATATTATCTAAGTATGATTAGTGGTGGATATCAAAGCCCTAACTTTACTTTATCTTTATATCTTTTTATTTCTTTTTCATAATATCAATTTAGTGACAACTTGATATTTTTAATTAATTCTAAATAAAATCAATAATCCTCGTGGGATCGATCTTGTACTTGTTGCACTATACTATCGTTTAATCTTGTGCACTTGCGAGTAAAACGTATTAAATATTATCTATTAATTTAGGTAGTATTTAGTACAACAATCGAGAACCTGAGGAGCATGCCAAAGAGGTGGATGATGCCAAAGAGGTGGATGCCAATGTTCATCAAGCAACCGCGGAACACTTCAAAGTGGTGGGAGGAGCTTCATTAGACTCGGACCTCCGAGGAAGGTTATCGGAAGCTTTTTGAGACTTTGGAGGCTCAATTGTCTCAATCCAAGGATGCTCGTGAAAAGGTCAAGGCAGATTTGAAGGGTTCCCGGGATAGATGCAATCTATTCCGAAGAGGGTACCATTATTGGAGGGCTAAGGCCGTTCGTTATTTCAAAGAGCTGTCCTTTGTTCCTTGGCTTCGGGACTTGATCTGGGCTTGAGGCTTTCATTGGGGTTTTGAGAATTTCTAATTTCAACTGGAATGACCGCCTCGGTTCCGAAGGCTAGAGAAAAGGGGGTCTCCCTTGTTGGCGTCCGAGTGGTTGTTCGGTAGGACCACAGTACTTCTAGGAGAAAGTCCACCTAAACTCCTTTCTTGTCCTCAAGCTTCTTTTTCATTATCTTCATCAAAGTCTTGTTTGTAGCTTCCACTTGACCGTTTTCTTGAGGGTGCCCGGGGGATGAGAAATAGTTTTTGATGTGCAGCTTGGTGCACCAGCTCCGAAATGGTTCACAATCAAACTGTTTACCATTATCAGTTACGAACGTGTGAGGAATCCTGAATCTACACATCACTGACTTCCAAAGGAAATTCCTTATATTTTTAGTAGTTATGGTTGCCAGAGCTTCAACTTCTGCCCACTTTGTGAGGTAATCGACAGTAACTATCACAAATTTGTAACCTCCTTTCCTTGCAGGAAGAGGTCCTACAATGTCTACACCCCATTACACAAAAGGCCATGGTGCCGACATCGAGCTTAGTTCCTCTGGAGGGCTGGTCATTATTTTGTCGAACTGTTGGCACTTATTGCAATGCTTTGCCATTTCACTTGAATCCTTGCTCATCACGGGCCAAAAATACTTTGCTCGGACTGCCTTGTGAGCTAACATCCTTCCTCCCGAGTGACTACCGCAAATCCCCTCTTGAATCTCCTTTAATACGTAAGAAGCTTCGGCTTTTGATAGACATTTTAGTAGAGGACGAGTGTATCCCCTTCCATATAAAGTACCTCCAACCAATGTGTATCGAGCTACTTGGATACGTATCTTCTGAGCCAATTTGTTATCGGGGGGGTGACTTTCCTTCTCTAAGGAATTGAACTATGTCACTACTCCATTTCGAGTCTCCCAGGTCTTCTTTGATATTTGCTACCTAGACTGTCCGGGTAATTGAAGACTTGGCTAGCTCTTGGGCCGGGCATCCTGCTGCTGCAATTTCCTCGTCGGTGGAAGAACCAATGCGAGCTAACTCATTTGCCTTTGTGTTTTCTTCCCGAGGCACCTTTGTGAATACTATTTTGTCGAAGAACTCCATAGTCTCTTTCACTTTTGTTAGGTATTGCTTCATTTTATCTCCTCGGGCTCCATATTCTCCTTTAATGTGTCTGACCACCACTTGAGAATCGCTCCTCACCTCTAAATTCTTCAGTCCCATTTCTCAAGCCATATCTATTCCAGCGATGATGGCTTCGTACTCAGCTTCGTTGTTTTTGGTGGTGAATTTGAGTCGTATTGCTGCTTCACATGTTTCTCCGCCGGGCCCTATGAGTATGACACCTACTCCACTGTATTTTTAGGTTGAAGACCAGTCTGCACGTGCTACCCATGTTTCTTCTTGAGGCAACCCCTCTTCTTCTGGGAAATTGCAAAACTCAGCTAAGAAGTCAGCTATCACTTGTCCTTTCAGAGATGTTCTCGGTTGAAATTATATGTCGAATTTCCCAAGTTCGATAGCCTAATTGATCATCCTTCCTGAGAGGTCAGGTTTCTACAAAATCTTCCTTAGAGGGTGTTCAGTTAATACTTTGATAGTGTGCGCTTGGAAGTATGGCCTCAACCTTCAAGCTAAAGTTCTTAGCGCAAAGGCTAACTTCTCAATCTGAGGATATCATTCCTCTGCTCCATGTAAGGCTTTGCTGGTGAAGTAGACCAGTCTCTGCACCCCCTGGTCTTCTCGGATTAGCGCAGAGCTTACCTAGGAAGGAGAGACAGCCAGGTATAAATATAATGCTTCGCCTTCTATTGGTCGATTGAATAAAGGCGGATTTTCGAGATATTCCTTTAGTTGTTGGTATGCCTCATCACAATTTGGCCCCAGGTAAAGGCTTTCTTCAAGATTTTGAAGAACGGAAGACACATGTCCGTTGACCTGGAAATAAACCGGTTTAATGCGGCTATTCTCCCTGTTAACTGTTGTAGCTGCTTTGTGCTTTGAGGTACTTGCATCTCTAGCGTTGCCTTCATCTTCTCCGAGTTTGCCTTGCTTCCTCTTCTTGAGACAATGAATCCCAAGAACTTTCCTAATGATACACCAAATGTGCATTTAGAGGGTTTGAGTTTCATACTTTAGCGCCTAAGTGTGTCAAAAGCCTCAGATAGGTTAGCAATGTGGTTGGCTGCTTGCACGCTCTTTACCAACATATCATCTACATATACTTCTATGTTTCGTCCGATCTAATCCCGAAATATTTTGTTGACCAACCTCTGATACGTGGCCCTTGCGTTCTTCAGTCCAAAAGGCATTACCTTATAATATTATAAATCTTTATCTAGTCTAATTCGTGCATTGATATTTGGTTGTATCCCGAGAATGCATCCATGAAGCTCAATAGCTTATCTCCAGAAGTGGAGTCCACTATTAAATCTATCCGTGGTAGTGGATAGCTATCCTTGGGGCACGCCTTGTTCAAGTCAGTGAAGTCAACACACATTCTCCACTTGCCGTTGGACTTTTTCACTAATACCACGTTGGCCAACCAAGTGGTGTATTGAACCTTTTTTATGAATCTTGCTTCACACAACTTTTTCACTTCCTCGGCTGCTGCTTTACTCTTTTCAGCTGAATACCCTCTTCACTTCTGTTGTACCGATTTGTAAGTTGGATCGGCTTTCAACTTATGCACCATTACAGATGGTAATATCCCTGGCATATCTTCATGGCTCCATGCGAACACATCATTGTTCCTTTGGAGGAAGGATACCAGATCTTCTTTTACTATCGGATCTAATTGAGATCCGACCCAGATGCTTCTGTCAAACTCACCAAGCAAAAATTCTTCTAAATCCTTTACCGTTTTGCCGCCCTGTAATTGCCATCTTCATCCTTCGTGGCTCGTTCCAGGGCATTCCTTCATGGATACAATGTAGCAATGTCGTGCAACCTTTTGTTCCCCTCTTACTTCTCCAACTCCATTTTCTATTGGGAATTTCATCTTGAGATGTGGAGTTGAGGTTATGGCTTTAAGCTCGTTCAGTGCAGTTCTCCCAATGATCATGCTGTATGCTGATGGTTGGTCAACCAGTAGGTGATGTGGTATTTTTGTGACAAAAAATATCAATTATAAAATTACCACTCGCAATAGAACGAATCTCGTAGGATAGGGCTATATTGAGGGTGTCGAACCTCAAGGACTACAGGGGTTTTATTATCAAAATTCGAAAGATTAAATTTAACCTAATTAAAAAGAGAATTGATTTGATTTTGTTTAAAACTTAAAGTGAATGAAAATAAAAGAGATTTAAAATAAGAGAGAGTGTAGGGTATTGACTTCACCTCTATCTGCACAACAATGTTTAATCATAATTAATCCAAGAAATTCATTTTATGCATGTTATAAATAAACAAAAAACTACCTTATTAAAGAATAAGCATAATCTATCTTCGGTTGGCACGGATCGTCCACCTAACCACTCAGATGTGGTACGACCTGTCTTTCATAGGTATAAATTATCAAATTCTTAAACAGGATACATACAATCAATGAGTAAGTATAACCCATCTTCGGTTGGCACGGACTGTCTACCTAAATTACACTAAACTAGGGTGTAGTACAATCCGTCTTCCCTAGGCATGACCTATCAAATTCTATTGATCATATGTCAATTAAACCCATTGTATAACCATCATCCTCATAGTCACAGAAAACAAGAATGATTTGAGATCAATAAAAGTAAAATACTTTCTAAGACAAGAGAAGAATTTCACAAATATTGATTTTCAAATTTAAGAACAATTGCATTTAATATGAAGAACAGAAATCAATTGTAGCAATCCTCATAGTTATACAATCAACATGCATAAATTGAAAGTCTAGAAATTAAATACAATCAAACCATTGTGCTTGGATAGGGTTACATCAACACCCCACGAAGGGGTTTAGCCGCTCATGATCTTCTAAGTTTCAAAGACAATTTTCTGATTCCTAGCTCTAGGAAGCGGTGTGTTTTTTCTCAAGGCTTAGAGACTATTTATAAGGATTAGGAGAACCCTAAAAGCCCTATGAATCCCAGAAAAATCGTATTTTAGTCTCTCAGTCGGATTGGGAGACCTAGAAAACTTTCATTCTGAATTTCGAACTCCTTTTTGTCTCTGTCGCTCGAGCGCACTGTAGCTACATTAACGTGCTACAGTAACTTTCTACAGTAAATTGTTACAATACCGCTACAGTATTTTGCTACAGTGCCGCTACAGTACTTGAAATGCATTTTGAGCTCAAAATCAATGATTTTCTTGTATCTTTATTAAACACCCGAAAACACAAAAACAAAACAAAATCAAACAAATAACAACGCTAAGGAATTAACATATGCAAATTAAGGGGCTTGAATGTGCAACATTTGGCACTTATCACACCCCCAAACTTATATATTGCTAGTCCCTTAGCAATACAAAACAGAAAATAAACAGAAAAAGTAAAAAGATAAATCCATCTTTCGTGGGATGTACGATTGCATTTAGCGTATGCAACATGGCTTTTAAACCCTTAGGCATTCCCTAGAGGACAAGTGAAGTCTCGTGAGGGTTTTCTAGGAATGATACCCACAAATATTATCATCATTATATCATTCAAAAGGATAAAGCATCACAAAAATAATGGTTCTCATTCATTAGCAAGCTTAAAATTATAAACTCCATCTTCAAAATTCCAAAGAATTTACAAGTCAAATCACTTACAAATGGCAAATTGAGATACACAAATTGCAATTAGTGCAACGTGAACTAACACGTAGTCATGAGGCTTCAAAATAATTCTAATATGAATGAATCACCTTCTTAGAATTTATTGGACTTCATATCAAATGAAACAACCAAGGCATACATTTTTTTTTGTTGTAGGCTTTGCAATGCTTAACTCCCTTAAGCTTTCTAGTTGACCCATGTATCGAGTGTTAGGCCAATGTCTCCCAAACCAAATGGCTTTAGGGCACTGGGTGTAAAGTCACCCCTAAGGATTTACTAACTTGAGTCAAAAATGTTGCGAAGCTAAGCTAGCAATTTTATTAACCAACCCAAAAATTTCACTTTTTGACACGAACACTCACTGTTTAAAGATGCAAGATGTCCGGTTACTCAGCGAAAACTTCAAACTTGATATTTTATTTTTTTTAATTTTTTTAATTTTTTTAATACATATATAGCATGCCAAAGTTATTAATCCAATATGTCACCCAACATAATTCAAGATATTGAAAACAAACATAATTGGTCTCAAAATTCATACCTCACAGACATGTGCTGGTGTGCTCAAGATAGATTTAAATTGAAACAAGAAGCATCTCATGTTGCTAAAAGTAAGTAACAAGACTTAAAATCCCTCAGTCATATGATCATTTGTTCATAACTTTAAGCCTATCAATGAAATTTAAACTAGAATCAATGCTCAACCATATGCTTAAGAATGACATAGCAACAAAAATGGACCGTGTTTTGTTTTTCCATACCCCCAAACTTGAATGATACATTATCCCCAATGTATGTATAGAACTAAAGAATAAGATCAAGAGTATAGGAATACCTGAATGAGCAGATGGGGGCATATTATACCCCCAAACTTGAATGCAAAAACACGTCCTAAAAAGGTGATACTTCAACCAAACACCAATCAAGTACATACATTGTTGTAAAAATATAATCAAATAATGAAGCAACAATGGATAAAATAAACCTGGATGGAGATCATGTACCCTGGTGGAGTGAGGAGTCAAGCGCACAGGGCTGCGCTTGATCCTATGAGGTATTTCTCAATGTAAGTCTGAGTCCCGAAGGATCTTACCTCGATCCTTCAGAAGTCCAAGCAAGCTCTTCCATCTCTTCTTCTTTATGATCATCTAGCACTCCACAAGGAAGAGGATTCCTCTTACATCCCGAAACTGCTTCTCCCAGCTAATAGGTCTTGATACTCCCCGTGATGATGTTCAGGGTGTTTGTCTCGAACTGGTTTCATGATCAACCTCTTGTCTCTATGGGAGTTCTTAAAAATTGGGGTAGCCAGGGAATTTACCAAAAAAATTTCCACCCCAATGAAATCCACTTCAGCAACCTTCGAATGAAATATGTCCTCTGTGGGGTTGTCATCAGGTGTTGGAGTACTTGAAGTGAGAGGCATAGGCTCCGGTGGGTTGCTCCATGATGGAACTTCAGATAAAGGATCAGGAGGTGGGTCTTCAACAGTGTCTCCAATGTCATCCAAGAAGAAACATACATTCTGATCGGGCGCATTCTGGAAGGCATTGAAGATGTTCAATTTGATCTTCATATTCCCAAAAGAGTTCTTCATTACTTCGGTTCGGCAATTGATGCATGCATTGGCTGTGGCGAGGAAAGGACGCCTAAGGATGACTGGAATCTGCGTCTCTGGATTTAAGACCGGTTCTGTGTCCAGAACTATAAAGTCAACTGGATAGTAGAACTTGTCCACCTTGATAAGGACATCTTCCACAATCCCACGGGGTTTCTTGATCGAGCAGTCAGCCAATTGCAAGACAGTACTTGTTGGTTTCAATTCCCCGAAGCCCAGTTTCTGATATACCTAGTATGGAAGCAGATTAACACCAGCTCCTAAGTCGAGGAGAGCTCTCTCAATCTTAGTGTTTTCGATGACGCACGAAATTGTAGGTGCTCTAGGGTCTTTGAACTTTGGAGGATTGTTATGCTGAATCAGAGAGCTTACTTGCTCGGTGAGAATGACCTTCTTAGGAATATGCTTCTGATTCTTCCTCTTTTGAGTGCACAAGTCCTTCATAAATTTTGCATAGGCTAGAATTTGCTTGATGGCATCAAGGAGTGGGATGTTGATTTGAACCTACTTGAAGGTTTCCATCATGTCTTGTATCTTCTCTCCTTGTTTCCCGAAGAGGGAGGGTGCCTTAAGCAGCTCTGGGAATGGGACCTTAGGCTCATATGGTACCTCAGGAGTGGGGGCAGATGATGAAGATGCCTCGATGCTTACTTGTTTACCCTTGTCCTGATGCAGATTCTATGGGGCCTCAATTTGCTCATCCTTCTTTTCTTCCACATGATTGTCAACCAGTCTGCCGTTTCGCAATGTGGTGACGGCTTGAACTTGCTCCAGATGAGGCGTGCTTTCTTCTACCATGTATAGTCCCCTAGGGTTGGTCACTGGCTGACTTGGAAGCTTTCCTTCATCCCTCCTGTTGAGGGCATTGGCAACTTGTCCTACTTGAGCTTCTAGCTTGGCAATGGATTGGGAATGTGAGTTTACTATTTCTGCTTGAGATTTGACCGTTTGCTTTATCTCGCCCGCCAGCTCACTCATCATTTTTAGCATTCGATCCTCAAAATTAGAATCTGAGGGAGGTGGTGCGGCCTGGTATTGCTGCTGTGGAGGCTGGTAAGTGGAATGAAGTTGGTAGGGCTGCCTGTTGGATTGAGCTTGATTGTGTGGCCCTGGGGTTGAGTTGCCCGAATTCGGATTCTTCCATGAGAAATTTGGATGATTTCTCCACCTGGGGTTGTAGGAATTGGAGTACGGATCATTACCCTGTCTGGAGAAAGCTGCATTAACCTGCTCATTAGCAATATCAGTATAATTTCCAGTAACAAGGCAGTTATTTACATGATGCATAGGATTAGAACAGAATGAGCATTATTCAGGTAGTGTGTGCGTGTGAGAAGCATTAGGAGCAAAACTAGCAGTCATCCACTGGTCTAGCTTCTTGGTGATAGCCTCAACTACTTGGTTGGCCATGTTTGGGGAATGGCCTGCTTCATACAAACTTTCTGTCTTGAGTGCTTTAGGTGTTGGTGCCCTTCGTCTGGTGGAAACCTGCTGAAGAGAATTGTTACTCAAATTTTCAAACATAGACCGTGCTTCATCTTCTCTTTTTAACATGAATGTTCCTCCACATGATGCATCCACCATTTTTCTATTGGACTCAGTCAGGCCATCATAGAAACATTGCACTAGCTGCCATTTTGGCACAGTATGGTGTGGACATGATCTAAGCAAGCTCTGCAGCCTATCCCAAGTCTCATGGAAATCTTCTCCCTCATATTGGGAGAAGGTAGTGATAGCTCTCCTAGTGTCATTGGTCATTCCTATGGGAAAATACTTCTTAAGAAATTCTTGCTGCAATTGAGCCCAAGAAGTGATAGAGTTGGGTGTTAAGGACTGGAACCAATGTTTGGCTTTTTCCTTGAGGGCGAAAGGAAAAAGAAGAATCCTTAGGGCATCCTCAATGAATCCAATCGTTTTAGTGGTATCACAAATTGCTTCGAAATCACTGAGGAAGTCATAAGGATTTTCAGTGCTAAGCCTTAGGAAAGAAGGTAAACTTCGTATAGTGCTGGGCTTAATTTCATAATGGGTTGCCGTAATTTCCGGCAGTCGGAGACATGTGGGAGTAGTGTAAGTGGTAGGAAGATAATGATCTTGCAAAGCTACGTGGTTACCGTCTCCTATGGTCTTAGTGGAACGCTCTTCTAGCAAATTAGGGGTCCTTTGGGATCTAATTTGTCTAAGAGTGCGTTCAATTTCAAGGTCGCAAGAAATTAATAGAAAAGACAAAGAACGGTGACCGAGCATAAACAAAACAAGAAGAAAAGAAAAACTAAGCTAAAATAGAAAAGTAAAGCTCACAAACGGCCCTTAGATGCACTGGGATTTTGGATGCAGGCTGCTGCTGGTGCGCTCGATCGTACGGCAGGGTACTCTCGAGCGTATTGCCGCAGATGGGTGCGAGCGTAGGCGTGGAGGGATCGAGCGCAGAAGGTGGAGTGCGTACGTGCGCTCGATCACACGCAGGCTGCGCTCGATCGCAGTCACAAAGATGGGCAGCTACGGACCTGTTTGAGAATTCTAAAAAAAATAAAAATAAAAATAAAGCACAAAAACAGAATTAAAGTTAGCAATGGAAAATAGGAAATTAGATTATTAAGCTAAAATTAATCCTTAAAATTGATGTGGTATTTTTGTGACCAAAAATATCAATTATAAAATTACCATTCGCAATAGAACGAATCCCGTAGGATAGGGCTATATTGAGGATGTTGAACCTCAAGGACTGCAGGGGTTTTATTATCAAAATTCGAATGATTAAAATTAACTTAATTAAGAAGAGAATTGATTTGATTTGTTTAAAACTTAAAGTGCATGAAAATAAAAGAGATTTAAAATAAGAGAGAGTGTAGGGTATTGACTTTACCTCTATCTGCACAACAATGTTTAATCATAATTATTCCCAGAAATTCATTCTATGCATGTTATAAATAAACAAGAAACTACCTTATTAAAGAATAAGCATAATCTATCTTCGGTTGGCACGGATCGTTCACCTAACCACTCAGATGCGGTACGACCCGTCTTTCTTAAGAATAAATTATCAAATTCTTTAACAGGATACATGCAAGCAATGAGTAAGTATAACCCATCTTCGGTTGACACGGACTGCCTACCTAAATTACACTAAACTAGGGTATAGTACAATCCGTCTTCCCTAGGTATGACCTATGAAATTCTATTGATCATATGTCAATTAAACCCATTGTATAACCATCATCCTCATAATCACAGAAAACAAGAATGATTTGAAATCAATAAAAGTAAAATATTTTCTAAGACGAGAAGAATTTCACAAATATTGATTTTAGAATTTAAGAACAATTGCATTTAATATGAAGAACAGAAATCAATTGTAGCAATCCTCATAGTTATACAATCAACATGCATAAATTGAAAGTCTAGAAATTAAATACAATCAAACTATTGTGCTGGAATAGGGTTACATCAACACCCCACGAAGGGGTTTAACCGCTCATGATCTTCTAGGCTTCAAAGACAATTTTCTGATTTCTAGCTCTAGGAAGCGGTGTGTTTTTTCTCAATGCGTAGAGACCTATTTATAGGGATTAGGAGAACCCTAAAAGCCCTAGGAATCCCAGAAAAATCGTATTTCAGTCTCCCAGTAGGATTGGGAGACCTAAAAAAACTTTCCTTTTCAATTTCAGACTCTTTTTTGTCTCTGTCGCGCATGTGCGCTCGAGCGCACTGTAGTTACAGTAACGTGCTACAGTAAATTGCTACAATGCCGTTACAGTACTTGAAATGCATTTTGAGCTCAAAATCAATGATTTTCTTGTATCTTTATTAAACACTTGAAAACACAAAAACAAAACAAAATCAAACAAATAACAATGATAAGGAATTAACATATGCAAATTGAGGGGCTTGAATGTGCAACATTCGGCGCTTATCAGTAGGAAACACACCATTATTGTTGCCTGCCTTGGATATAACCCCGCTGATGCGGTATTTTTGTGTTAAAAAATAATCAATAATAAAAAGAACCACTTGCAATAGAACGAATCCTTGTCGGATAGGGCTCTATAGAGGGTGTCGAACCTCAAGGACTGCGGGGTATTGTTATCGAGCTTTTCAAGATGAAATATAACTCAATTTAAAAGAGATTGATTTGATTTTGTTTATTACTAAATTAAAGGAACAAAAGTAAAGACATAAAAGTAAAGGTAGAGTAGTGATGAGAGAAAGAATAGGGATTTCACCACTCAACGCATAACAATGGTCAATCACAAATTAATAAGGAAAATTCTTATTATGCATGATATAGAACTCATCTCACTCGAGTAATTAAGAAAATATCGTCATTTAAGAAATATATATAACCCATCTTTGGTTGGCACGGACCGTCCACCTAACCACTATGATGCGGTACGATCTGTCTTCCGAAGGTATGGATTATCTAATTCCTTAATAAGCTACATATATTCAAGGGAATAGTATAACCCATCTTAGGTAGGCAAGAACTATCTACCTAAATTACATTAAACTAGGGTGTAGTACAATCCGCCTTCCCTAGGCATAGTCTATATAACCCTCTTGATCATATGCTAGTTAAAACCATTGTACAACAATCATTCACATAATCACAAAAAATATGAAGGATTGAGTTCAATCAATATAAAAGACTTTTTAAGACAAGAGAAGAATTTCATAATGATTGAATATAAACATTAAAAACAATTTTCATAATTATACAACCATCATGCATATAGAAAAACCCAAACTAAAATACAATTAAACCATTGTTACTTGGAAATGGCAACATCAATGCCTTACTATAGAATTAGCTGCTCATCTTGGTGCTGGGATGGCCTCCTGTCATGGGTTATCTCCTCTTCAATTTGTCAAGCCTCCAAAAAGATTTTTGTATCTAAAACTAAGCACACCTTTCTCTTGAAGTTTGAGGTCAATTTATAGGGAGCAAACAAGTCCTAGAAGCCCAAGGAATCCCTGAAAGATCGTAGGTCAGTCTCCTAGTCCAAGTGGGAAACTGAAACCCTTCTTAAGGGTGGATTTGGGCTCTTTCCAGACTTTTGAGCATGAGTACGCTTGATACCAACTACGCACATGGGCTGAGGTGCGCTCGATCCCTCTTATGGTGCGCTCTACGCACATGGCTGTTTTACGCTCTTATCTTGGAGGTCAATTTCGGCATATAAAATATCCGAATTAAGAAATTTGTATTTCACAATGATTTGTAGCATTTTGAGTTGGATTTCCAATGCCACTAGTTTCACCTTAATCTGATATTCAAATAAAAATTTATGGTCAAATACGGAGACGTGTGCTAGGTCTTCTCAAAGTGTGTTTTAAGCCCAAAATCAATGATTTTTCTTGTATTCTTCCTAAGAACCAGAAAACACTAAAACAACACAAAATCAAACAAATAACAATGCTAAGGAATTCTCATATGCGAGTTAAGTGGCTTGAATGTACAACATTCAGTGCTTATCACACCCCCAAACTTATATATTGCTAGTCCTTTAGCAATACAAAACATTAAATAAAACTGAAACACAACAGGATAAATCCTGCTTTCGTGGGATGTACAATTGGATTTAGCGTATGCAACAAACCTTTTAAACCCTTAGGCATCCCTACAGGACGAGTGAAGTCTCACGAGGGCTTAATAGGAATGATACCCACAAGCATTGTTACTACCATGTTATTCCTAAGAATGCAGCACCATAAAAATCATGGTTCTCATTCATTAGCAAGCTTAGCAAAACAAACTTCATCTTCACAATTCCAGGAAATTAAGAATCAAGCTACTAAACATGGGATTATGAGATATCACAAAATTCAACTAGTGTAGAGTGAACTTAACACATAGTCATGAGGTTTCAAAAACTAATCTAAATCATGCGTGGTTCAATACTCAAATTTCGCCCCCATTGGATAAAACAACGCAACCGTTAAGTAGTCCCCGGCAATGGCGCCAAAAATTGATGTGGTCTTCTTAAAGCCAAAATAATATCAATAATAATAAACCATCTGCAATAGGACGAATCCTTGTTGGATAAGGCTATAAAGAGGGTGTCGAACTTCAAGGACTATAGGGGTGTTGTTATCAAGTTTGTGAAGATTAAAAGTAACTTAAGAAAAGATTTGGGATTTGTGTTTGCAACTAAATTGCATGAAAATAAAAGAGAATTTAAATATAAGAGAGAGTGCAGGGTATTGACTTCACCTCTATCCGCACAACAATGGTTTATCATATTTAATCACACACATTCATTCTATGCAGGTTATAAATAAACAAGAAAATACCTTATTAAAGAATAAGTATAATCCATCTTCGGTTGGGACGGATCGTCCACCTAGCCACTAAGACGCGGTATGACCCGTCTTCCCTAGGTATAGGCTATCTAACCCTTTTGATTATATGTCAGTTAAAACTATTGTATAATCATCATCCTCATAATCATAGAAAATAAGAATGATTTGAGTTCTACGTCTTCTCTAGATACAACACCTTGTATGTATGCATTGCAGACGAGTTTGCAGATAAATGTATTTTGTCATTGAATTTGGCAATTCAAAACCCAACAAACTCCCCCTTCGGCAATTATGTGAAAAAATTTACAAGTTATACTGGAATAGATAACTCATGTTTCCTGAAACACTCACAAAACATATTAAACGTATGTGGAATAGGAATACCCAATGTATATCAAAACCAAAATCATCAATGGTGTTCTATCTATTTTCAGTTTGCACTCTCTAAAACTTTCTCTCCCCCTTTTTGTCATGAATTGACATAGGTTAATAAAACACCAGTAAGCCCAAGGAAAGTCAGTAACATAAACATGATCAAAACTATGAATGCATAATGAGTTAAATGCAAGATTATGATAAAAAAAATATTCTATCCCTCAATTTATGACATAATAAAAATAAAGAAAAATGTCAGCAAATTTTTTTTCTCCCCCTCAATATAAGACTCGTTATGTCAGATACATACACATGATAAAACATAAAAAACTCATGTATTAAGCAATGATTGTCCAGTAATTTCTCAAAATGTCCAAAATATACATGAGAATGAAAAAATATGAAACAAAAGTTTCTTCAACACAAGCAAAGCAACATGTTCCACTCGACCCATGCTTGTGTGTTGTGTCAAGTGTGTGAAAGCTAACCATCTAGTAAGTTTAAGAACTTAAAAGGTGAGGGGATAGGCTAGTAAGCAAAACCTTAAATTACCTCATGGGAAGATTGACATGTATATCTAAACAAAAGTCAAACCTTGCTAGGGCCGTGTCACCGTCATCCAATACACTTCCCATGTAGTAATATCACATACTCAAACATTTTCCGGTAGTGACCGTCTCCTTCCGCAATGAATATAGTCATGACTATTTCTATAGGGACAAGTTTAGTACAAATAATACATAGTGAAATAGATTCCATTTGGAATATGTTCTTTTGTCCTCTTGTTTCACTATTTTTCTCTTTGAGAAAGTGTCTTTAATCATTTAGTGCTTAAAACAAATTAGAGGAGTGCTGGAATTTCTAGGTCCTAGGTTCAACTAGCATTTGGTCAATTTGATAGACACAACTAGTCAATCTTCCTCATATGTTTGCCTAACATAACTCACCCTTAAGGTCAAATTCATACTCAATATAAGCTTTAAATGTGCACAAGAGTTCAATCATAGGTAAAATGTACCACAGAAGCTTAAGCTTAGGTACAACAACAAAAATCAGTCCATTAATACATATTCATCTCTTGTATAGTAAGCACATTCTGAGATATAAGAAATTGGATCCATAAAGTATACATGAACTATCAAGGTGCATATGACAAAAATAATAAGGAGACAACCCTAATTTTTTTTTTTTCTTTTTGAATTTTTCAAATAAAATGCACAAAATTAATGCAATGCATATGTAGAACTGAAATTAGAGAAAAAATGCAATGCAATGTAATGAATGATACGTGCTCTAGGATATGAAGAAATATGCAAGACAATCAATCTTAGGCATGTTCTGGACCACCTTACTCTAGGTGAGTCCACCACTACTCCCCCTCAAAGGGTGAATAGTATCAACCTTCCTAACCCAAACCTTCTTAACCTTAGGTACAGATTTGTGACTCTTGTCAAACTCATCTAACCTAGATAACACTCCCCTCATCATTATGCATAGCCCCTCAAAACCTTTCCTAGAATAGGAATTCTCACTCTTATGCTCACAGGGTTTCAACTTAAAACAGTTAGGGCTAATATGACCAACTTTACCACAATGATGGCATGTAGGGACAAATTTCGGAGAAGCTTGTCTCTTATGAGGAGGAATATACCTATACTTAGATCTAGATAAACAAGACTCTACACCACTTTTTTCTTTCTTACGAGCAGCCTTCTTATTCCAAGGTCTTTGGGGTTTCAACTGAGAACAATTTGATCTAATGTGACCAGCAATCCCACAATGGTGGCATGTAGGAACAAACTTGGCATGAGTTTGTTCCTTTGAAGGAGCCTTAAATTCGGGCTTCACAATGTTATTCATGCAAGAAGTTTTGCCCTTATCCAAGCAAGCTATATTGGCTTTGAGTTCTTCAACTTTCACAGGCTTAACAAATAAAGTTTCTTTTTTAGAATTAGAAGCATGTGAAGTAGAGGCACCCAAGTTATTTTCAGATTTCAAAGAGTCAATTAAGGCATGTGATTTAGACAATTTAATAACCATAGTCTCTTTCTCATGCTCAACATCATTAAGCTTTTTAAGGGAAATTTTATAGTTTTTCTTCAATTTAACAAATTTCATAAAGAGCTTGGTATAGGTCATCTGAAGGTCATCCACATCAAAATCCATGGTAAGGGAATGAGGAGTATTCATTGCAAAGGAGTCAAGGATCTCACTCAGAAATTTAATCCAAACAGAGTGAACCCGCTCTGATACCAATTGAAAAATATATACTGCTCCAAATGACACCTATAAGCAGGTTGAATAGGTGTATGCAAATAATACGCGAAATTAAAAATTAAACAATCATATAACCAAAATATGTAAAACAATATATCATAGAGACACATATTTTGGTTACGAAGAAAAAACCATTTAGAGAACTCTCTAAAATGTAAAACCTCTTAGGGGCAGCCAAACTTAGAAAATCAATCAACTATAAAAGAATAAGGATTACGAGAAGTTCTACTGCAATAGCCATTTCCAGAACATCTCGCACAATCTTTCTACTTGATCTCATTTATTGGAACTCCGGTAGACTTCAGTTGTTTATGATTTGTGATGAAGGCACAACCTTTAACTTTAAGAGAGACTAACCCTAACGCTCAATATCTTAAATGCTCTCTGAGCACATGGAATTCTTATGTGTAATTCCTTACAATTTCGTGCATAATAGTTCTCTATATATAGAATACAAGAAAGCTTAGTACTAGTTGAAATAGGAAGAAAACCTAGTACTAGTTGGAATAGGATTCATCCAAATTTTTGTTCTTATCTTGCGGGATGTTTTTGGCATAGCTAACTTCTAAATTGTGAAAATATTATTTCACAAAGATTTGCTAGTCCTTAGCTCGAGCTTTTCCTAAAATTGGTCTTTTATGCTCGAAACTTTCCAGAAATACTTCATTTTTCTTCAAACATCTAAAAACTAACAAAAACAGAAAAAGGAAACAAAACATCACAAAATAACACGACTAAGAGATTACCATACGTAAATTAAGGGGCTAAAATATATATATTTTAGCACTTATCACACCCCCAAACTTACGTATTGCTTGTCCATTAACAATACGAAACTAAAAATACAAAGAAACTAAAACAAAAGCACTCTATCTCCACTGTCGTAGAAAACACGATTGCATTTAGCATATGCAACAAGCCTTTTAAACCCTTAGGCATCCCTAGTAGCATGAGTGAAGTCTCATGAGGGTTTAACAGAAATGTTAGCCACAAACATTATGCAAAGTTCATGTTGTTCCCAAGACTCAAGTATCTTAAAAAGATAAGCTCAATCTTCACAATGAATTTGAATTTTAAAGCCTAACCACTTACGAAAAGTAGGCATTGGCTTCACAAGCTCAAAATAGTGTAAAGTGAACTGGCACATAAATATGAAGCTTCCAATTATTTCCAATGTGCAATGTCTCAGTATCTCAAATTCATTGGGATCCCTATTAGAATGAAAAACTTTGGTATAAAGTCAGATTATTTTCTTTTTGGTCAGGCTGTGCAATGTTTGGTTCCTTTAGGCTTTTTAATTGACTCATGTAACGAGTGTTTGGCCAATGCATCCCAAACCAAATGGTTTTAGGGCACTAGGTGTAGAAACAACCCTAAGGATTTACTAACTCAAGTCAAAAAGGCTATGGAACTAAATTAGCCGTGACATTAACCAAATTAAAATTTTCACCTTTTGACGTGAACACTCATTACTTAATGAGGCAAGAACTCCAGTTACTCAGTGAAATGCTTAAAAATGATCAATTTTTTTTATTTTTTATTTTTTTATAATCAAGATATGTATGTCAAAGTATCTATCCAACAATTCTTCCAGCTTCACCCAAGACATAGAAACATACACATCAAGCTCACATGTCATACCTTACAATTGATGTGCTAGTGTGCTTGTGTCAAATCAAATCATACAGGTGAATTCTCAATTGCCAAAAGTAAGTGACCAAACTTAGAAATTCTATCGTCAGATCATGTATTCAAAATTTTAAGCTCACCAATGAAAATCAAATCACAATTTTTTTTTTCAAATCAACAAAAATTTCAAGACAAACATGAACATGCATTTTTCGAAAATTAGGGACAAAGTGTGTGTAAAGTGTCTCCCATACCCCCAAACTTAAATTACACATTGCCCTCAATGTGTATATAATATGGAAAGATCTTACTGGGGAGATAAGAAAATTGGTTGGAACAGGCATGGCTTATAGCATACCCCCAAACTTGAACGCAAGCACTCTTGTCCTT
This sequence comes from Corylus avellana, assembly GCF_965113065.1. NCBI lineage: Eukaryota > Viridiplantae > Streptophyta > Magnoliopsida > Fagales > Betulaceae > Corylus > Corylus avellana. The sequence goes on along the minus strand of NC_142491.1, from coordinate 25,516,802 downwards.
GAAAACAAACTACTAAAATAAAAAGGAAAACCAAAAATAAACTAAAACTTAACAACACAAAAAAAAAAAAAAATGAAAAACAACAAAAAAATAAATAAAAGGATGTGATATGGGGTTGCCTCCCCATGAGCGCTAAGTTTAACGTCTTTAGCCAGACTGTTGTGACCCTTTAATTTAAACTTGAAGCACCAGTCATTTCTTCTCTTGCACCAAAGAGAATGAATTTTTCTTACCAGAGGGTGATTCCAAATGTCTCCAGATCAGGGCATATCACTCTAAGTATTCTCAAATAGTTTCTCATCTTGAAGGGAATCATGAACTGGAATAATATGAGAAGAATACTCAAGCGGTTTTTCTACCTCGATGGTCTCTTTTTGCTCATCTCTTGGTAATTCTGGAATAGGAGTTGATGTTGAAGATGCTTTAGTGCTCACTTCTTGTAGATCTTGTGGGACATTAATTTTCTCCTCCTTCCTCTCTTCCACTTCTTCACTCCTAAATGTGATAGCTTGCTCATGGTAGCAAGTACTCTCATCTTCCATGTAGTGTCCATTAGGATTTGATCACAAACTAACTTTGCGGTTCTTTTTCTTTGAGGATATCTGGGACTTGCTTGAGTTGAGTCTCTACCATTGCAATGGATTTAGATTGAACATTCTCCGTCTCCTATAGAGAGTTTACCATCTAATTAGAATCACTTAAAAAATTTAACATCTTACCTTTAAAATCAGAACCAGTCAAAAGAGATGGATCCTCTTCTTGTTGTGGAGGCAAATAGATGGGAGGTGGTCCCATTTCATAAGCTTCTATCTTGACAATAGATTGCAGCAGTTGATTGTTCGTCTCAACTTTGCTGAGAAGAGATGAAAAGTCATAACTCTTCAGAGGAGGTGGCTCCTCTTTGTATTGTTGAGGCCAATAGATGGGAGATGCCTTTTCTTGAGCTTCTTCTATCTTGACGTCAATGGATTGCAGCACTTGATTATTGGCTTCCATTTGGTTGAAAATAGCTGACAGATTTTCTTTAAAGTCAGAGCTCTTCAGAAGAGGTGGCTTGGCCTAATACTGCTGTTGTGGAGCTTGAGATTGATCATGGAACTGCAGATATGATTGATGGAGTAGTTCAGGAAATTGTGGAGCATGATTTGCAGGAGCTTGAGCTTGCCATGAGAGATAAGACTGGTGGTTCCATGCAGAGCAGAAGTCATTCCCCGATCTAGAGAACAGTGTGCTCATATAAGGTGTTTGAATGTCTCCCCACATGAGTAAAACAAAAGAAAATTAAATAAAAGAAAAATAGAAATAGAAATAAAAATAAAAATAAAAATAAAAATAAATACTTATAGCTGGCCCAAGTCTACTGAATGAGTGCACTCGATTGCGTTGTTAAGTGTGCATGATGGCACTAGGGCAAAGGTGGGGTCAATTGCCCTGCAGCAGTGCGTTCGATTGCACCGCTATAGAACAGAACTCCATCACACTGCACTGTGATGTAAAAGCTTTATGCTCATGATCCTTCATCAATTAATGAGACTGAAATGATTTCCCCTTCAAAAAAAAAAAAAAAGTACACTCAAATTTAAATAAACACAAGAAGAAATGTTTTTCTCACCTAAATTAGCTTGAAACATATTCTTAAAACACTCATTTGTCTTAACAAAGTTGATTTTAATGACCATAGAAAGTGAAAAGCTAGAACAAAAGGGTGTATGGTCATCCACGTATCAGAATAGGAATCTCCCAATTTTAAGTATAAGGTCATGATCTAATGTTGTTGCATCTAACGACATGGATGATATCATCTCATTTAAATTTTTTGAATACCGTGCTAACATATTTATCAGGTGAAATCACTTACACCATTAGATACAACATTAAACTCCGGCCAAAAAAATAACTCTTTGAAGTTCCTTGTCATCACAGATGGGGTTTATAAGTTAAATATAGCTGGAAAATATACGAGGGAGACGTGCAGAGAGAGAGAGAGAGTACTTTGAGCACAACATAAATGTCTCACAAATATAAGATTTTATAAGTTTCAATGAATGTTATTTATAAGTTTCAATATATGTAAAGTAGACTTTAAGAAGTTACCACAAGTGACGAAGAAAGCAAGTAGAAAGAGGGCCAAAATGGACAAGCTATTCATGACTGAGTGTACTTTTTGAGTGTTTGAAATGAAATTAATGTGAAAGAAAGGGACTTGTGTAAACGATATTTATATGAGGATTTTGACAATTCATTTATTAATTTTGCTATATTTTGAAAGCTATTTTTGAGAGAAAAAACTAGAAGGTTTGAGTTGTTGTGAAACTTCGACAAAGAGGTGGATATGCTGAAACAATACTTATTCTTTGTTTGGGAAATAGAAAAAGTATGTCTGATAAATTTCTCTATGTTGTAGAAAAAGACAAAAGAAAGATAATTGTAGAGAAGAAATTTGTATTTATGATGTATGTTCAATTGTACAATAGAATGATCTTTTTATAGTTGAATAAGGCCATGAAAGAAAGGAAATACAATAATTTCAAAAATCAGCGTACTTACAATAATGAATATTATAGCAAATATTGCCATAATATGTGGAGAATATGAACTTGTTTCTAATTTATTGTACTTGTAATTACTTTTCATGTTTCTACCACAACTATGGAACAAATATTTTCGGCCTTGAATAATAATTGTCAAAACTAAGCTTCGCAATAAAATTGAAGATGAGTTTTTGTCTGATTTTTTGATGTTGTACATCAAAAGAGAAATTACTAAAATTTAGAATAAATTTAGCCACATGATTTTTAGGATCTAAGAGAACGATGGGTCTTATTTTGATAGATATTTAAAGTGAATTTTGAAATATATTATGAAGTAATTATTTGTATGTTTTCCTTTGTTTACTTTTTTTTGTTAACACTGAATTGATTTTTTTATGTATTTATTTCACCATCAATTTTAAAATATTTCTCAGTCATACTTTAGCCCTCATATCCTAAAATATTTTTTATTTATGCTTTGCCACTACCCATAAGACTTTCTGGCTCCATCCCTGCTTGGTGAAAGGCATGGCCTCCTTGCCTCCATGTGGCTCTGCATGTATGTGCATATGTATATATGTATATATGTAATTTATCCAACATCCATATAAAATATACATTGGCAAATAAGATTAGAAAAATCATATACCTTTTTTCTTCTCCTTTCAAATTACTGATAACAAGCAAAAGAATAATAGGTTGTATTTATTTGTTTCAAACTTCATTACAAAATTTAGTCTCAGCCAACTGTAGGTACCAAAATGATATTGTCATTGCGATCAAGGACAAAGTATACACGATTGCAACAGAAATCTGCAAATCCTACTCTGTCTAGAGGTAGGACAACTATTGTTACCAGAGGGTTATCCTTTTATATCACTGCCTTGGCTTGCTGGTCATTCTTTCCAACCAATTCAGGTCATTGAAATTTGTGACCTACAAAAATTAAATTAGCATCAGTATAGAACTAGGATTAAAATTATTCTTTCCTTAAACATCACGCTTCGATACAATTCCCTAGAATTGATCATAAATTTCTATCTTGCCTAGACAAAGTTATCTAAGCATTGACATTTATTTAAGAAAAAGGGAACAAGAAGAAGAAGAAAAAATTCAAAAGCATACACGTTGATCATAGAGTAATGCTATTTAGTAGTTTGTCAAACAACTGCCATTAAGAAATCTAAATAGGAGCATGATTAGATCTTTTCCTTAATATTGCATTTTTCATTTACGAATGTCATGACATTATTTATTTATTTTTTTCTAAATTGGGTTTCACAATAATTAACTTTTCGAATTGCTGCAATTTTAGCAGCTAAATTCAGAGAGCCCAAATAAAACTCACTTGCATGAGCAGGTGACTGAGGCCCAAAATGTTGTTGGACAAGTCAATCTCATATGGACTCTCTCACATTAACGGTCCATTTTGGTCCAATTTGGTAGCAATTTGTTGCACATCCATATCTTTTCTTTTAATTCTCTCTTTCTTTGTAAGACTTAAAACCAAAAATCTATTCCAACTCTATCTCACCTTTTTAGTACTTGAAATAATGCCAGTTAAAAGTACACTCAAATTTAAATAAACACAAGAAGAATTTTTTTTTTCCCTCTTAAATTAGCTTGAAACGTATTCTCAAAACACACATTTGTCTTAACAAAGTTGATTTTCTATGACCATATCAAGTGAAAAGCTAGAACAAAAAGGTGTATGGTCAACCACTGTAGTGACCCAAATAATTAACTAAGCTTAGGTAGCTCAGTTAGAAGATTAATTTGGACTTTGGATTACTAGGATCAACCAGAAGGGCATTTTGGGGAAATTGGACTTCTAGACTGGACATACGCTAGGGTTGGTGGATGTACGCTCTTGTCTTTTGGTGCGGACGTACGCGGGGGACCACTAGACATACGCTAGCAAATAGTACGCCGTAATCTGTGAATAGTATGCAGACGTACACTCAATAGTACAAGGATGTGTTAAGTGCCAAAATATTCATATTTTAGCCCTTAAACTTATATGTGTTAATTCCTTAGCATTGTTAATTTATGCCATTTTATTCCTTTTTTGTATTTTCTGTGTCTTTGTAGGCCTTTGGAAGAAAAGGAAGAAAACCTGGAAGTATTGAGCTTAAAGAGCAAATTTGGGAAAAGTTGAAGGTTCTGGTAGTGTGATCGATCGCAGGAGACCTACGATCGAGCTCATACGGTCTGCGATCGAGTGTACACGGGCTACGATCGAGCGCATTGTGCGCTGGAGAACAATGAGCTGTGGCCAGAATGCCTTTTCCTTCCATATTAGGGTTTTCCAAGTCCTACTTGTAACAAGACTAGACCCTACGAATTTTCTAGGTTTACTAGCGTGTCAAGGACTTCTAAAAGCCTATAAATACACCTCTAAAACTTTAAGAATGATTATCCGGGAATAGACACAACTTTGGGGAGAAGAATTGGAGGCTACTTCTAAGAGTGGTTTTCGGTTCTTTCTTTACCTTCTCTTTTTAGTTTTATTTTAATTATGTGTAACTAACTCTTAAGGAGGGCTAGATTGAAGCCAAAATTATGTTTATTTAATATTTCAATATTGGCACCTTTGTGATAATCATATTGTGATGCTTCATTCATGCCTGTTTTCTTGAATTCCCCATATGTGTGTGATTGGCCATTATATGCATGTGGTATGGATTAGTTAATTAAATCAATTTGGATGACCGAGTCCTGGGTTTAATAAGAGTAAGACAAGAAATTCACACTGGATTCTTGGGTTAATCAACATGGAAAACCGGGAGTATACGCCCATGCCCTAGGTTTCGTGTGTTTGTCGATTTTCATAGATTTATGCTTTCTTAAAGAACAACTTAGTATACACCCATGCTAAATCCTATGAGAAAGAAAAGAGTTAAAGTATACACCCACGCCTAACTCGTTACTTAGGGAAATCAATAGCTTAAAGAGTATACATCCATGCCCTTAGGTTGGCGAACATTGAGTATTCATAATATGATTGGATTATTGGCATATTGTTATATTATTTGAGCATAATTAGTGGTGGATATCAAAGCCCTACCTTTACTTTATCTTTTTTTTTTTTTTTTTTTTTTTTTTTTTTTTTTCATAATATCAATTTAGTGACAACTTGATAATTTTAATAAATTCTAAATAAAATCAACAATCCTCGTGGGATCGATCTCGTACTTGCTGCATTATACTATTGTTTGATCTTGTGCACTTGCGAGTAAAATGTACTAAATATTATCTATTAATTTAGGTAGTATTTGGCACAACAGGACGTCCTCTACTTTTTGGATTGACCGCAGGTCAAGACCAATACGTATGAAGTAGCCTTTGGACCGCTGGTGAATAGTACGCTGACGTACGCCCCTAGGACCGAATGTACACTCCTTTTGTCACCTATAAATACCCTCTCACCCCCTCGCCATTTCACACCCATTCCGCCCCTAAACCTTCTAGAGACCCTGTGTGAGTGCCTTTTGTGAATTGTGTGTGTTCTTGGAGGAGAAGGAGAGATTTCTTGGAGGTTTCGCTTCAAGGAGGTAATCTTCTAAGCTTATCTAGTTGTTTTAGCTGCTTAAGTGCTTTTCTATAGTTAGCTTAGTTGGTAGTTTGTAGCTTCTAGTTATGTTGTTGCCCTTAATCTTGATGGTTTAATAGTTTATCTTGATTTAGCTTTTAATTCTTGTTGGTATATTTCCTTTCGCATGAAGATGTTGTTTTGAGATAGATAGTCTTAGAAGGCCTTTTGGTAACCTTAGAAATTAGTTCGGGAGGATAGGAGGATGGTTGAACCAAATGAGGTTCTACTTGAAACTCTCTAAGTGAACGTATAGCCTCAAGCCCGGATGCATAGTCCGAAGTAATTCAGCGGACGTACGGCCATGAGACTAGACGTACGGTTAGAAGTATTTTAGCGAACATACGGCCACGAGCCTGAACGTACGGTCAGAAGTGTTCCAAGAAATGCCACTTTGGCCAGACGTCTAATAGCCTCTGTTTCCATGTCTTAGGTTTGTTTTAGTTGGATTTAGAACTAATGATAGATCTTTTCTCAGTATTCGAGGTTATGGAGCCTAAAGGGAATTTTATGGAGGAGCCTTACGACTCAGGTGAGTGTAAACTCACATGGATGCTTGTTGTTACTTTTCCTGCATTGCACGTCTATTTTATATATATATCAAACATGCATATTTTGCAACTCTCATGAAATATATTTTGGAATTACTGTGAACTCTCTTTTGTGAAAACGTGCGTTGATTAATAAGATAACAATGACGTTTGTAAAACTATGCACGTAAAAGACTGATAAGATTAATTGCATCGTATGACATGGTACACCGGTACGTGTGGGATAACGGCCATGGGCTTACTATACAAGTTAACTTTATGGGCATGTGTGTGTGTGGGGGGGCCTTGGATCCAAGGGTTTTGTGACCAAGACGCAGCCATTCCCAATGGATGGTCACTATAAGATGGACATCATTAGTGGTGTGGGCCACCCGGGGTAGGATTCGGTCGTGCCACTAGTGTTATGTATGGTAGCCGTGCAATAGCCTGGGCACCGGTGTTGTACTACAGGTCCCTCGAGATAGCATCAACCCTGCTGAAAAGGGGTAATATCTCGAGTAGACCATACGATTAAACTATAACTATTACTCATGATTATGTGCATATATATATATATATATATATATATATATATATATATATATATATCACATCCTTGATAAACTGTCATAATGTTCATGTGCTTTATAAATAACTGAATCCACAAATTAATGACGAGTACGTTATGTGCATTTATACTCACTAAGTCGTTGGACTTACCCTTGTATTATTTCCCTTTTTTCTCCATATGTACAATTGTGTTGTTAGAGATAGTTTAGTAGAAGATGGCTACCGCGAAGTACCCGGTTACTATGGAGGATTCGACCTAGGAGATGCTTGAGGACTTATTGCAAGCTTAGGCAGGTACTCATGGTAACTAGTACTTTTGAGTTATGTTGTAGACTTAGAGCTTTTATGCATGCTTGCATATTAAGGTATAGAATAGATCCCTTGTAATGATGAAGTGCATAGTGTGATTTCCGCTATTTTGATGTTCCTTGGTAGATGCTCTGGTTGTAATGATTAATGTTTATAGAATCTTATAGTTTCCGTTGTTTAGTATCCTCTGTCTTTTTTAGGAGTAGAGGTCCCTGAGTCTTGTTTGGAGTGGAATAAGGCTGGGAAACGAACCATGGAGTTATTGACCATTTAAAAGGATGACTTTAAAATGCAACTAATATTGACAATATTCCTTATAAATAAAAGGAATCATATAAAATTGCTCCCTTACTTAACGAAAATAAAGGATTCTTCTAAAAACCATAACTATCATGCTATATAGTTTGCATGTTTTCTTATGAGTTCTCTTATACTTAAATAGTTAGGCACCTTTGCTTTTCAATTTAATTGACACTTAATTATCAATGTGTTCCTTAGCTTTCTCTAACGATTAGGTGATTACTTTGAATATTATTATATGAGTAACGTTACATACCACATAAACCACGTAAAAATTTCTTAGAAATGTTTGATTAACGAGAGAGATTCAATGTATTAAAGATATTAAATTGTTGAAACAAATATAAGATTTTCAAGCAAATAATTTATGATATAAATGGGAAAACTAACTTTAATATATCTTGTACAATGAATGTTTAGCAAGGTTTCGCATGCCAATAAGACATTATTTATAAGTTTCAATATATGTAAAGTAGTTTTTAAGAAGTTACCACAAGTGACGAAGAGAGCAAGAAGAAAAAGGGCCAAAATAGACAACCTCTTCATTATTGAGTGTACTTTTCGAGTGTTTGGAAGGAAATTAATATGAAAGAAAGGGACTTGTGTAAACCATATTTATATGAGGATTTTGACAATTCGTTTATTAATTTTACTATATTTGGAAAGCTATTTTTGAGAGAGAAAACTAGAAGGGATTTTGAGTTGTTGTGAAACTTCGACAAAGAGGTAGATATGCTGGAACAATATTGATTCCTTGTTTGGAAAATAGAAAAAGTATGTTTGAACAAATTGATTTTTCTATGTTGTAGAAAAAGACAAAAGAAAGATAATTGTAGAGAAGGAATTTGTATTTCTGATGTATGTTCAATTGTACAATAGAATGACCTATTTAGAGTTGAATAAGGCCTTAAAAAGAAAGGAAATACAATAACTACAAAATCACATAAAATTAGCATATTTACAATAATGAATATCATAACAAATATTGCCATAATATGTGGAGAATATGAACTTGTTTTTAATTTATTGTACTTGTAATTATCTTTTCCTGTTTCTACCACAACTATAGAACAAATATTTTAGCCTTGAATAACAATTGTCAAAACTAAGCTTCACAATAAAATTGAAGATTAGTTTTTGACTGATTCTTTGATGTTTTGCATCAAAAGAGAAATTTCTGCAAAATTTAGCATAAATTTAGCCAAATAATTTTCAGGATCTAAGAGAACTACGGGTCCTATTTTGATAGGTATTTAAAGTAAATTTTGAAATATATTATGAAGCAATTATTTGTATGTTTTCCTTTGTTTACTTTGTTTGTTAACATTGAATTGATACTAACTTTTTTTATGTATTAATTTAACCTTCAATTTTAATTTATTTCTAACTCATACTTTGACCCTCATATCCTAAAATATTTTTCATTTATGCTTTGCCCCTACCCATCAGACTTTATGGCTCCGTCCCTGCTTGGAGAAAGGCATGGCCTCCTTATCTGCATGTGGCTCTGTGTGTATATGTATATGTATATATCGAATTTATCCAACATCCATATAAAATATTCTTCGGCAAATAGGATTCGAAAAATAATATACCTTTTTTTTTTCTTTTCCTTTCAAATTACTGATAACAAGCAAAAGAATAATAGGTAGTATTTATTTGTTTCAAACTTCATTACAAAATGTAGTCTCAGGCAACTATAGGTACTGAAATGATATTGTCATTGCGATCAAGGACAAGGTATACACGATTGCAACAGAAATCTGCAAATCCTACTCTGCCTGGAAGTAGGACAACTACTGTTACAAGAGGGTTATCCTTATGTATCACCGCCTTGGCTTGCTGCTCATTCTTTCCAACCAATTCTGGCCATCGAAATTTGTGACCTACAAAAATCGAATTAGCATCAGTAGAGAACTAGGATTAAAATTATTCTTTTCTTAAACAACAAGCTTCGATACAATTCCCTAGAATATGATAATAAATTTCTATCATGCCTATCCGAAGTTACTTAAGCATTAACATTTATTTAACAAAAAGGGAACAAGAAGAAGAAGAAAAAATTCAAAAGTGTACACATTGATCTTTGATCAAAGAGTAATGCTATTTAGTAGATTGTTAAACAACTGCCATATAACTGAAAAGATGTGGTAGTAAAAATCGGTCATTACTTTTTCAATTTTTTAAGTGAAGATTTTCACTACCACGTTATCAACTTATATGTTCGTCGTATAACAATTGATTAAATAACATTACTCGTAATATGCATAACAATAACTACAACAATTAAAGTAGACTTAAGCTATAGGAAAAGAGGAATATAACCCAGCATTTCTTTTTTTAGATTCTCATAAGGGAAAATAAACGAGGAAATAATTAAAGAGACCTACTATTTCTCCAACTCCTATCCATCTCTTGTCCAACTTTCTTTTTCAATCTACCATTAGATTTGTAGGACCTCCATGTGGGTCGTACAAATTTAATAGTATATTTTAAAAAATGTGAATGGAGTTGGATGAGAGATTGACATGCGAAGATAAAAAATAGTATTTATGCTAATTAAATTGGTATTTGGAAGTTAAGAAATCTAAATAGGAGCATGATTAGAACTTTTCCGTAATATTGCATTTTTCATTTTCAAATGTCAACACATTATTATTTTTTTTTCTGAATTTGGATCCACAATAATTAACTTTTCTAATTGCCGCAATTTTAGCAGCTAAATTGAGAAAGCCCAAATAAAACTCACCTGCCCGAGCTGGTGACTAAGGCCCAAAATGTTTTTGGACAAGTCAATCTCATATGGATTCTCTCACATTAACTCTCGAAATTGGTATCATTTTGGATAACTAATTTGTTGCACGCCCATATTTTTGCTTCTCATTCTCTCTTTGTAAGATTTAAAACCAAATCACTATTCCAACTCTATCTCACATTTTTACTACTTGAAATAATAAGTCTTAAAAGTACACTCAAATTTAAATAAACATAACAAGAAATGTTTTTTTTTTTTTTTTTCACTTAAATTCGCTTGCAACATAGTCTTAAAACACTCATTTGTCTTAACAAAGTTGAGTTTTTATGACCATATAAAGTGAAAAGCAAGAACAAAAAGGTGTATGGTCAACCATGTATCGGAATATGATTCTCCCAATTTTAAGTATAAGGTCATGATTTAATGTAGAGAGAGAGACAGACAGAGGGAGAGAGAGAGAGAGAGAGTACCTTGAGCACAACATAATTGATCTGTGCAAGAACCACTGGCACAAGGTGGGTAACGAGGCCATGTAGCTGCATTAGGATTTGTCACGGTTTCTACCGAAGTAGCGGAACCTACGATAACACATAAATATATGTTATTGACCATTTAAATGGATGACTTTAAAAGGCAAATAATATTGACAATATTACTTATAAATAAAAGGAATCATATAAAAATTGCTTCCCTCACTTAACGAAAATAAAGGATTCTTCTAAAAACCATAACTATCTTGCTATATAGTTTGCATGTTCTCTTATGAGTTCTGTTATAATTAAATAGTTAGGCACCTTTGCTTTTCAATTTAATTCACAGTCAATTATCAATGTGTTCCTTAGCTTTCTCTAACGTTTAGGTGCTTACTTTGAATACTATTATATGAGTAATGTTACGTACCACATAAACCACTTAAAAATGTCTCACAAATGTTTGATTAACGAGAGAGATTCAATGTATTAAAGATGTTAAATTGTTGAAACAAATATAAACTTTTCAAGCAAATATTTCATGATATAAATGGGAAAACTAACTTTAATATTACTTCTACAATGAATGTTTCACATGGTTTCACATGCCAATAACAACATTATTTATAAGTTTTAATATATGTAAAGTAGATTTTAAGAAGTTACCACAAGTGAGGAAGAGAGCAAGTAGAAAGAGGGCCAAAATGGACAAGCTCTTCATGATTGAGTTGTTGTGAATTCGACACACAGGTAGATATCCTGAAACAATACTGATTCTTTGTTTGGAAAATAGAAAAAGTATGATTGATAAAATTGATTTTTCTACGTTGTAGAAAAAGATAAAAGAAAGATAATTGCAGAGAAGAAATTTTTATTTTTGATGTATGGTCAATTGTACAATAGAGTGAACCTATTTATAGTTGAATAAGGCCCTGAAAGAAAGGAAATACAATAACTACAAAATCACATAAAATCAGCATATTTACAATAATGAATATCATAGCAAATATTGCCATAATATGTGGAGAATATGAACTTGTTTTTAATTTGTTGCACTTGTAATTACTTTTCCTATTTCTACCGCAACTAAAGAATAAATATTTTCAGCCTTGAATAATAATTGTCAAAACTAAGCTTCACAATAAAATTGAAGATGAGTTTTTGACTGATTCTTTGATATTGTACATCAAAAGAGAAATTACTGCAAAATTTAGTATAAATTTAGCCAAATGATTTTCAGGATCTAAGAGAACGACGGGTCCTATTTTGATAGATATTTAAAGTGAATTTTGAAATATATTATGAAGTAATTATTTGCATGTTTTCCTTTGTTCACTTTGTTTGTTAACACTAAATTGATAATAATTTTTTTTTTTATGTATTAATTTAACCATCAATTTTAATATATTTCTAAGTCATACTTTGACCCTCATATCCTAAAATATTTTTCATTTATGCTTTGCCACTACCCATAAGACTTTATGGCTCCGTACCTACTTGGTGAAAGGCATGGCCTCCTTGTCTCCATGTGGTTTTGTGTGTATATGTATATGTCTATATAGAATTTATCCAACATCCATTTAAAATATACTCCAGCAAATAGGATTAGAAAAATCATAGACCTTTTTACTTCTCCTTTCAAATTACTAATAACAAGCAAAAGAATAATAGGTAGTATTTATTTGTTTCAAACTTCATTACAAAATGTAGTCTCTACCAACTATAGGTACCAAAATGATATACACGATTGCAACAAAAATCTGCAAATCCTACTCTGCCTAACAACTACTGCTACAAGAGGGTTATCCTTTTGTATCACCGTCTTGGCTTGCTGCTCATTCTTTTCAACCAATTCTGGCCATCGAAATTTGTGACCTACAAAAATTGAATTAGCATCAATATAGGATTAGGATTAAAATTATTCTTTCGTTAAACATCACGCTTCGATACAATTCCCATGAATATGATCATAAATTTCTATCATGCCTAGACGAAGTTACCTAAGCATTAACATTTATTTAAGAAAAAGGGAACAACAAGAAGAAGAAAAAATTCAAAAGTGTACACATTTATCTTTGATCAAAGGGTAATGCTATTTAGTATATTTTAAACAACTACCATATAACTGGAAAGATGTGTTAGTAAAAATCAGTCATTAATTTTTCAATTTTTTAAGTGAAGATTTTCACTATCACGTTATCAATTTATATGTCAGTCATATAGCAATTTACTAAATGACATTACTCATAATAAGCATAACAATAAGTACAACAATTAAAGTAGACTTAAGCTATAGGAAACGAGGAATATAACCCAGCATTTCTTTATTTAGATTCTCATAAGAAGGGAAAATAAGCGAGGAAATAATTAAAGAGACCTACTATTTCTCCAACTGTTATTCATCTCTTGTCCAACTTATTTTTCAAGCTACCATTAGATCTGTAGCACCTACATGTGGGTCGTACAAATTTAATAGTATATTTTGAAAAAATGTGAATCGAGTTGGATGAGAGATTGACATGAGAAGATAAAAAATAGTATTTATGCTAATTAAATTGGTATTTGGAATTTAAGAAATCTAAATAGAAGCATGATTAGATCTTTTCTGTAATATTGCATTTTTCATTTTCAAATGTCAACACATTATTATTTTTTTCTTAATTGGGATTTACAATAATTAACTTTTCGAATTGCCGCAATTTTAGCAGCTAAATTGAGAAAGCCCAAATAAAACTCACCTGCCTGAGCAGGTTACTGAGGCCCAAAATGTTTTTGGACAAGTCAATCTCATATGAATTATCTCACATTAACTGTCCAAATTGGTATCAATTTGGATAACTAATGTGTTGCACAGCCATATTTTTGCTTTTCATTCTCTCGTTCTTCGTATGAGTTAAAACCAAATCACTATTCCAACTCTATCTAACCTTTTTATTACTTGAAATAATGCCTCTTAAAAGTACACTCAAGTTTAAATAAACACAAGAAGAAATGTTTTTTTCACTTAAATTAGCTTGCAACATATTCTTAAAACACTCAATTGTCTGAACAAAGTTGAGTTTTTATGACCATATAAAATGAAAAGCAAGAATAAAAAGGTGTATAGTCAACCATGTATCGGAATATGATTCTCCCAATTTTAAGTATAGGGTCATGATTTAATGTTGTTGCATCAAGCGACATGGATGATATCATATCATTGAAATTTTTTGAATAACATGCTAACATATTTATCAGGTTAAATCATTTACACCATTAGATACAACATTAAATTTTGGCCAAAAAAATAACTCTTCGAAGTTCCTTGTCTGCACAGATAGAGTTTATAAGTTAAATATAGCTGGAAAATATATGAGAGAGACATAGAGAGAGAGAGAGAGAGAGAGAGAGAGAGTACCTTGAGCACAATATAATTGATCTGTGCAAGAAACACTTGCACAAGGTGGGTAACGAGGCCATGTAGCTGCATTAGAGTTTGTCTCGGTTTCTATAGAAGTAGAGGAACCTCCAATAATATATAAATATATGTTATTGACCATTTAAAAGGATGACTTTAAAAGGCAACTAATATTGACAATATAAAAATTGCTTCCCTCACTTAATGAAAATAATGGATTCTTCTAAAAACCATAACTATCTTGCTATATAGTTTGCATGTTCTCTTATGAGTTCTCTTATACTTAAATAGTTAGGCACCTGTGCTTTTCAATTTAATTGACATTCAATTATCAATGTGTTCCTTACCTTTCTCTAACGTTTAGGTAATTACGTTGAATTTATTTTTTTATTTTTTGAATACTTTGATTACTTTGAATATTATTATATGAGTAACGTTACGTACCACATAAACCACTTATAGATGTCTCACAAATGTTTGAGTAACGAGAGAGATTCAATGTATTAAAGATGGTAAATTGTTGAAACAAATATAAACTTTTCAAGCAAATATTTCTTGATATAAGTGGGAAAACTAACTTTAATATAACTTCTACAATGAATGTTTCACATGGTTTCGAATGCCAATAACACATTATTTATAAATTTTAATATACGTAAAGTAGATTTTAAGAAGTTACCACAAGTGACGAAGAGAGCAAGTAGAAAGAGGGCCAAAATGGACAAGCTCTTCATGATTGAGTTGTTGTGAAACTTCGACACAGAGGTAGATATGCTAAAACAATACTGATTCTTTGTTTGGAAAATAGAAAAAGCATGTTTGATAAAATTGATTTTTCTATGTTGTAGAAAAAGACAAAAGAAAGATAATTGTAAAGATGAAATTTTTATTTATGATGTATGTTCAATTGTACAATAGAGTGGAGGTCACTAGTTCGTTTCCCCAAGGGATAGCTCAATCAGCTAGGGACCACGCCTCATGAAACGGAGGTCACTAGTTCGATTCTCCTTTCTTGCGTGTACTCTTACAAAAAAAAAAAAAAAAAAAAAAAAATTGTTCAATAGAATGGCCTATTTATAATTGAATAAGGCCCTGAGAAAGGTAATATAATAATTAGAAAATAACATAAAATCAGCATATTTACAATAATGAATATCTTAGCAAATATTGCCATAATATGTTGAGAATATGAACTTGTTTTTAATTTATTGTACTTGTAATTACTTTTCCTATTTCTACCTCAACTATAGAACAAATATTTTTAGCCTTGAATAATAACTGTCAAAACTAAGCTTCACTATAAAATTAAAGATGAGTTTTTGACTGATTCTTTGATGTTGTACATCAAAAGAGAAATTACTGCAAAATTTAGTATAAATTTAGCCACGTGATTTTGAGGATCTAAGGGAAAGACTGGTCCTATTTTGATAGGTATTTAAAGTGAATTTTGAAATATATTATGAAATAATTATTTGTATCTTTTCCTTTGTTTATTTTTATTTTTTTGTTAACACTGAATTGATACTATTTTTTTTTTTATGTATTAATTTGGCCTTCAATTTTAACATATTTCTCATTCATACTTTGGCCTTCATATCCTAATATTTTTCATTTATGCTTTGCCTCTACCCATAAGACTTTCTGGCTCCGTCCCTACTCGGTGAAAGGCATGGCCTCCTTGTCTCCATGTGGCTCTGCGTGTATATGTATATGTATTTATTCCCAAGTGAACAAGATCAAAACGATAGTATAGCATGCAAATACGAGATCATTCCCACGAGGATTGGTAATTTTGCTTAGAATGTAGTTTCCTATTTAATTAACGGAATTAAACTAAACATCACAAATTTAATTTAATTAAAGAAGTAAACTAAGATTAACTACGACTAAAGTGGGTTAGGGTTTTGAAATCCGCCGCTAACCATACCCAAATAAGATTAATAATATGCAATCGTTCCAATTATATCAAGATACCCAATGTTTGCCAATCTAAGGGCATGGCATCTACTCCTTAAGCTGTTGATTTTCCTAAGTAACGAATTAGGCATAGTATCTACTCTAATTCTTTTCTCTCTCAAAGGATTTAGCATTATACTAAGTTGTTCTTTAAGAAAGCATAAATCTATGGAAATCAACAACCACATGAAGCCTAGGGCATGGTATCTACTCTCGGTTCCCCATGTTGATTAATCCAAGAACCTATGATGGGGTTCTTTCGTCACTCTATTATGCCCAGTACTTGGTCATCCAAATTGACACAAATAACAAATACAAATCCAAAGACTTGCCTATGTTTGTCAAGCACATTCATATGAAGAATTTGATTAAATAGGAAATAATCAAGTAAAATATCAAAAATATAATTGTAGCAAAAGCGCCAATATTCCAACCCTAAAGAGACTTGATTAGGGCTTCAAACTAGCCCTAATTAAAATACTAACTAAATAACAATATAAATTGGGGAAGAGAAGAAAAACCCAAAACTCTTCTTGATCTAGCCTTCAGTTCTTTATCTTGAGCTTGTGTCTGATTCTCCTTCTTCTCTCATTTTTCTTAATGTTTAGAGGTCTATTTATAGGCTTAGGAAAACCCTAGATGCCCCAGAAAACCTAGTAAAATTGGAGGATAGCTTCCTAGTCCAATTAGGACTTTGAAAACCTAATCACAAGTGGAATATGAGTCTTCCCGCATCTGGGCCGTATGAGTGCACTCGATCCAAAGGTGGTGCACTGGAGCGCATTCCTACAATCGATCCTACTCTCTTATGGGCTCGAACACTGATGCGCTCAAGCCTTCTGCATGCGCCCGATCCCATATCTAGCTTTTCCCAAAATTTGTCCTCTATGCTCAAAACTTTCAAGAAATGTTTCATTTTCCTTCAAACACCTAAAAACACAAGAAAACACAAAAACTGGACAAAACATCAAATAATAACAAAACTAAGAGATTAACATATGTGAATTAAGGGGCTAAAACCCCTATCACACCCCCAAATTTACATCTTGCTAATCTCTTAGCAATACAAAACTGAATATAAAAACAACATAAAAAAATATAAAAATAAAATAAAAAAGATAAATCCTTATTTCGTGGGATGTACGATTGCATTTAGCTTATGCAACAAGCCTTTTAAACCCCTAGGCATCCCTAATAGGAGGAGTGAAGTCTCATGAGGGTTTAACATAAATGTTACACACAAACATTTATGCAAAATTCATGTTATCCAAAAGATTGAAGTATTACTCAAAACAATGATTTGCATTCATTAGCAAGCTTAAAAGGATAAACTCCATCTTCACAATAGTCTAACCACTTACGAAAGACAGGCTAAGGCATCACGAGTTCAATTTAGTGTAAAATGAAGTCAATTTGCCAAAAAAAAAAAAAAAAAAAAAAATCAAAGACAGAAATTCAAACTCAATGGACAAGAGACACTTGAAGAAAAAAAATAGATCCTAGTTTTGAAACTTGTGTTTTGAAGGAAATGCCTTTGACAGGTTGACAACCAAAAGACTTACTTATGAATTATCCTCATGAAAGCAATCAGAACAATTGTGTTCGCATTATTACAAATTGGTCAAGGAACCATCTTGCTTCAGCACAAGCAATTATAACAACAAACATCCTGGAGAGGGAAAGATATCTTAAAAAACATAAGTTTCTAACCAAGCAAAATTACCAAATAAGAAACAATCAAGGAGACAAATGCAACACACAAAACATGGCCTAGAACACAAAATAGCACAATTAGCAAAGAGAACTAGCTATGTACCCTATCCCATCCTAGAAATGACCCTGATTACCTTCAAGTTTATCCAACCTAAAGGTAATTAATATCTTTCATCATGGAAAAATTAGGTTAAAAGAGTCATTATCATTATGGGTCTCATTCTCATAATTATTGGAGTTCTTTCCATTATGAGTTTTTTAATAAATTTGGTTGCAGTATGGTCGGATATGACCCCTTTTTTAGCACAAAAATGACACGTTGGAACTTTCCTTTGAAATGAAGTTCTCCTCATAGAAGCATAAGAAAATTGTCCACTGGAATTTCTCATCCCTAACGGAGGTTTATCAAACATTCTACCCTTCCCTTTGTCATTTTTATCAAAACTATTTGACACAATATATGGAGCATGTGAAACAGGAACAAAATTTATCAAATTCTCCGAAGCAACCACAATTTTTTTGGGAGAGGCATTTTGATCATAACCAATTCCATGTTTGTTGTCAAAGGGCTTTTAAATGCTCAGTATGGTATTCAACTTGGATGAAGGGGATTCATTAGTATAGCACTCTTCCTGGACATCTTCTGAACTCCTCATTCCATCCATTTTGTTCATCAACATCTGATTTTCTTCCTGCAAACTCACACAAATTTTGTTAGTATCAAACAATTTGGTCATTAAAGAATTATTTTCCACTTTAGTGATTTTTCATGCTTGAAAACAGAGTTCAACTGGTTTTGGAGAGATATATTTTCTTCTTCAGCTGCAGCCAATTGCTCCAGGAGATCCTTGCACTTCTTTTTGGCATCTGTGTAATTTCTAACAAGAGTGTCATGAGACACGCAATGACTGCAGCCATTTACTGAACCCTCATCTAAATTTTCCTCATAGGACTCGCCATCTATCTCTGCTGAAACAAAATGACTTAAGCCTTGAATGGTGGTAGGAAATGCCATGCAGGCCACTTTCTTTCCTTTTTGATCACTAGAGTCACTTGACTCTGATTCATCACTCATGGATGCATTCATTCTGATTGCTCTAGCATTCTTTAGGTTCCCACAATCAGCCCTGATGTGACCAAATCCTTGACATTCATAGCATTTAGGACAATAAGTTCGCTTGTCTCTATTGGATTTTTTCCTGTTAGCTTCATAATTCTCAAATACTTCTGAAAGTTTCTACTTATTATAGCAATCGGTACAGAATCAGAGGACTCTTTTTCACTGGATTCATCATAAACCACTTTCTTCTCCTTCTTAGTGATTTTCAGTGCTATGCCCTTTACTTTGGGAAAGAATCTCCTACTCTCATAAGTTATGAGAGATCCCATCAGTTCATCAACATCAAGTAGCTTTACATCCTTGCTTTCCTCAACAACAGTAATCTTGGGATCAAAATGAGGAGGGAGTGATCGAAAATTTTTTCCAACCACTCTAACTCCTGACACCTTTTCACCAAGCCCTCGCATTGAGTTCACAATCTCACTTAATTTGGTGTAGAACTCACCAAATGTTTCATCTTCCATCATGTTCACAGTCTTGAAACGAGATGTCAACAATTGAAGCTTGGCCTTTCTCTCCCCCTTTGAACCTTCATGAGACTTTTCTAGATTATCCCATGCTTCCTTTGAGGTCTCACAAAGAGTAATCCGTTGAAACTCATCCGAAGATACACAGTTAAGTGCAACTTAGCACTCAGTGATTCCAGCTGCTCTTTGTAGTATCTTCCTTGCTCCATTTGTCAAAATCATCATTAGGTTTTTCAAAACCCTTCTCAACAGTAACCCATATGTTATCATTATGCCCCTTTAAGTAAGCTCTCATACAAACTCTCCAGTGGACATAATCATTCCCATTAAAAATGGGAGGAGCATTAGAAGATGAAGAAAAAGGAGTATTTGGTTCCATATTTAAGAGATCAACAAACACACTCAAGACGTTAGTCAAAAATTGAGTGAACCCACTCTAGATCCAATTGAAAGTTTATCTGGATCGTGCTCTACCTCTTATAACCAAAAATTCAACAATAAAAACTAATCCATCTTAACAAGAATTAAGCATGCACATCGGAAAAAAGACAAACAAAATCACAACACAAATTTTGTTTACGAAGTCGAAAACCCTTCAGCACCTCAAGGTAAAAACCACTCTATGGCAGCCAAACCCAAGAACTCACTAAATGAAGATTCACCAGTTACAGAATGGACAGTACCCACTTCCTTGAGTACCTCTAAACCTTAGTAAGAACGGCAACCCTCCCAGCTTATGTCCATTGTGACCATCTTCAGGAAGTGACTTCCTTTACTGACCCTTCGGTAGACTTTTTCAACAAACACTAACCAACGATTCCAGCTTTATCATCAAGTGAGCAAGGTAACACGCCAAAATGCTTAAAACACCAAACAACAAAAAGAACAGCTTCAAGCTACATCACGACCCCTCTTGAAAATCAATACCACTAGGACCCAATGCTAGTGGAGAAAATAAGACTTCAGAGAAAAGAGAGCTCTCAAAATAAAATTCCAAAGACTGAAGAGTGAACAGTGAAGGAAAACCTTTTATAGAGGAAACATTTCCTTCGTCACATCATAACGGGACACTTTCTCGTTATGACGGGAAGAACAGATTTCGCAAATCTGAAATTTTCAAGTCTTAACGTGTAGCAATCCCTTTCTGACGGGAAGGCAAAATGCCTCTACTTCGTCACATGTTTTGTCTTGACGCACAGCTAATGGGAAACTAGGAAATTCAACTTTGGTCCTGTTACAAATCCTGTCATGACGGGGTTCTTGACAAGAAACCAGGAGATCCAATTTTGCTTTTGTTACATCCGCGTCCTGATGCAATTCCTGACAAGAAATGCTGTCATCACATCCTTGTCCTAACGCCATTCCTAACGAGAAACCAGGGAGTCCAGAAATGCTCCCATTACATCTCGTCCTGACACCACTTCTAATGAGAAAATAGGAAGTTCAAAAATGCTTTCGTCACATCCTCGTCTTAACGAGCTTCTTGACGACAAAACAGTGATATGTGCTGAATGTTACACATTCAAGCCCCTTAATTCACATATGTTCATCTCTTAGTTTTGTTATAAGTTGATGCTTTGTGTTGCTTAGTGTTTTCTTGCATTTTTAGGATTTTCAAGAAAAGCAGGCGTTTTCGACAAGTTTCAGACTTAAAAAAGATATTTTGGGAAGATGCTGAAGGAAATAAGCTCGAGCACCCAAGCCACTGGGATCGAGCCCAGTCATGCGCTTGAGCGTCCAAGCCAGTGGGATCGATCCCAGTCATGCGATCAAGCGCCCATCCTGCGATCGAGCGCAGTCGTGCGCTGGAGAAGTAGTGAAGTCGGCAGACATGGTTTTGCACGGTTTGGAAGTCTATAATCCAACTCCAGCTCAATTTTTAAGTTGTTAGGCTGCACAAAAAATATAGGGTTGTTCCAAACTCTATAATAGACCCTGAATTCATCGAAATGATAAAGAGGGAAGAGAGAGAAGCCATGACACAAGCTTTGGAAGAAGAGTGACAAAAGAACCCTATCACAAGTTCTTAGATTAATCAACATGGAAAACTGGAAGTAGATACTATGCTTTAGGCTTCACGTATTTGTCGATTTCCATTGATTTATGCTTTCTTGAAGAACAACTTAGTAGATACCATGCTTAATCCTTTGAGAAAGAAAAGAATTAGAGTAGATACCATACCTAATTCGTTGTTTAAGGAGATCAATAGATTAAGGAGTAGATACCATGCCCTTAGGTTGGCAAATATTGGGTATCTTGGTATGGATTTAGCATTGGCATATTGTTTATCTTATTTGAGTATGATTAGCGGTGGATATCAAAACCCTACTCTTTCATTCTTATTATTTCAAATCAATATTTTATCTTGTTTAATTTAGTTATTTATATAGGCAATTCTTTTAAGCATAATTTAAAGCAATCCACGTGGGAATGATCTCATACTTTATTTGTATACTATCGTTTTGATCTTGTGTACTTGCGAGTAAAACGTACATTGATTCGTCTATTTATTCGGTGGATATTTGCACAACAAACAGGGATACCAAAGATTGCTCCCGTTACATGTCCCGCTCTAACATGCTTCTGATGGGAAAACAACGTGCTCTTTCGTCAGACACGTTACGAGCCTCGTCTTGATGGCACTTCTGACGGGAAAACAGGGAACTTCTCAGAGAACCCTAAAAGCACAAGGAACACCCCTAAAACACACTCTCAAAGTTTTAAACAAAAAAAGGATTGCAAGAACAATCATTGAATTAGCCCAAACTAAAACCTAACACCAATAGAAGGACCACTACAACAAGCTAGAGCAACAACACGACTTCTATGGGCAAGAATTTTGGTGCTACTAATTAAACCACAAGTCGCACCAACTATGTTACTGAGCTTGGCACACCAACACGTGATGTAAACAATGGAAAAGTGGTAGTGGGCATGAGAACTGAGAGAGGAAGGGAAAAGTGCTACCGATGTGGGGGTCATAGACACTTTGCCGTGACTTGTCCTACGCGGGAACAAAAACCCGTACTCTTATGCGTAGGGGTGTCAATGCGGGCGATTAAAAACTGTCCGCTAACCGCTAACCATTATAACCGCTAACCGTCTAACCGCTTAACCGAATTAACCGATAACCGCCTAACCGCTATAACCGTCTAGCGGTTAGCAGTTAGCGGTTATTGGGTCTACTAACCGTAACCGCTAACCGCTAACCGCTAACCGCCTTTTTATATAATATATTTTTATAATTATAATTATAAAAATATTTATACATATAACATAATCATTTGATCATTAAATCATTTGATTATATAATAATAAATTATACATATATAATATGACATAACTCATAAGTATACAAATTCATACTAATAGAACAATTAAATATCTAGAGACTTATTTCCAATGTATGTTATAAACTTATAATTCTATATATGTTATAAGTCTATATAAGTCTACATATGCATATGAATATTATAAATGTATAATATCAATACTTAATCATATGATTCAATGACAATTCAAATACTTTATTCAAGACTTCAAGTGAATCATATTATTGATGTAAAATGATAATATGATTCGTATAATATCAAATTAAGTAATTGACATTGGATTAAACAATGACCAAGGTGTTACTTATAAACAAAATTTAAGTATTAATGTATTATCATTATAATTTTAGTAATTTATATATTATCACTATAATTGATATGATTATATCACATGATGACTTGATCATTAAATCATATGATTATATAATAATAAGTAATACATATATAATATGACATAACTCATAAGCCATAAGTCTACAAGTTAATCATATGATTCATGTACAATGATAATCACAATTGATTCAATTAAATTAAACAATATATTACTTATAACTACAATTTAATTAAAGCATTATTAGATACTTTAGGAATTTAGGATTTAGGAGTTTGAACATTACCATTTACCATTAGATATTAAGTTCAATTCAAAGAAAAAAGATTATAAGTAAATATGATAATAATTTAAATAATTAATCATATGATATAATTTAATGAGATTATATGATTATATAATATCAAATTATGTGTACATGTTTGTGCCTTAATATTATTATGTTTAAGTTTATAACTTTTCTTCTTTAGATGTCTACAGGATGTGCTAGAGATCCAAATGAGAGGATTGATGAAGTTTTAATGTTTTATT
Source organism: Corylus avellana (assembly GCF_965113065.1). NCBI lineage: Eukaryota > Viridiplantae > Streptophyta > Magnoliopsida > Fagales > Betulaceae > Corylus > Corylus avellana. The sequence goes on along the minus strand of NC_142491.1, from coordinate 25,492,898 downwards.
TGTATCATTTAATGTTTTATTTGAACTTATTTTATATGCTTTGTGTTGAACTTTTTTTATATGTTGTGACAGTTGTCTGAATTCTGAAATTTTTTTTTATATATTGTGTAGAATTTTTTTTTTTTTTTTTTATATATTGTGTTGAATTTTTTTTTTTTTTTTTTAAAAAAAAATTTAACCGATTATGATTTAATATTTAACGAAATTTTTTTAAAGTACAAGTAAATATAAATTTTGGGTCAAATATTTTTTATTTTTCAATATGGGCTCTTTTTATTGCAATTGGGCTCAAGAAGACACTAAAAATACCAAAAAAAAAAAAAGAGGGTAAAAAAAAGCTCAAAAAAGGAAGCCCAAAAAAAGCCCAATTTTGAAAAAGTGGTTAGCGGGTGGTTATCTATTTCATTAACCGCTAACCGGCAGCTAACCGCTAGCCGTTAGGCGGTTAGCGGTTAGTGAAATTTACTAACCGCTAAGGCGGTTACGGTTAACGGTTATTGCCAATAACCGCTAATCGTAACCGCCTTGACACCCTTACTTATGCGACAAGGAAAGAGAAACAAAATTCCAAGCAGACCATAGTGAGACTCATGAGGAGAATGAAGAGGAAGCCCTAGAGGAGCAGTTGGATGGTTCGACATTACCCATTTGCGTCATTAGGAGGATTTTGGTAGAGCAAAAGAACAACAATAATGTCGACAAAGATTGGCTTCAGACAAATATTTTTCACACCCGTGTAGAACATCATGGTAAAGCGCTTAACCTCATCATTGAAAATCGTCGTAGTATGAATGTCATCTCATAAGAAGCAGTGAACAAATTGAAGTGCCCCATAGAAAAACACCCAAAGCCTTACAAGGTTAGTTGGGTTGATGACACATCTATTCCTGTAAAAGACCAATGCCTAGTGTCGTTCTCATTAGGAAAAAAATACAAGGATGATGTATGGTGCGATGTCATCCCAATGAAGGCATGCCACATCCTGTTGGGTAGACCATGGATGTATGATAGAAGGGTTCAATCTGACGGGTACACAAACACTTACTCATTTTTATTCAATGAATGTAAAATGGTGCTTCAGCCCATGAAAATTGATGATTTCAATGGCAAGATGCAAGTAGAGAAAAGAATTTTGTCATTTCATAAATTCCTTGAGTCTTGCAAGGAAAGTGAACTAGTTTTCTTCTTAGTGACACGTAGTGAGCCACACTGGAACCATGCCCAACCGCCAAGGGCAATCCAAGACCTACTGACTGAATTTTCAAACATAGCACTAGATGAGCTACCAAAAATATTAGCACCCATACACAACATACAACACGCCATTGATCTAGTACCAGGGGCCACGCTACCGAACTTGCCCACATACATAATGAGTCCTGAAGAGAACAAAGAGCTTCAACGCCAAGTTCAAGAATTGTTAGATCGGGGATTTATTCATGAAAGTTTGAGCCCTTGCGCAGTACTAGCCTTGCTTATGCCAAAAAAAGATGGGAGTTGGCGTATGTGTGTTGATAGTCGTGCCATCAACAAAACCACAATAAAGTATCGCTTTCCAATTCCTCATCTAGATGATGTGCGGGATCTACTACATGGAGCTAGTGTTTTTTCAAAAATTGATTTACGCAGCGGATATCACCAAATTCGTGTCCAGTGTTGTGCAAATTTTAATACTTGTAAGTACACAAATCGTTTGCAATATAACGTTTTGCAAGTGAGAAGTAAAAGCCACAAGGAATTATGTTTTTGAATAACAAAATATATCGAAACTAATTAAATCCTTTCCTAGATCAAAAGGGTTTTGAGTTTGGGTTTTTAAAACTAAAAGACAACATAAACTAATTTATATATATATATATATAAATTATTGTATTATATGTTTGGATGCATTATATGTTTATATGTTTTATATTGTATATATATTGTATTTATTTTATTTTCATAATCATTTTATTTTATTCTATTCTAAATTTTCATGAAATTTTAAAACAATGTAATAAAAGTAAAGTTGAGCTTGAAATTTTACTTAGGAAATGATCTAGCTTTCCTTTTTAAAATTATTAAATCTATGCTAGTTTAGGTCTATGGCCGGGGACTCGGGTTAATTAGAAATATACCATTTCAACCTCGTTCTGATTAAGTTTACCATCTAATTAGGCCCATAACATACTTAATCAACCTAAACTAGCATACAACACTTAGCCAACTTGGCCCAACAAGCTTAAAACATAACTAAAGCTTAACACCTAATAAAATTGGATCAAATAACTTTCTTTGTTTTTTTTTTTTGTTTTTTTTTTTTTTAAGGGAATACCCTTGATCTTGGTGAAGGGCCTCATGATGCATGTGCCAACTACCACGAGTGTGAGCCGCTCCTATTGACCAGTAATAATGATCACGATCCGCAGGATCACATCCAATACGTCAGACCTGACTTAGATCCAAACCAAGCGTATATAATTGAATAAAAGTTGAATATATATTGATTGGTAGTTGTTCACTAATTATTACATCAACACAATAATTAATTTGTGCATTGAGTAAAATTTGGTATATATCTTATTTTTAATATGTGAGTCATTTACATATGGTAGTGAATATTTCATACATTGTATACGTAATTAATTGGGTGTATGCTGTCTTTCGCAGGTCGATATGAGTACTAGGGGGAAGACAGCACGGAGGCCCCCATCTTCAGTACGGCAGTCTACGATGCATGGGCCTCCATCGGACCACCCTGATGACAGCGAGCAACAGGACGTTGCTCAGCTTATGAGGCAGCAGGCCGGGTATCGACCATTACTTTCAGGTGATGTGGAAGGGGAGACCCCTGTCCATAATCCATATGGTCCAACAGGACTGACCCAGATGGGGTATCAGTATGAGCCGTCTCCATACGACACAGATGCATCCTTTCATCCAACTCACCTGCCGATGGGCAGGGAGTTAGGGCTGTGTTCTCATGGCCATGTGGAGCGGCTTTACGGCCAACCTAGCGTAGGTACGGACAACAGTGAGACACAGGCCCCGGATGACTTATTTGGTGGGACAGGTGCCACGGATGACTCGCAGCCCAATGACACTGCTCCAGCCGTGTTAGGCCCTCGTCAGGTGCGGACGATAAGTAAGTATATATGCCCAAAATACAAACATATATGTCTTTATTATTTGTAGTTAGTATTCAATTCGAAATAACTAACATCGGTAATTATTAATGTATTAGGTATCAATTCAGATGGAAGCACCTATTTAGGGGTGTTCACCATTACCGACTTGCACACGTTGCTGGGGGTCCCCACCGAGAAAAGGATCGTACACGAGTACAATAGTTCGTGGCAGCCCGTAGGATTTAGTGCTATTAGGTTTAGACGGATGAACAGTAAGATCATAAGGAGCGGAAATCATGTTCGAATGCGGAATGACTGGACAAAGGTACCGGAGCGTACAAAGGAGGATATATGGGACGCCTTGATTGTATGTTTTAACTAGATGTTATATGATAGCATGTGTATTTTATTATGTCAAACACTCCTAATGCATGTATATATACACTCTAAGTTGTACATATATATGTGTTTATATGTATATACACACACACACACACACACACACACACACATATATATATATATATATATATATATATATAATTTATCAATTTTTAACTTGTGTAGGACCTGCAGGTGGACTTTTACGTCCCGCCCAAGTGCAATATGGTTGTAGTAAAGAAAGACGCGTTCCGAGATATTGGCACCAAGCTGAGGACTTGGAGGCACCAATTAAAATTAGATCTTGCCATTCGACCAGATGATACTTCGGACACTATATGGGCGAGAATGGGGCAAGAAAAGCTCGACAAGTACGACCCCTTCGACTTGGAGATCTTGTTGGATAAATGGTGTAGCAAGCAGAACCAGATAGGTCCTGAGTTATATTATAATTTTGTGTAGTTTCATTAATTACAATTGTGTTAGTGCTCACATATTAAGAATGTTAATTGTGTAGGAGTATGTTGTGCATATGGAGAAATTGCGAGCATTAAACAATACACTCCATTGCATCGGGTGGAAGAGCTTTGCCAGGGTGACACATGAGGAGGTATGTTTGTAATTTACCCTATACTTATAGATGTAAATATTTGAATATATATATATATATATATATGTTCTATTTTTTCGGCAGGTCGTAAATGTGGGCACTCCTCCTACACGAGCACAATCTTACATCAAGGCACACAAGAAGAATGATGGTCGATATCCGAATGACATAATCAAGGAGAGATGTGTATGCTACTCACCTTTCATATGTTATTTTGCTTATATATGTGTGTGATAATTTATTTACAATTAACAGTTGTATGACGCACTAATAATTAATGTAACATATAGGAGAAGATGGAGGAGCTAATACCCACTGACCCTGTAGCATCGTCAAACATGACAGAGGGGACAGTATGGTGGGCGCCGAACGACGCGTACGCCCAGGCGATTCGAGATAAGCCTGAGTATGCTGGTAGGGTTCGATAGGTTGGACCAAATATTCTACCTGTGCAGGGCAGCATACACTCATACTAGACATCGTCACAGGCACGGTCACAGAACCCCGGGCACTCCGCGGTCTCACAAGAACTTCTTGACAGAACACTTGTGGCTGAGAGAGCACAGCACAAGGCACAGATGGATGCGCTATTGGCTGTAGAGT